>NW_022900921.1:25087671-25105002 GCF_012274545.1 Fukomys damarensis | reverse complement strand
AAAAAAAAAAAAAAAAATTGACCAATCAACAAATAAACTAATTGTAGGCTCTCTGGCCCCACCCAGAATCTCAGCAATCTGCATTTTAGCAGGCACCTTCAGATTATGCGTATGACCAGTAAAATGTGAGAGTGACAAATTCCAGATGTCTCCTTTTTTAACAGGGCCCTGCTCTTCAGGGGTACCCATTACAATGGGACAGATGCACCCTCCCCTCTGGCATCTTTACTCTCCACCCCACCACACCTGAAAGCATCACACTGAAGACCAAGAGCTCACACATCACCTGCCCGCTGCTATCCCTGAGCCCATCACTGTATCCACAGCCTGAGGGGAGAGGTGGCCATTCTCACTTCATAGATGAGGAAACAGGCTCTGAGATAGTTTACCCCAAATCACAAGCCACTGGTGGAGGGGTAGATTTCAAACCCTGCTTTGCAAGACATCAGAGCCTCTGAGGAGCTCAGCACTGAGCCCAACTGCCTCCCCAAGTGGCAACAGAAGAAAGATAATCAGAAGTGCTCTAGCCTCCTGAGACCAGCAGCTAACACTACCAGCACAGAGTGGCTGATCATCTACAATCGATGAGGGGAATGTGGCAGGGTCCTGAGAAGCAAAGGAGGGGTGGATGACTTTGGTAAGAGAAGATGACTTCTGGGGACAGCACAGAGCTACTGAAGACATCAGCTCTCTGATGGGTCCACCTCCAGTAGGAGCCCCTGACATCACAGAAACACTGATGATGGTTGCCCAGCTCTGTCCTAAACCACCCAGTTCTGATGCCCAAATACCAGCAAGTTTGGTTTAAATGATTACAATTATAAAGGCTCATGTTATAGCAAGTCTGTACAATTTGGCAGCTGTGGGTTCCAGCATTTTGCTGTGGTTTCCATATCTTGGGCTACATTTAGCTCAATCCATGCATGTGCATATAATCTGGCCATGGTTTAGTGAGCTGCAGATTCCTAGTGACCTTACACTGAGTACTTACTGTATGCTCTGCACTATGCTAGGCACAGATAACTGACATTTGGTGTGCTCTGATCTAACAGAACAGATAAGACTTACTGCATCCCAAAGTAGGAATAGAGCCATACTGTTTGGATCTGGAATGTCCTCTGGTGGTGGGCTCCCAGCCTGTAGCACTTTTGGGAAATGCAGGAAACATTAAGAATGGGTCCTAGTGTCATATCTTCACCAAATCACTGGAGGATTCCCCTTGAAGTGGATATTGCGAACCCATCCCCTTCCCATCTCTCTTGTCCCCTGGCTCCCATGATGTGAATAGTCCTCCTCTGCTACATCTTGTCACCATGATGTGCTGCCTCCGCATGGGCCCAAAGCAGCAGAGTCAGCTGACCACAGCCTGAGGCTTCCAGAACTGTGAGCCAGAATAAATCTTTCCTCATTTTAAGTTATCTTGGATACTTGTCACGGTAAGAGAAATCTGCTAACAGATGCAGGGAGATAGGGACCGTCACCTGAGGAAAATTCTGAACAAACTTTGTGAAGGAGCTGGCATGGGAAAAGGTGAATCAGAGCTGAGCCACATGAAAGAAGTCTAGAGCATTCTCTGTGGCATAAACTGAGGATGAGGAATGGAGCCTGCTCTCTTCCTGCCAATTCTCCCTTCTTATCACTTCCTGTCTGAGACTAAGCCCTAGCACTTCTCAAACCTCAGTCCTTCACATAAACTCTTTCCCTCTTCTCCATGTTCACGTACTCCTATGCTCTTATTCATCTCTCATTTTTCTTTAAGTAAGCTCATTGGTTTTTATTTGAAAAATTTATGTGAAGGGTCTTTCTCGCATCACAATAATTGGAAAATAGGTTGCACTTGCCATAAATAGTCCCCATAAAAATAAGGACATTGAAAGCTACTGACATTGAGTTAGGATCTGCTGCCCTGGGAAGACACTTAGTCTGCCACTTGGTCCCTTGGTTAAAAAGAATCACAAAGGGCTGGGAATTTAGTTCAGTGGTTCCACTGCCTACCTTGAAAGTGCAAGGATCCAAGTTCAATCCTGGATACCAAAAAAAAAAAAAAAAAAAAAAAAAAAAAAAAAAAAAAAAAAAAAAAAAAAAAAAAAAAAAAAAAAAAAAAAAAAAAAAAAAAAAAAAAAAAAAAAAAAAAAAAAAAAAAAAAAAAAAAAAAAAAAAAAAAGAATCACAAGCAGTAGTCATTAGGGACACCCCCCTAACCAGCCTAAGCCTTTCACTTTGTGGAATCAGAGTTAAGAGAGGACCCAAATAAGACAAATGCCTTCTTTGATTTTTTTTTATCTGTGTCCCTCTAAAGAAACCATAAAAATTAATAGCAACCCTCCTTATTTTGGGAAACTGAGTCCAAGCCAAAACCCGAGGCCAAACTCTACATCTATGTGTGGCCCCATGATTCTTTTACACTCTTGCTTTACAACTGCACACTTTGGAGACTTTCAGCTCTGTGACTATACCTAGGGACTACTGGGATCGGCGAGCACTTTGCGTATAGTAGTAACACAACCACAGCTGGGACCACCAGCCACCAGGAGAGCTCATACGTACACAGAGTTTTTACTAAATACCAGGCCCTGTTCTGAGTATTTACCTATATTAAATTATTTAATCCTCATAAAATATCTTGGACAACTGTAGCATTGTTTCTCCCACTTTACACATGAGAAAACTGAGGCCCAACAAAATTTAATGTCTTTCATTTATATATAGTAGATTCCCATACACAATGTCATTACTTAATCATCTTTTATTGAAACACTTATTCAGTAGATAATGCATTGAGTATTGTCTATTTTCTTTGATTTTCTTCAAAATAATATTTCTTTTAAAAATGAAGCAGAGGGCTGGGGATTTAGCTCAGTGATTCCGCTGCCTGCTTTGCAAGCGCAAGGATCAGAGTTTGATCCCTGGTATCAAAAATAAATTTTAAAACAATGAAACAGAGTCCCTGCTCATTCTGCTTCCTGAATACTCTGACCTATCTCGCTATATGCCTTGCACCCTCAGGTGACCTCCAGTTGCCCTCTGTGGACTTCACTAGTGTACACAGGGGATCCAGGCACTCAATTTTCAGACTTCCTGGACTGTTGGCCACCAAATCCTTCTCTGGGATTTGTGCTAGGCTGCAGAGAGCTATGTGGCCTTGGGTTCTGGGCCTTCCCAGAGTATCTGCCAAATAGTGACTAATCGTTATGGGAGAGTGAAATCCAGAACTTTGCTTGATTCATTACAGGGAGAATGGGTGGCCCAAGCTCCTTAGGGAAGGGATGGTGGGGTGCAGGTTCAGCTGAGAGCTCTTGAGTCTCAGCACCCTCACAGCCTACGTTCTCCCTCTGACAAGCCTGTTCCACTCATTCCCTCAACAATCCACTTCTAAGCCTCTCCCCAAACTACATCTATCTCAGAGACTGCTTCCCGGTATGCTCAATCTATCACACCTCACGAGGTATTAGTCACCATCCTAAGCTACAACCACTTCTGAATCCCAACAGACTCTTCCCAACTGAGACCCAAGCAAAGGGAGCCAGGGAGCATCAAAACTTTACAATGCGACTGGGTGACACCGAAGCCCCAGGGTGACCACAACCTCTACAGGCTCTGAAAGCCTTGAAGGTTGTCGGGTTTCTTTATTTATATGTTTTGCTACATTAACTAATTAGCTTCTTTCCCAGGCCCCATTACTGTTTCCTCCAGTGTATCATGGCCGTGGCTCTAATGACAGGCAGCCACTCAGCCCGGATGGGGAAGATGTTCTCTCTCAGGCCCACAGGGATCAGTTGGGGAAGGAGAGAGGAAAGAGAGGAGAGATTGGATTACTGGGTGTCAAGGAAAGGTCACTGCTCCCCCACCTCTCTCTGCCTTTGAGCAAAGAGAGCACAATCAGCATTTCCTATGTGAGCTGAGCAGAGAAAGGCCATAGTGGTAAGTGGTCCACCTTTGCTCTTTTGAAATGGCCTGCCTTTAAAAATAGTCCACGGCTGCCCCAGACTTGACTCCTAACATTTCTGAAATCTAATTGTGAATTACTGTCTCAGCAATCCATAGGCTTCCCGATCTGGCCTAAGCCCAGCAATCAAGGCAGAAAACAAATGGGATTAGAACCTGCAGTCTACAGAAGCAATTTGAGATGTGGATGTGAGGACTCATGGGTAATCCCACTTAACATAAACCAAGCAACAGTACTCAGGTCCAAAGGAGCTCAAGGTCATAAGAGATGACCAGGCAGTCCAGAGACTACCCTTTGAAGAAGAGAGAGAGATAAAGTGCTATGGTTTGGATATTTTTCCACCCAAAGTGTCACATGTTGGAAGCTTAATCCTCATGAGAGGTGGAACCTAGAGGTAGGTCTTTAGGTCGTTGGAGATATGCCCTCAAAAGGAATTATGGGACTCCTGTCTCTCTGCAGTTTCTTCCTCCCACATATTTTCCTGCTATCTGCCATGGAAGCATCACTAGAGTCTATGCCATGTTGTTTGTACTGTTAGCCTCCAAATTTATGAGCTAAATAGAGCCTCTTTTCTTTATAAATTTAGCCTTCCTTAGGGAGTACATTAAAACGATAAATGGACTAATTCAGAGTTATACCAGGACTATACAGCCTGAAACTACACCTATCTGTTGAGCACCTACTATGTGCCAGGCCATGAGCTAGGCCAGCAGTTCTCAAGTTCTTTGTTCTCAGGATCCCTTTATATTCTTAAAATTCACTGAGAATCCCAGAGTGTCTGCTTCTATTTATCTTATAAGAAATTAAAACTGAAGAATTGCATAAATATTTATTATTCTTTCATTTAAGAATATTTGTATCAATAACATATCCATTACATGTTGGCACATGAAATATTTTGTGAAAACGAACTACATATATTACAGAATGAAGAGACATTTAATGAGACAGGTGACACTATGGTACATATTTACAAATCTAGGCTTAAGCAACGACAGCTGGAATTCACTTCTTCTTCTACATTCAACATGGTACAATATCTTGTTTTGGTTAACATGGATGAGGAAAACCTGGTCTCATATAGCCCATTAGACACTTTCCTGTTCCTGGAAAAAAATAACTGACACAACATAGGAGAGGAGAGGTTTATTTGGGCTTGTGGTTTTTAGAGGTTTCACTCCATAGTCAGCTGGCTCCAAGGCAGAAAAGGGCCAAGGGGAGGAAAGCTGGTCACATCAAGGTAGCCAAGAAACAGAGAGAAAAGGGAGGAGCCAGAGACACGAATGCACCTTTCTAGGTCATATCCCCAATGATCTACCTCCAAGCAGGCTCTACCTCCTAACCACAGTTCAGCTGCTGACCTCATCAATGGATGGGTCCCCTAAAGAATATAGTGCCTCTATGGTCTGATCACCTTCCAAATGCATGAGACTTTGGGGGGACATTTTTATCTAAACCATTACATATAGATAGATAGTTGGGGAGAAAAGGTATTTTAATAGTCTTTTGGAATAATTATGGATATTCTTCTGTAATATCATGCTAAAACTTGACAAATGGCTAAAGAGTGTTGCTATGTAAAAATTGAAAGCATGTTAATGAACTTTGCTCTGTCCCATTAAAGGATATTAATTTGTCACGCACTTCAAATGGATCTTTCATCCATGAATTGTTTAATTGCATCATGCATTGTTCAGTTGGAAACTAATTGCTTTACTGGCTCATACAGCTCTTTTACATATTGACATATTTCATTATACAGTGTCAAAAATAATACACATCAGTATCAGCAAAGATCTTTTAATGGTGATACAGGTATAATATAGGAGATAAAATAGGACCTCTAGATAATATAAGGAAAATATTGTAATTCTCAATCTGTCAGATGTCTGACATGCCATGTTTGTTTTCTCTAAAATTTAAGAATGGATTATAGGAACAATGGGGGTTAGGAGTAGGAAATATTACTGAAAGGATAGCTCCTGAGAGGAAAGAGGGTTCCAGAATGGGTAGCCAAGGACTCCACTTTTCAGGGGAAGTTTTAAAGAGCAAAAATCACATTGGTATAATGTGGATTAAAGCTATGAATGGCCAATAAGGTTACAAGTATAGCCACTTAGGTAATAGTGATCCAATGGGGAAACAAGTCATGTAACAAGTGTACACAGAAAGAATAGAGGCTTCTTCTAGGAAATGATGGGTACATAGGTCTTGGTCATCCACTGGAGTGACTGATGTTTGTCTAGACTTCATTAGATGAGGAGTTACTGCTTATCTTGTCCTTTGGAGAAGCAAGCAGGCCTAGACATTTCATCTTTATCTTGAGGCCTGGTCTCCAACAGATGCATCTCCAACCATGGTTATAATGTGTTTTTATCTTTTGTGCTGACTCTGTTGAGGGCCCAGGCCCATCCTGCTGCTTACAATATTTTTACCTAGCTTAATTGTGCATAATATTGGGAAGTTGTCAAACTCACAGTGGCACATAAAGTTCTCTCAACTTCTAATTCTCACTTAACAGCTTTAATTGTATCACTGACAACAAACACTGTCAATTGCTTTCTCTGAAAATACAGGCTCATGTTAGTTTTTGAGAAAACATCTGCCAAATATTCACATCTGAATAATTGTGATTTATCACTTGTTCTTTCAGATAGAAATGATGTTCCGTTAAAGAGTGGCTAATTCAGCTCCAAGGTAAACATCACACGTGTGCTTTTCCTGTGTATCATCTTCACTCATTGTTCTCCATGCAGCAGAAGCACTTTATGCACACTTTCCATTTTCACAGATATTAAACAGGCCTGTAAGCAAGGGTTAACATTTCTGAAAGTGAATCGTTTTACTGATGGAATAGGACATTCTTAGGTGAAACTGACATGTATTTTGTTATGTTTTCGATGAAAAATGTCCCCCCAAAGACTCTGGGTCGAGAGGTGGGGCTTTCAGTAGGTGATTAGATCAAGGGGCACTTGATCTGCATAGCTGCATGTGCTGTAGGGGGTGGGGTCAAGATAGGAAAGGCCACTGGGAACCTTCCCTCACTCTAGCCCTTTCCATCCCTCTGCTCCCTGGTTGCTGGACACCGAGCAGCTTTCTTCAGCCACACCCTTCCACCGTGCGATGTCTGCCTTGGAGTGCTAACCATGGACTGAACTCTCTGAAGCCACGAGGCCAAATAAACCCCTCTTATAAGTGTAGTCTCCATGACCAAAAAACAACAGCTCACTGACACATTTCACTGAGAATACGCACCAGTGAAGATCACAGTGATTACTTGCATATGTAGGTGCCATTCTCTTGAGTAACACTCAGTGCCCACAGCTTACCCACCACCAGTGCAGATGACAATTGGATAAAGAGGAGAGTTGCATCCCAGATATATTATGAACGTGATTTCTATTTAAAAGCCTCCCTGAATTATCTGCAGATCCCCAGGTTTAACATGGAGGACCTCGAAGTGAAGGGAATGCAGTAGTTTTGCACCTGTAAAAACCCCCAATTTGGCTGAGAAGATAGACCATGAACAAACATAAGCTCCACAGAGTGTGATGAGGGCAAGTACGGAAGCATGGCGTTCAGAGTGGCCTGCTTTGCACTGAGGAAACTGGCAAAGGTTTTACAGCGTACTTTTTGAAATGGGTCTTGAGGATTGAGCAGGAGCTCATCCAGAAAGAGAGGTTGGATCTTTACATTTGCAGTTCCAGAAGGATAGGTCCTGACAAAGAAAGGCTTTTAGAGACAGGTCCAGAATGACAACAAACAGGAGTGTTCATGTGGTTAATAAATAATATTGACCACTATCATCAGGTAACTACTATATACTTCATACTCTACATACATTATTATATTTTATTATCTCCAAAAACCTATCAAATACATGTAATTACTACCTTTGTTCACAAAAGTTTGGTGACTTCCTCGTGGCCTCAGAACAAATTCTGAAGAAGTTCAAAATTAAAACCAGACTTGCCTGACTCCAAAGACCCCTTGTGTGCTTTCTACTTCCTTTCCTAAGCCAAGAGGAAGAGCAACATCCTGGACTACCGTTGCTCCAAACTGCAGTTGTTACCTAATACTGACCAAATCAAACTCAGTCCCTTTGACTTGGCATTGAAGGCTTCCCAACAGCTCCGTCTTCTCTCTCCAGCCCTGCCTTCTATGAATCTCCATTCTAGCCACTCTGGAACTCTTTCTTTTGTCCAGACTTACTCTGTTCTTTTGCCTGAACAGTGACTTCCACTGGAAGCCCCATCGCTCTTTTCCTACCATCTTGGTCTACTGTTGTAAACTAATCAATCTTTTTAGGCTCTGATACCCCCTCTTTCTAATCCTCTCTATCTAGCGTTTGCTTGACAGTGTCATGTATTGTGAGCTGCCTCTGCCTGGTGATCAATTTATTTATACATTCCTCAAACCTAATGACCCTATCGCCAGACTGTAGGATCTCTGATGGCTGGGAGTGCATGGGTCTATAAATATAACTTCTTGAGTCTAGCTTTTATTCTTTGGGCCTCAGTTTTCCTCCCTGTAAAATGGGAATACTAGCACCATACCTCATAGAGTTGTGGTGATGTATTGGAAAATGGCCTAGCACACAATAAACATGCAGTCAGTGTGAGTTGCTGTTGTTGTTCTTAAAATACTTATTATTATTTTCATAAAATAGTATTAGGAGGAGGGGGCACATTCCTGCCCCCACATCAGTTTCATGATTCATTTACTGTTTAATCAGGGCAGGTTCTATTATCACCATTCATTTTTAACCTGTTAAAAAGCATGAAAATATGTCCAGATATGTATTCTTTTGGTTTCCCTGCATGTGGTTCTATTTCTGGAAGCTGATTCTAGCCAGCCAATCTGACTATGCCTTATGTCCATAAAAATTCTGTGCATCTGTGAAATGTGAGAATCCCTGAACCAGGCCTTGCAGCCAAGTCCAGGGCAAGGCCCTGGGGCACTTACAGCCCTGATTACAAGACATAGGGTGCTGCCATCCAATGAGTTGAGTTGCTTTCATTTTTCAGTTTCACACAACAACCCTCCATGTGCTGTTTGGGTGAAGTTACCCATTCAGTCCTGTGGAGTACCCAAAAGCAGAAAGATAATCAGCACATTGAAATTTTATCTCTGCTGCTTGTCACTCTACTAAGCAGCCAAAGAAAGCACCCTGGCCCTAGGCTCTGACCCACCTGAAGCAGAATCTCGAGTTGTCATCAGTGTCCTGGTTTGTTTCTAAGGTTTGTGACCAATGTGCCCCAGAACACCAGCTACACATGGTATAGTTACCTGTACTCGATGTGAAATGAAGTGTTGGCCTTGTGTGAATTCTAAGGACAGGATGTGGTGTGTAGGTTCCGTGAGTCAACTCAAGAAAATCAGACACGTTGTGTCTGCTGGGTCCTTCTTTCAAACAGACTTTTTACCTACAAATGCCTTTATTAGTGAATGGTGAACTCCAAGTAAAGACTTGGTAGAGATAGTTCATCATTTCCTATTTGTTTCCTATCATTTTTCTAAGGCTAGTACAAAGGTACTGCCTGATCCTATCAACGGATATATCTATGGCCTTGGCTTGGCCATAGTTGCCATGACAATAGGGCCTTTTCTACATGACAACTGTACAATTCAGCATTTCACATGCTGTGTCTAGTTTTATGCCAAGCACAGCCCCTTGGTTGGGGGGCTATCTAGAAATCTGTTGTATAGACTGAAGTTCAGATAAATAAGTCATTTGTCCAAAGGACACCCATCCTAAAACCAAGAACAAGGGACTAAGCCTGGCCTGATTGGTTTTCACTCTTCTGCTTCCCTGGATAGTTTTCTTTAGCATCATGCTTAGCTGAAATTAATCATTGAAAAGTTGGAACTACTGTTGTCAGGGTGTCCTAGCTACATCAGACCATTTACTTAGGCATTATCCTATTTAATCCAGTGACATAAGACTATCATTCCCAGTTTATATGAGAAGACTTAGGGTGATCAGCTTGTCAACTGACTTAGCCAACTACAAAAATCTTGAGCAAAGTCAGAATCTGGACTCAGACCATTATGATTTCAAAGTTTGTGTCCTTTCCACCACACATATTCTTTGCCACCATGCCTGGGACGTTTGATTGTCCTAGGGTGCTCAGGGAAATGTCCCATACTGTGAGCAAGGAGGGTAGAGCTGGGCAGTTTCAATGAGAGGGAAGGAAAGAGGAAAGATAACCATTTCCAAGTAGGGCTTCAATGAAGGAGAGCAGCAGAAAACAAGAAGGCTGGTTCTGTTATCGTGGGAGCAGGGGACTTGAAAAGTGGCAATGTGGTGCTGTTTTCTTCCTCCATCAGAACCAGGTGAGCCTATCCCTCCAATTCCAGATCTTTACAAACTTGGGGACATCATGAAGTCCCACGTTGTCCAAGGAAGCTTTCTCAGGCCCACCCTGAGCAGTCTTGCTAGCTCATGGGGCCCATGTCCTCACTCACATTCAGTTGCAAGTGGTTGCTCTTAAGTGCCCGCAGATGTTACCAATTAGCCTACAGTTCTTTTTCTCTATTCAAATAGAAGTGCATCTCTGCCAGCAGTCCTGATGTCACATATGATACCGAATAGTGCTGGATGCCAACAGTTGACACAGTCAGTTGCTGGTTACTGCCATTACCATCTTATGCCAGGCACCATAGATTGGCTCTGTTGGATGCTGGTCTCTGCCGCTGATCTTTATTGGCTGATAGTCTACTGGTGATCTTCAGTGCTAACATCCTTTAGTGTTTATTGCTCTTTCTTTTGAACTGACCCCTCTGTCCACACTCCTCAAGATAAGAGGCCTGACTGGATTTACAAGATTTTTGGAGCCCACACTACCTGAGAAGTATACGAGGAGCAGGTTTACAGGACCATCAAAGCTAGTCTTTATTTTAACATGCCCAAGCTGCAGCACAGGGAAGTCAGTACACTGAGGGAGCCCTCTAGACCAACCCCAGAGCTGTGTGGGGAATGCTGCTTATAAAGCAGATGCAGGCCTGTGATTGGTCCAAAAACAAGCCCATGATTGTGCAGGACTCTAAGACAGCCTCAGCTACCATGGTGGTGACCCAGTGAGGGGGCTGGGCTGAAACCAGAGACGCCTAGCTGTGGGGGTTGGGATGTTAACCACGGACCCAGATGCTCTCCCTGATCTTAGCAGGCCAGGGTGCCCCCTCCCTTCTTCAAAAGGCTGTGGTAGCACCTGAAGTGGAGAGAGTGCGAGAGGAGCACTGTGCTGATGGGCTGCAGCCGTGCTGGAGCAGAGGGAAGGAAAATGACCAATGAGTAGCCAGGGAGGACACTGCTAGATAATCAGGAAGGACACCAGAGCAAATTGTCCCAGTCCATCTGGCGGGGTGAGAGAAAGGGAAGCAAAGGGGAGTGGCGTGACGGACACCAGCCTGGAAACATGGGAGCGTTAGGTGCTTCCGGTCTGTCTCCCAGACGGGTGGTTCCCATGAGAGGGGAGGCTCCCACTGAGCGAGGCAGTCATCCAGGGAGGGAGACGATCCCATTTGTTCCTTATTTGTTCTTTACAGAGCTCAGAAGGGCAGGAGATAAATTTCTGCTCAAATAAGTACTTGTAATATTGAATTGTTCCCGTTTCATAGAGACAAAGAGAGGCTCTGGGAACCCTTACAGATTTGCTCAGCAACTCGAGGGTGATCTGATTTTCCTTTAATGCTCTAATCACTATTACATCCAGATCAAAGACAAATAAGTGTGGATTGATTTTTAAAAGGAGGAGAGAAAAGAGAGGAAGAGAAAAGTGAGGGTGGAGGAGGAAGAGGAGAGAACTAAGGAGGGCGGAAGGAGAGGGAAGGAGAAGGGAAGAGAGTGGAAGGAATATGAAAGGGTGAAAATGAGGAAGGGGAGCAGGGAGGGAGAAGAGGAGCGAGTGCAGGAGTGGGGAAAAGAGGCGGATGGAAGGAGACAAGGGAGGAAATGAGGATTTTTTTTTTGGACTGGGGAACAAACTTGGGACCTTGCACTTGCAAAGCAGACAGCAGAACCTGCTCTGGAGTGGGGCACAGCTTAAAACCAACTGGGTGCAACATTGGAACCGAAACAGAAATAGCACTCTTTTCTCAAACATGAATTCTGTGTTCCCTAATTTAAAGAGAGCTCACTCGCCATACAAATCTCCTCTTTGCATGCTTCACCGAGATGTAGGGATAACGGACTCCATCCAGTACAAAAACCTAAGCCACTGGAGAGTGAACTCCTCCGTCTACTCCAAACTCAGCCAAGTTAATCTCTACAGATATCTGGCAACAAGATCAAATCTTGAGGCAAAACAAAATAGGCCAGGAATTTGCAGCCTGGCTACTCTTCCCTTGGTGCAGGGTGGATGGTCCAGCAGGATGACAAGAGGATTTACCTCCAAGGGACAGGTAACATATGGAGTGCTCATCCCGAGGATCCCTAGTGCACGCCTGACATGAGCGAGACCCTCCACAGGTGTGTCATCTGTCCTCATCCTTGTGTTTACACAGTCAACAACGTTTAATCACTGAATCTAATCAGTGAATCTAATCACTTTCACTAGGATTCTTCAGCCAATCTCTTTACTATCTAGATTTCAGACTTTGTCTATAACAGTTTCCGTATCTCTTTAATGTCATATATACTATTAATTATAAAAGCCGTTTATGATTCAAATGATTCAAGCACTTGGAGATTCTGATCTTCCCAAGCCACTCAGACCTGTCCCCTTAGTTTAGGTTTGACCACATCTTCAATAATATATGCTGTAGACTCTGTTCTATATAGGTATTTCTTTTATATCTGTTTATTCCCCCTGACCAAATACTGAGGCCCGAAGGATTGTAATCATTTTTTTTTCTATTTTGTTCACCTTGTAGGTCTCCACATTTGTATACCATCTAGCACTAACATAACGCATGGCACATAGTAGGTGCTTGATTCCATGCGTGAATGAATGAATGGGGCTAGATTCACTTCTTAGCTTTCAAACATTCTCTGCTTAGAAACAGTCTTAGCTCAGAAACAGTCTCGGCTTCCATATTAACAGAAACCCCTGATCCTCTTGTTGCTTGAGCCCAAGGCAGCAGAGCTTTGTGAATATACTGCTCATGTCAATATGACCTTGGGATGCAGGGCCTCTGTTTGATCAGGGGAGGCTTGATTGTGGGGTGAGTTCAGCCTAGGAGCCTGCAAGATAGGCCTACCATGGAGGTCACCTGACCACTGCCACCAACACCAGCTTCACTTCCAGTAGGTCCTGGCAGAAGCCAGTGTGTGCTTCATGCATGAAGCATAGCAGAGAAGTCTGCCCTCCATACAGGTGTTGCCCCCAGTTAAGGAGATATGTACTATTAGATTTTAGGTATATCCCCCCAGAATTCATGTGTTGGAAATATAATTCCCAAATTCATGTGTATATTAGTCAAGGTTTGCTAGAGGACCAGAATCAATATAAAATATGTGTATGGTTGTACTAGAGATTTATTTGGTAGGCAAACAGAATCAGAAGGGGAGAAATTTCAATGGCTATCTACAGAATCAGAATGAAACAATCCAAAATGGTCATCTGCCTGCTGGAGAGGCTGAGGATTCAATAGCATTCAAATGTTAAAGGCCTCAAAGTTCACTGTAGAGTCACTAGTGTGAGTTGGGAGGCTAGAGTCTGTGCTAAAAGTCTGATGTAACCAGAGACCAACTTCCAAGGCAATGGCTAAGACCAGAGCTCCTCCAAAGAAAAAAAGGGAAGATCCCCACCCCCTATTACATCCAGGCTCAAGCTTTTATTAGTTGGTGTCGGTGACATCCAGGCTGGGTCTTCCCACCTCATTTTGCAGCCTACGCATCAATCATCCACAGATACACTCAGAGCTTTACTAATCTACTAGGTAGTTATTACTCAAGTCAGGTTGACCTATCACAATTAGTGATCACAGTCCACCCCAGAATAGGTGGGGACTGGTAGGCGGGTCACTGGAGGCCTGACCTGGAAGGGCATATCTCCTCCTACTCCCAACTCCTCCTTCACTGTTTCCTGATCACCACCATACAAGCAACTTTTCCTCTGCTATGCCCTCCTGCCTTCTAGCCAGGAGACCATGGACTGAGAACACAAGCCAAAATAAACCTCTCAGACTTCTTTAAATTATTAATGCCATACTGGGTATTGTGTCCCAGTGACAAGAAAGTGGAAAAGACAATATGTTAATGATGTTTAGAAGTGTGATGCAATTAGGATAAGATGAGGGCATGAAGGTGAGGCCCCCCACAATGGCATTAGTGTCTTTATAAGATGAGGAAAAGAGTACATTTGCTCTGTCTTACCATGTGATGATGCAGCAAGAAAGAAGGCCCCAGTAAATTCCTATGGCACCTAGCATCCAGAATTATGAGCTAAGTAAATCTGCTTTCTTTATAAATTAGTCTGTTGGTATTCAGTTACAGCAACGGAAGAGAGACTAAGACATGCACTTTGGAATGGACTAGACTTGATAATGCTAAGATCAGTAGAGCTGCATCACTAGGCTGAAAGACTTACCCTTTCACACAGTGTTATAGGGAGTACTGGGAAATAAGAGAGCCAATCAACCTCTAAGGAGACAGTGTTGAGAGTAACCTATACCCAGCACACATTCTGGGATTGAACCCAGCTCCCATTATTCGGGCAGACTTGCTGCATTTCCTATTCCTAACAGTGTGAAATGATACCTCCAGTGGATTTCCAGAGCCCTTAGGCCCAAACTGCTGCAGGGCCCCACTTGACCTCATCTGCTACCCACATTTCACTGCTCCACTGTTACAGCCCCTTTACCAAGCCAGGCTTATTCCCTCCTCCGGCCTCAGTATAATTTTGACCTCCCTGGGGTCTCTTCTCCCATTGGTGAGAGTATGGCTGTTCCTTGTTACTTCGGTCTCAGCTCAAATCCCTCCCAAAAGAGACCTTCCTTGACCCCAGCATATCTGCTTCCAATATGATTTGATCTTGGTTTTGCTTATTTGCATGTTTTTCTTTTGTTGGCTTATAAACTCCAAGACCTAAAACTGCACTAACTTGCACTTAATCTCACAGCCCCATCTCCCAGCACAAGGCTGGGATAGAAGTCACTGGATAAATATTTAAATGAATGAATGAGTGAGTGAATGAATGAGTGAATGAGTGTGCTCAGTTCAATAGCAAGGGCCAACACATCTTGCCCAGGGCCATTCACGGTCAGGCCTATCCAGCAATGAGATTAATTCTAAATGTACGTGGGACCAAGCACTAACCACATGACAAGCACAGGTCATGCAAGATTCTGTTTAATCTATCAGCTACCCTCTGGGAAGTCACCATGGTGATTCTTGTTTATTAGATAAGAAGGCTGGCTCAGGGAGATTAAGCAACTTGTTTAAGTTTTCTTGGCCATGAAGCCATGGGGCTGGAGCTCCAACCTCACTCAGCTCACCCGGGGAGACTCAGTCCTTAGACATCTAACCTCCTGTTCCCTCTGCATATCAGGATGTCTGTCTAGGAATGGAGGAGGTGGAAAAAGATCTCTCTGAATGCAGTTGTTTCTGTCCTTTATCCAACAGATACTTGCTGGCCTCTTGCTTGGTGTGGGTACCAAGGTCAAAAACTGGTACACAGAAAGCAACAAGACCACACTTCAGTCTCCTGTAGTTTAAGGACACCATTGTCACAGGAGCCCCACTGCAATGCTTTCTAGAAAGTTTCCTCTTATTTAAGGGTAATTAAAATTCCTGTGGTTTAGAGGATTTCTTAAAATTCCCCAGGGAGGGGGTGCTGTGTGGCATTAGTACTGATGTCCTTTCAGGAGATTCAGGAAGGCCTGGCCAGACACAAGCTGGCTAGGTGGGCTGCCTCCCGGGGTTTGCCCCAGTTTGGAGCCATTTCCTCCCTCAAATTCCAACCCTCTAGCCCTCCTCTTTGAATGCTGGACACAGGCCCAGGGCCAGGGGGCACTGGTGTGGGGAAATGTGCCTTCACAGCAGTTTGAGCCCCCCAGGGCTTCTGCTGAGACGCTGGAATTTTTCAATTTGCAGCCCAAAGTTCACCCTTTCTTCCCCTTTCATTCATTCATTCCTGGCAAACTGCACATTCTTTCCTCCTCCCACTGTGAGTCCCATTGTCATTCTGGTGGCATTTCAGCCCACTGCAGGTGAAAGCAGAAGCTCCCTCTTCCAGATTTCCCTGTCGCACGGCTGGCAAGGACAAAGCCATTAGGAGCAAGATTCAGTAACTAGCTTTTTAATTTCATGGCCGAGGGTTGTCAGGACAGTGCAGAGGAAATTGCCAACGATTCGAAAAGGGGCCCATGAATCTGGGGCAGAGTGGGTGAGAACAAGGGAGCACTTCAGCTGGGGGTGGGTGTTGGCAGCCACTTTGATGAGAAAGTTCCCTTCTTCCAAATGTCTTTGGATTAGAGTCGTGTTCATTTAAAAAGATCAATTCAGCAATTTTTCATCCTTTCTCAATAAAGTATTTTAGGTGACTGAGAAAGCAACAGAGAAGGGCCCTCTCAGGATCTTTCTCCAGGACAGAATGAGGATCCATTGTTCATAGATTATGAAATAGGGGTTGTTACTCTGAGGGAGAATTGTCTTATTTCCAGTTCATTTTTGTAAACTTGGGTAGCATCACAACTCTATCCTCAGATTATAACCAATGTAAGGATGAAAAGATCACCATCCCAACCCCGAGCACAGATGCAGATTTGCTGTGTGATTTTAGTGTTAGTGGCTCACCCTCTCTGAACCTGGTGAATTAAGAGGGTCGAGTGAAATAGTCTCTAATACCTTTTCCTCAATGCCTTTTATCTCAATGCCATTCTATGTTTACCAAGGCTACCAGGAACCATCATTTACCTTAAAGCAGGTGTCTCTGGTACCTTGAGCAGAACCTCAGAGAGATCTGAATGGAGAGGAATGATCTGTGACCTTCTAGGAGGGAAGTGACAGAACAGGCTTCGGTTCTATTTAATCATGCCAAGATTTTCCAGCTGCATATCAGTGTGCAATTAACATTTATACTGCAGCCCTCCCTTATTCATTGTTTTGCTTTCCATGACTCCAGTTTTGTGCAGTCAACTGCAGTCCAGGAATATTATAAATGGGAAATTATAGAAACAAACAATTCCTACATTTTAAAGTTCTGAGTAGCAGGATGAACTCTTTCCCTGTCCTACTGTGCCCCATCTGAGATGTAAATCATCCGTTTGTCCAGCTGATACATACTGTATGCACTACCTCTCCACTAGCAACCATTTCGGGCATCAGATGCACTATTGTGGTATTACATTGCTTATGCTCAAATAACCCTAATTGTAGTAATAATGGGCTAAAAAGCTCAGCACCGGGAGTTGCAAATTCATATATACCAAAAAAAAAAAAA
>NW_022900921.1:25079549-25087565 GCF_012274545.1 Fukomys damarensis | reverse complement strand
GCTGTAAAGTGTTTCCTTTAAGTGAAAAGGTAAAAATTCTCAGCTTAAGAAAGAAAGAAAATAAATGTATGCTGAGGTTGCTAAGATCTACAATAAGAATGAAACTTAGTATATATACAACTCAGCACTATCTGCAATTTTAGGCATCTACTGGAGATCTCCAAATATATCCCCCACAGCTAAGGGGAACTATTCTAATAATCATGTGGTAGACTTCTGCTGGGTCTTTGTTTTATGGTTACCAGAAATCTCTCAGATACATGCTTTTCCAAATATATTCCTCACATCAGTGTGGCCTTATTATTTGCCCCACTTGATAGATAAGGAAAATGATGTCCAAAGGCTAACCGAGTCTAAACCAGACCCCCTCTGTTCAGTACCCTTTGGCTTGCACTAGGTGACGATATCTAAGGGTCGCTGCTGAAGAAGCAAGCTCAGGAAGGAGCAGGAACATCGGGCATACGTTTAGTGTTCCTTCCCTCTAATTCCTGCCTCCAGTGCTGCCACATATTCACCTCTAACTGGCTGTATTAGTCATTAGTCACAAGCAATATAAATGGAGTGGGTGATTTAAGCTGAAAGGAAATTAGTTGAAAAGATGGGCCAGGGATTTAGCTCAGTGGCGTTGTTGCGTGCCTCACAAGCACAGGGTTCTGAGTTTGATCCATGGTACCTCAAAAAAAAAAAGAAGCAGAAGCAGAAGCAGAAGAAGAAGAAGAAGCAGAGGCAGAGGCAGAGGCAGAGGAAGAAGAGGAAAGAAGAAGGAGAAGGAGAAGGAGCAGGAGAAGAAGAAGAAGGGAGGGGGAGGAGGAGGAGGAGGAGGAGGAAAAGAAGGAGGAGAAGAAGGAGAAGGAGAAGGAGAAGGAGAAGGAGAAGGAGAAGGAGAATGAACAGCAGGAGGCTCCAGACAGGGGAAGGAAGCCATACTGATTGTGTACCTACTGTATACCCGAGTTGGGTTGAGGCCTCTTACCCCAGTACATCTAGTAGGTACAATGTTCAAGGTAACCTGATTTATTCCCATTTTACAGATAAGAAGAGTAATGTGAACAAGCATTCAGACAAGGCCTATCTGATGCCTAAAGCGTGGGACCCTCTTTCTATAATGTATTGGGAGGGCTGCATTCTTTAGAGACAGGCTTGGAGTGGGATATATCTGTGAATTGGTGGGTTGTGCTTGTCTTCCGGGAGCCTCAGGTTACTTGCTTGTGATAGGAAAATATCATAACCTACCTTGTAGGCATACTTTGAGAATTATATGAGATAGTTCTTGGCAGGTGCTGAGTTCTAGGTCTGTCTCAGCTATGATTATTCTAGAGAGAAGCTCAGCTGTGATAGGTTGCTGAGCAGAAAAGAGGGCAATGTAGAAACTATGTAGGCCTTATTGCTCCTGAGTTCAGGAAGTTTTCTCGAACACTTGCTGTTGAATGTGGTCCCTAATGGATGCACCCTCTCTGCCTAGTTCCACAACAACTTCTGTGCTTCCCTCCCCTCCACCCTGATGAAATTTAGGATTTACAGATGTTGTTACCATGGTATTACCCAGCCTAACTTGATTGCTACATGCACATTCACTACCAACTTGGTTTACTGGCATTTCAGTATCCTTCCTGCTCTAGGTAAATTCCTCACCTTTGGAGACTTGTTGGGAAGTAGAGTCTTCACAATCAGTATGGCTTCCTTCCCCAGTATGGAGCCTCCTGCTGTTCTTCTCTCCATCTTCTTTAGATGCTGGGCCCAACTCTGCCCTCAGAAATGGAATGGGGTCCCCATGGCCAGATATTTTGCTGGCCCCAGATGGGATCTGGCTGCAGAAAAATGGCAACCTATGCCTCGGCCACCATACTTTATTGAGGACCAACCCTCTCTAGGCCTTTCCTAAGCACATCATTATGTGAGAGGCAGATGGAGAAGGCCATGGTGGAGTGAAAGGAGGGCCACTCCCTAGATCCCACAGTCCACAGCCCTCAAATCTGTTCTTTCCAAATAAGGCCAGACATATAATGGCAGAGAAACATTGTTAGGAACAAAGAAGATATTTGTCCACTACTATAAAATCTGTCTCATCATCACACTATACAGGGTACATACACTTATGAATTTATATGCATGCTATATATTAAGTTTTGTATTATGCTAGGAGTAGCACAATAACATATCACACTGTTGTGACAGGGTTTGTTGGATGGTTCCTTATTGATACCTTTCCCAGACTACTCTCTGGCACCATTTTAACTCCTGTTTTTATGTTTTTTTGGTTTTTTTCATTAGTACATTCAGTTTACAATCATCTTTGGGAATGATTACACGTACATGCTGCAGCTTGTTCCTTTGTTTTTAATCCCCTCTCTTCTCTCTCCATCCTCCTCCAGTTTCCGTATCCGAATTTTCATTCTTGCTGATATTATTAATTTTAGCTCATGTTACGGCATATAATGTTTACATTCGTCGAGGTTATTAGGTTCTAGAAAATGGTATATCTTTATGCTTATTTCCCTTTTTCCTCCTCACCCTTTTTCCCTTGAACCTCTTCCCTAATACAAGAGATTCATTCCTTTGTCTCTTCCTATTCATCCTTCACTACTCTTTTTGTTTGTACTTTGCCTTGCTCAAATAAGAGATACCACGCAGCATGTAAGTTTGGGTGTCTGGTTTATTTCCAGGTGCATCCATTTTCCTAAAAATGTCTCAAACTTGTCATTCATTATAGCTTAGTAGTATTCCATTATATATCAATATCATATTTTCTTTATCCAATCATCTGTTGATGTGTATGTAGATATCTTCCAGGATTTTGTTATTATGAATTGTGCTGCTATAAATATTGGTATGCATGTATTACTGAAGTATGATGTCTTAACCTCTTAAGGAAGATACCTAGAAGGGGGAGAGCTGGATCATATGGAATTTCTAATTTTATTTCTTGAGAAATCACCATATTGATTTCCTTAATGGTTGTACTAGTTTAATTCCCACCAACAATGAGTGTTCTTTTCCACCATGGCCACACCAGAATTTGTTGTTTTATTTCTTGATGATTGCCATTTTTCCAGAATAAGATGAATCTCGAGATTGTTTTCATTTCTATTCCCTAATGGCCAAATACGTTAAACAGTTTTTCATATATTTGTTGACTATTTGCTTTTCTTCCTCTGTGAAATCTGTTCATTTCTCTTGCCCATTTCTTGACTGGGTCTTTAATTTTAGGTGGTTTAATTTTTTTGAGTTCTTCGTGCATTAGCTCTCTGTTTCAAGAAACTCCCTTCTTTTAATAATCAAGAGATGCAAAAATAGCAAGCAGACAACACTCACAGAGCTCACCCTTCATGTTGAGGGGAATCTTCAGCAAAGGGAACCATTTGTAAGTGGAAGAAGCTAGATGGAAATAAGCAAAAAGGATAAGAGGAGGAGTTGAGAAAAACAATGGAGAGAAGCTGCAAAGCTACATGCTTAGAGTAACCACCCTTTCTGGCCTGTTGATGAAGTCTGAAACTTCTACCCAGAGTACCAACAGTTCTCAACCCTGGCCCATTATCCGAACCCTAATTTGTTTTCAAATGAAGCTGGCTGTGACATACCTCTAGAGATTGGTTCTGTAGAGTTTGGTTAGTAAGGTTTCTGTTGCTGTGACAAAATACCAGAGGTAACAAACTTAAAGGAGGAAAATTTTATTTTGGCCACAGTTTGAAAGGCCTCAATCCTCTGTGGCTTCTGGACTTCCATGCAGGAAGGAGAAGGGATGATGCTACAGGTAGAAGGGCGGTGCTTCCATCCCAGAAAACCTCTGCTTAAATTTCCTTGGCCAGAACTGGGATCTGTAATCACCCCGAGTGGTGAGAAAATCCAAGGAAGTATATACTTTAGCAGGGCTTACTGCAGCCCCAAACAAAACTGGATCATATTTACTAAAAAAGGTGATGGATGTTAGGTAGCCATCTAGAAGTAACTGAGGGTATCAGGCATGTTATTAAAGAATGAGTTGTTTTAGAAGCATAAAGACAAAGATAAAAGTGGATTTAGACCTCAGTAGCAATACATACAGAGCTTGGCTGTGAACTTGACTTCACTATGCCCATCCATTTCAAGATTGGCTGAATGGTTTCTTAATCATCAGTAATTAAAACTATCCGACTAATATATTATTAGTTTTAATCCTAGATACATATTATCTAAGATTTCTGCCCAACAAAAGACTGTGAGTGAATACACTGGAATATTGTATAAGGCAAATTACTAGCTATTAATTACTGAAGGCCTATTGTGTGCCAGGTTCTGCATATATATTATCTCTATTTTTTTATGAAAACCCTGCAGGGTAGGCATGCTCATCCCCATTTTATTGATAAACACAATAAGGCTCAGACTGTCTAGTGGATTGCTTTAGGTCACACAGCTGATCCAAACTCAAATCAGATTTCAAACTTCTCACTGTTTCTTCATTTTTATTTTAAATCAGGTTACCTCTCCAGGAGATACCCTTTAGTATTAAGAATTTGAAATGACAGCGTGTTATACATACTGCAGCTTGAAATCTTGTCCAAGACATGGCCTTGGTGAGAAAGGAAGTAGTAGTGCTGATTGGGGCTGAGCACTTCTGCTTATTGAAGCCCTCTTTTCTTACTATGTATTTGAGCTCAACAAGTCATTAGAGATGCTGGCAAACATCAAAAGGAAACAAACACAAGAAAGAAGCAAAGATCTGATGGTACAGATGTAGCCAATATGCTACAGGCAGGATACTGGTAATTAAGAAGTGAACATCTGTCCAGCCTAGAAACTGGCAAGGCTTCTTGGATAAACAGAGGCAAGAAGAAAAAGAGTTACTCATGAGAAATAAGGACCAATCAGTAACAAGTCTGTCTAATTAGATGTGGTATCTAAATCCAGACTTAAAGTGACCCTTAGGGATCGGAAATGCTCCTGCTGAAGGACCAGGATCCTAGATGAGTAAGTTATACGGTTACCAAGGCAACCCACAGGCAGACCCTCCTCGTATCTTTGGTGTTAGTCACTGTGGACAGATCACTCAGACCTGATCTTCCTGAATTTTGGCTATATTCTGATATTTGGTCCAGGGCAGTGTCCAAAGTCTTACAGGTTTTCCAGTCTACTCACTCACTTTTTTTTTCCTTCAATCATCCATCATATATTTATGGAGAGCTTGTATGTACCAGTCACTATACTCAGTGTTGCAGACTCACTGATACCTACTTCTGTAAAATGTGGAGGCCACTGGAGGAGTTAGAGGTCAATCAAATTACCTCCTAACCAAACATAAATTCATGACAGTAATATGTTATACAACATTTAGTAAAAAGCTGATATTAAGCTAATGGAATGTCACGAGTACACCTAATCTCCACTATCCTGGGAAAGTATTACTCTGAGGGGTGATGCAACTTACCCAAAGACATATCACTTACAAAGGATGGAGTTAGGGTCCAATCCAGTGCCATCTGATGTAAAAAGCCCATCACTTTGTCTATTTTTTATGTTTTCCTTGGCAAACCATCGATCTCTAGTTTCTGTGATCTCTGAATTTGGGTTTAGTGAGATTCCACCTTTTCACAAAATCATTGACATAAAATTTTCTGGCATCTAGTACTTGTAATTTCTTCAGGCTCAAGAAGCTTGTCACAGATAAGTTTTAGCACTGAGAATCAACAATGATTTGTTATCAAAAGGATACCTGAAAATGAGATTATTACCTAGACCAAAGTTAAATCATTGCATTTCCTACTGTTCAGGATTAGTAATACAGCAATGGTGCCCTCTGATGACCATTGTTTATATTACATGTCTCTGTTGAAGAGCACATTCTCAATGTAGTGAAGACCTATTACAAGGCTTAGATTTATAATGAATCTCCTTAATCCTGATCACCTTTATTCCTCATTCTCCACCCACCTCCAGCCCATGCCATAATCAATTCCAAAAGCGAGGTCAAGGTTATAGATAGCATCTCATGTTCAGAGATCTACCATCAAAATACGGGGGTCCCATGACAGACAGTGAGATTGCCAGTGTGAACCATCTGCTGTCAGCCTCCAGGATCTAAAATTACCCATTAAGTCCTGGCAGATTAATCCAAGATCTCTTGCTACAACATATTTTTTTTCTAAGACAATCCTCACCCATACACTCTCTGACCCTATCTGAGGTAGGTAATATTTGCCCACAGAACAAGTTACAGTTCCTGCCCTAAAGTTTATACCCTACTGGAGAAACAGGTAGCCATTAGCCTATTAAAACTTTCAAGTATAATAATTGATACAACGATGAGCATCTAAAAGTCTGTATTAGGGAGACCAGATTAGCTAGAAAAGCTTTCCCTGATGCTAGAGAAGATATGTTATTTCAAAAATGGAGAGGAGGCTGGTCAAGAAGGATGAGGGAGTTTGGGGGTAACCTGATCTGCACTTCTTTTGGGGTTAAAGGTGACTATTCAGTGTGAGGTCAACTAGTAGTAACAGATGTTGGTAATCCCATGGTCGGTAAACTATTAAGAGAGAATGTCATTAACTACTGAAAATAACCTGTTGAAAGAGTATGATCTGATATTTATTTTGGGAGCTAATTTAAAATCTTCAGTGTGAAATGTTGAAACGGAGGTCATTCTGAATCTCTACCTATTCTAAATGTTCCTAGAAAATAAGGATATTACAGGATGTATTATTTACATCCCCTCTGATGCTCATGTAAGATGAGAGACTAACAACAGCACGCATAACTGCCAGAGTTGGTGACAATAGAGCTAACAGGCCAAAGGAAGTAAGGAAGAGTGGGTAGTGGTGATTCCACCTGTGGGATTCCAATAGTGAAGTGTGGCTATAAAAAACGGTATGAAGTTTTATGTATCGTATAGTGCCAGGAAGCTCTTAAGATGTAGTATACCTTAGGTTAAACATGCAAGATTTGAATTCAAGAGATCAGGATTCAATTCTTAGCCTTCTGTTGCCAATCAGTTGAGGGCTCTTTTCCTCAGTTCAGAAAGATAACATGAAACAGCAAAGAACGGCTCTGCCAGTGGCCATTGCATCATCAGATGACTCTGGATAATGCCTTCCACATCTAGGTACATCATGTGAGCACGCTCTCTTGAGCCTCCATCTCTGCATTTGAAAAAAATAGTATCTGCTTTCAGATAGTTGTGAAGCAGTGTTTAAAATGTATTATCACAACACCTGGTACATTCGTTATTCAATATTAGTTTATTAGTAGTAATTATAACAATATTTACGATTCTGGAGAAAATCCATATTTGTAATACTTGTGACTTATTTTTTTCCTCACACTTTTCTGTTTCATTGCTATTAAAATCAGAAGGGGTTTGATACACTGTTAAAAAGAAATATGACTCGTTCACTGTTTCCCAAATTTCCCAGATCATATTATTCAGAGAGGACTGGGGAGTTCACCTCAAAAGCACAGACACCCAAGCCCAAAACACTGAACTATCTTTAATGAATAAATCTGTTAATCTGGTCAGCTTCGCAGTGAGTCTTATAATCAGGCTTTCCTGGGATATGCCTGGCTGGGAACGCCAGGCAGTTGCACCTATCACGGGGGCCAGAGCCTACAATTCCCATGCTGCCCCCACGAACTCGCACAGAGCGATCTCAAAGCTTGCTGGGAGTTGTAGTTTCTGTGGGACAGGCCTCTGCCTATAAGAACGCCGGAGATGGTTGCAGAAAACTAACTATCCCACAATGCAAAGGCCTTTTGTGACGTCATCGGCCGCGGGCCGGGAACGCAGAGGTCGGCGTCCTCTACCACCACCTCGGCAGCCGCCACCACCGCCGCTGTCCTCGCCGCCGCCCCCACTTACACCACTGCTTTGGCCTGCTCCGCCGCCGCCCCCACCGGCAACTCCATCGCTGCCTCTGTGGGGGCTTCCGCCTCTTTTGCATAATCTAAGCCCTCAGCCTCGGAGAAAAAGCCGTACAGAGTTTGTTTCGCTGGCCCGGGGCGCAGGCATGGCTGATGGCGGTAGCGGCGGTGGAGCGGGCGCTGTGG
>NW_022900921.1:25035947-25079285 GCF_012274545.1 Fukomys damarensis | reverse complement strand
CGGCCCTATTAATCCGGCCTCACTTCCTCCCGGCGACCCTCAGCTCATTGCTCTCATCGTGGAGCAGCTCAAGAGCCGGGGCCTGTTTGACAGCTTCCGCCGGGACTGCCTGGCAGACGTGGACACCAAGGTAACTGGGGCCGCCCGGGCGGAGGGGACCCAGGCTGGGCTTCGTGAAGCCGTCCAGGTGGCTGCTTTGATTTTTTCATAGCTGAGAGTAAAACAAAAGATAGTGTAAGGGTGTGAAAGTACTAGCAGTAACATGTGAAGCCGCCTGGGGCAGTACAGTACCAAGAGGTTTCTGAGGGATGTGCATGTGGGTTCTCTCTGCCCTTCGATTGTTAGCTGTGGTTTTAACCCAGTCGCTTCTGAACACTTGAGGATTTAATACGGATTTTAAAGCCTACACCCTCTCTTTCCCCAAGTGGAACTCCTCTAAGCCTCTAACCCCCAAATCCAGCTGTATGTTAAGAACAGTGGAGGAAAGCGGGTCATGATGGGTCACAACCTGTAATCTCAGGAGTAGGGAGGCCAAAGCAGGAGGATCACTGAGAGTTTGGGGCCAGCCTGAACCACACAGGGAGACCCTGTCTCAAAAAAACAAAACAAGGGAGAAAGCCAGGTAGGCACACAGGCATGCTTTAGAATTTTCACTCATTCTTTGTTCACTGGAAGTTAGACAGAATGGTTTCCATCCAATCATCAGCATTTTATGTAATAGTTACTTGTCTTTTTTTTCTAGCCTAGTGATTTGCAGCTAGTATGAGGTTAAGTTGTAGAACTAGCACCCTTATTTTGTATCCCATGACTAATTAAAAGAGAGTTGGTGCTTTTTTTTTTATCCTAATGCTATAGGCCACCCCCCCACACACATCCCAAGTAAAATGTTGTTTCACTTACTTGGCAGGGTTATTTAGATTTAATAAAATTTATGTGTGTTTAGGGTCAGACATATATAGTAGTATTTGCTGGAACATCCACTTTCTCCCTTTTCAAAATTCCTCCAGAAAGACTAACATTGTAGGTTTCCAAGGCTCTGTTACTGACTGGGCTCCTCCAGGGTAGTAATTTTTCTTCTCTGACCCTGCAGTGAAAAGCTTTTGCCTGCCTGATAGCAAGATTGTGAGCTTAAAATTAGACTGTACAGGTAAGGAAAGACTTACTCTGTTTATTCACTAAATGTTTATTGACCTGTAATGTGCTGGAAGCCCATCCCTACAGCTTCTAGGAGAGAAAAACTGACATGTAAACCAACTAGTTTATATGTAGTAAGTGGTATATGCTATTATATTCCTCCAAGATGAAAAACCCAAGTAGAAGTTCTCTCTTTAAAACAAAGTTATAATTTTCTTTATATAAAAAGGCCTTGACAGTGCTTTCCACCTTTCCCAGTACTGGATGTTCTCAACTTCCCATGAGAAGTTCTCCACTCATGTAATAAAGGTATACATGTGACTTTTAAAAAGAAACAAGAAGTATTGAAAAGGGTATAGGAGCCATGGAGGCCTTTTCCACTTGAACCTCCTTAGTTGTTCTTTCTGATAGCCACCAGGGTGTTTTCATTCCTGCTGCTTTAGTCCAGTGCTTTACAAAGTGTCGTCTTTGATTAGCAACATCAGTGTCACCTCAGAACTTAATAGAAAGTCAGATTCTTGGAGCCCACCACAGACTGGTGGAGTGTTTAGAAGAAAGCAAACTGATGTCAGTAATTTCCTTTGCAGTGCATCCAGAATGAGTAGAACAAGCTGATAGGTGAATAGGAGAGTTAGGTAGTAGACAGTAAAATGTTAATAGCCACATTAATTTATTGAACTCTTGAGTGGAAGGCATTATTCTATATTAGGGTTTGTTAAGGTTTGGGGGGACAGTCCCTGTCCTTTGTCAAGTTTTTATTCTGTCAAACCAAGTGAGTTATTTTAAGAGAGGATAGATATAGTATCAGGGTTCATGGTTACAAGTGACAAATCTAATTCTTTTGAGCAAGGAGGAATGAAATGAACTATGCCAAAAGGAAAGCAATGCATTTGGAACCAGGGATTCTGCACTGGCACTTTCTTCTTTGTTCTTTATTTTACTGTCCCTAGGAGTGACATCACTCATTACTAGTACCCCTTGATTACATACTGCAGCTTCTTCCTCTAGAGGGAGACTTCTCTCTACTTCAGGAAATCCTAGAGAATGTCTGCATTTGCATTGTCTGAGCAGGACATAGCACCTACTACCCTTGTGAAGAGAAGATGGTTACCAAGAAAAAGAGCTGCTAGGCAGGTAGTACCTGGGAATTTGTGAATTTTACTCCACCTTCCTCATCTCCTGCCTTCCACTTTCCAGGTTTAGTGAAGAGTCCCTATGTCTTTGCTCTCTTGGCCTTTTGGTAGAATCACTTGAGGCCCCCAGATTCCTCTTCTCAGTTTCATTTCCTTAATTGCTATCAAACTTGGCCACCATTATGCTGTTTAACAAGCCAGGTCTTGGTTTATAACAAGCATCTGTTCTCATGCTATAAGGGATGCTAGTCAACCAAATTCAGCTGATCTAGATAGGCTTGATGCTGTGCTGCAGGGCCAAGGCTGTGGCTGTGGTTAGGCTTGTTGCACATGTGTCCACCCTAGGCCCCAAGCCATAGAAGCAGTCTGGTGCCTGTGACATGCCCTCTTATGGGCTCACCAGAACACAGGAGCCAAATAAGAAGCATAATCACATTTAAAGCCCCTGTGACCTCCAACATTCCACTGGCCTGAGCTTCTCATTGCTACACTCTGCTTGAGTGGAGTGAGGAAGTGTTCTATGCCTAAAATAGGAGGGATGAGGCAGCACACACTCTTGGAGGCTCAGACATGGATTTCTTCAGTTTATTGAGTAACTTTCTAGCTTTGCTCTCCTGATTGTAGTTGGGTCTAGAACATTTAAGACCAGTAAGTGCCTCGTGAGCTCTTTTATAAACTAACATGTTATTTCCCCATAGCCTTTGATAAGGTTCCATGAACTTTGACATTAGTCTGTATTCTTGAATCACACTGAGGTTTGGGTGGTCCTTCATTTTATGCAGGGAATTTTGCTGAGTTTATTGCTGAGAGCACCCCCATGAGGTAAGTGGGGCAGGAGCATTTCTGCTTCACAGTGGAAATGTGGTGGTTGGGTGACTCGTTGAAAGTAGTCAGATAGTGAGTAGTGAAGCCAGGCCTAGAACCCAGTTCCTGTCATTCAGAAACAGCCTGGATCTAACCTTGGCTTCGCCACATTTCAGCCACATGAGTAAGTTGTTTCCCTTTCTAAGCCTGAAAGTGTAGTGCCTAAAATGAGGACAGGAGAATGCTGATAGGACCTTTCCCAAACAGTTACTGGAAAAGTAAATAGGACTCATACAAGTAAAACATCCAGCATTGTGCCACCGACAGTAAGGTGGGTACTTGTGACACCAGTGACTCATGGTGAGCACCACAGTCACACGGAAGAGCATTTAGATACGAAAATATGTATTTATGTGAATGGCTAAGTCCAAACACTGCACTGCATGTAACAGCTGACATTATCTCTCTTTAATATTTTAGCCAGCTTACCAAAACCTGAGGCAGAAAGTGGATAATTTTGTGTCAACACATCTGGACAAGCAGGAATGGAATCCTACAATGAACAAGAACCAGTTGCGAAATGGTCTGAGACAGAGTGTGGTTCAGTAAGTAAGCAGGATTAGAGCTTCTGAAAAAGCAGTGATCACAGGGACAGTGCCCAGGAAGGCTGATCTGAGCCACTATTTAGTCAAGAAGATGATACTTTATATCAAGTGTGGTACTCTCCTCCTGTATTATAATCAAGGTGAAAAAAAGCACTCCACAAAATTCTTGCTGGTTTTTCCATTCATTGGAGGCCTGCCTGCTACATGTGCATATCTACTGGGTGCATTGGAGTATCTTTAAAATTGTGAGACTTATTCTCTATTCTTTAAAGTTTATGGCGCAGTCTGAGTGTGTGAGCTTTATACCAGGATAATGGTGTTTGGATCTTAGACAAGAGGAGATTAATGTTTATTCTCACAAGTGAATGTGAGTTCTATAAATTCTGAGAGTCCATCCTGGCCACCTTTAAAGTGTAAGGGCAGCTTTCGGGAAGACATGCTCTTTTTTCTTTCTTTCTTTTTTTTTTTTTTTTTTTTTTTTTCTGGTACAGGGGATCAAACTCAGGTCCTTGTGCTTAAGAGGTAGGCGGCAGAACCACTAAGCTAAATCCCTGGCCCCAACATGGTCTTTTAAAACATTTTCCTTCACAGTAACAGACCAAATCTTTGCCAAGAAAGGTGCTACAGAGAGCTCATCCAGGTGACTTCAGTATTACTGGGCACTGGTATGGAATCATATCTTGAGATCAGCTTTTTTTCAATGTGCTCAGATTTTTTTTAAACACTCCTGAATATCTGAAAGCTTGTGAAACTTGGGTTTTCCAAAATGGAAATGTCAGAAAATTATGGTGAGTGACAAAAGGCCAATATTAAAAAGATACGTGGTGCATGAGTCCCTTTACAACATTCATGAACTAACAAAGATGGAGAGCAAGTTTGTGATTGCCGGGGATAGGAATGGTGGAGGGAGGGAGTGATAGGAATGTAGTAGCACAAAGGATCCCTGTAGTGGTGCAGGTAATTATGGTGGTGCCAACCTGAAACAGCTCATGTGATAAAGTGGTGCTGTGGTTTGGATATAGTTGTGCTGGAAGCTTGGCCTCGGTGTGGCAGTGTTGAGAACCAGCTAAAGGTGATGAGGTAATGAGGCCCCGCTCTCAAGAATGTATTTCATGCCCCAAGTGTTTCAGTACAAACATTGATAGATTTTGACTGCACTTTGCTCTACTTGAGAAAGCATTATTCTAACCCATAGAAGCTTAGAACCATTGCTTCCAACTTGCCGACTATATGTTGTAAGTAGTGGCCTTTGCTGGAAGCCATGTTGAATTTCTGGTGATGAAAATGCTTCCCCCTGACTGATCTCTGCTGTATGTGATTTGAGGATAGTGACAAAACTGCTGCCAGAGGTTGTTTCTGCTTTATAGTAAGAGAACAAGTGTTGAAGGGAGTAGAGTCAAATCCAGGATGGCCAGCTTTGACAGTACAATTAAGGTTTTCAGCTGCGGTTGTCATCATGTTCCTTCCTCTTAACGTTGTCACTTGTTCTTTGTCTTTGGGGCAGTTTGCCCATTTTTATTTGGTTCATTTGTACAAAGTTGAGGTAGTAGTGGATGAGACTGAGTTAGGAATAATAGGACGCTCCTGTTTGTGAATTTCCCCTCAAAAGAGAAATTACAGTGACCTGAGCTCCATGGGGTAAGTAGATAGCCCTTTAAAAAAACTCCCCAGAAAGGTACCAGGTGGATTTTCGCTTGACTCTCACATGACACTTGGGGCTTCTTGGGGCTAGAGATGACTCTCGAAGGAACTAAATAACAGTGATCTGTCTTGTCTCCACAAGGTCAGGGATGTTGGAAGCAGGAGTGGACAGGATTATATCTCAGGTTGTGGATCCAAAACTAAACCACATCTTCAGGCCACAGATAGAACGAGCAATTCATGAGTTCCTGGCAGCCAAGAAAAAAGAAGCTGTGCCGGCGCCCCCTCCAGAGCCTGAAAGCCAGGACCCTCCAGCTCTGTCCCAAGATGCTTCCTAAGGTCTGGTGTTCCATCTTTTGTCTGGGAGCATTTGTCTCTTACAGATATATAAAATGGGTAGACGAGAGATAAGCTGTAATTTTGGATAATATTTCATATCTGTTCAGAAAAGTGTTTACTACAGATGGGCTTCACCTCCTTTTAGGAGTCGCATTTCACTGAGAACTAATTGGTAGTATTTTCCTACATCACTGAGTAAGATACTCTGCTACCGGAGCTAAGCATTTACTCTGCATAGACACTTCGTTAGGATCCAGCTGGGATGATTGGTGTGTGCCAGGGAAATTCACATGAAAGCAATTTTTCTAAAATTGCTTAAATGACTCTCCACTGGACATGAGTTAACTTGAGTTTGCAATTTTAATATAAAATCAAGCAGTGCATTTTAAAGTGGTATACTAAGTGGAATTCACAGTTTGCTTTGAGCTCTGATACTTCCATGTATTTAGTAAGGTTTCTAATTTATCATTCTGTCACCATGAGAATCTGTTCTTTTTTTATTAAATTAGGAATTAAATTTCATTTTAAAACTCAGCAGTAGATGCACAAATGAATGCTTTTTTCAGGCTTTGGAAGACAGTATATATTGGGCTTTTTACTTGACCACTGTGACAACCCTTGTAGTATGTCCTAGCCCCTCACGTTCTGTTCATGGTGTTCTCTTAAGATTCTTTGAAAAAAAAGGTAGTGCTGGGGATTTAGCTCAGTGGTTCTGCCGCCTGCCTCGGAAGCACAAGGACCTGAGTTCAATCCCTGCTCCAAAAAAAAAAAAAAAGATTCTTTGAGATGTCTGTTATTTCTTTTTTTGGCACCAGGGATCAAACTCAGGTCCTTGTGCTTGCAAGGCAGGCGCTGGAACCACTGAGCTAAATCCCCAGCCCTGAGATGTCTGTTATTTCTAATAAAGCAGATAAGTGAGGTGAAATGACTGGGGTCTTTGGAATGTCAGTGAAGAACACAAGAGCAGCAGGGCACTTATTTAAGTGTGGGATTGTCTTTCTCTTGGGAGAAGGTCCTTGAGTCCACAATGGAATGTGAAACAGTCATTTTTACATCTTTCTAGTTGACCTATAAACTCCTTTAGGAACGTAAAATTGAGTATCATCTTAAAAAGCTGCATTTTGATATGATTATCTTTTCTTTTTAGAACAGACCTGATACCTTTTGAAAGTTCCATTTAATTAATGGTGAAGAAATGGATTCCTGCTACCTAAGAGTACCACTTCAGTTGGCCAGGATTACCACTGATTTCAAGATCTCTGCTTTGACCATGGTGCAGTGTCCAGCTTGAACAAGGAGCAAGTCTGGCAGTGAGAAAGTTGTTACTGTGCCCTGCTTTGTGCCGCCACCTGACCGGCCTGTCCAACATTGTTATACTTGGTAGACACTACAGAATTATAAACACTACAGCAACCTAATGGGGTCCTGAGATGAACTTTTATACTTGAACATGGAGAACTGCACATGGGTTTTAGAGTTTGTACTCTCAGATAAACAGAAACTATAATGAAAGAACGTAGTTAGTCCCAAAGGTAACTTCAAAGCATAAGGACAGTACTCTTAGCTGGGAGTAGATACTTGACATTGCTTACTTGATACTGTGTCTCAGAGTTACAAACTAGAATGTACAAACTGATAACATTGATAGCCTTAAAGTTGTGACCTTCTTGTACATGAATTCTAGCTAGTTTCCTTTCCCTTGTCAGAGGTGACAAAACATACAGCCATGGAGTGATGAGGAAGCCAGACATTAGGTATAAAGAAAACCACTAACAGGCTCTTTGTCTAGGGCATCTTTCTGTCCTGCAGGGGCTAGTGAGTCTTAGAAGTCTTCTGTTCTCACACTTGCATTTTTTAGAAAAGTGAATGATCAATAAATAGTGTTTTATAATAAAATCATTTGATACTCCTACTTTGCAGCGTCAACTAAATGTTAGATCCTATGTCTGTGAAGGGGTACCCTTTTCCTCTGCCCATTTTTTGGCATAACATGACTGTCAGCAAAGGATCTGGGCTGTGATTACTTTGTCTGAAGCTCGTAGATGTAGCTAGTCGGGGGCAGATGGTGTCTTCCCTTCCTGAACCATTACTGATGCTGGTCACTTGAGGGCAGTACATCCTGTCGGGGACCTGCACATCTGTGTTTCTGGCAAATGGATGGGGGTTATGCTGTGCCACTGGGCCTTGGAACACACTGTACAACAAGCCTTCGGTGGTGTTAGAGGTTACTTCAGACCAAGAATTAGTTGAGGCTGTTACTGGATATTGCTAATCTGATTTTTTGTTGACAGTACTGGGAATTGAACGTGCTAGGTACTAGAGCCTTGTACGTGCTAATGAGTACATGCTCTACCATGAGTTAATAAGCTACACCCCATCCCTAATCTGATCATTTTTAACCATTTCATCTGGTTCCATGTTAAAATGAATGTTCTATTTGCTCCTTAACCTTAAATACCCCTAAATTATGATTTGCCAAGAATGTAGCAAGATCTTTTTGTAGCATGTGATATCATTTGAAACTGGCCACAGTTCAGGGCAGGTGGCAGTTACATCTGATGAGTGGTCAGTTTCCCACCTCTTAGTGGGCACAGTTTTGTTTCCAGCTGAAGCAGGTGGTTGGCCTTTTTAGTTACAGGATTCAACAACTAGAGTTCGCAGCTCAAGAAAGGAGACTTCAGTCCTCCTCACGCTGCTACTAGTAAATACTGCTGGATCTACCAGTCCTGTGTTTTGCAAAGAAACTTCTCAGACTGACGGGAGTATCTTTGCTCCAAGACCATAGACCTTTACTAGGACCCTCCTTCCTGGGAGGTATCTCTCCAAGGGAGATCTCTTCACAGAGATGAGTGACCCTCCCAGCATTGTTCTTATTCAACCAGAATGAGGGCAGAATCTGCAAGCTCAGAGAAAATGTCTTTTCTGCCCACAAGTGCTCAACTGACTACATTTTGTATATTTTTGAACAGGCAGTTTTTGGCTTATCTCAGTTCTCTGCTTTTTTTCTGTTGCTAAAGAAGCCTGGACCAGCTGATAAGAAGCACCCTAATTTTCATACACTTAAATATGGCAAGATACCAGTTACATTATTCAACATATTATATCCGCTAAAAGTCATCTAGGCTAAAGATTTTATTTAAAAAAAATGAGGCAGAACATTATCAGACTAGGAAGGTTAACTGACACATCACTGCTTTTGACAAAAAACTAGGTTTTTGACTCTCAGCTGAGTCAAATCAAAGGGGGAAAATGCTTATATTCCCCTGGCCGTACATACTCATATTGTCAGGAGCAAGAGGACTAGCCACTACCAAAAGCACAAGAAGGGCTTCAGACAAGAAAGCCAGTCTCGGTTGGGGATTTAGCTCAGTGGTTCCGCTGTCTGCCTTGCAAGCACAAGGTCCTGAGTTTAATCCCTAGTACCAAAAACAAAACAAGAAAGCCAGTCTTTAGCTTCTCAACTAGCTGGTTGCCAGGCAAATGTATTTGCACCCTCGACTGAGGCCTTATGCTTTGGGTATTAGTTGTGCTGAACCTAGAAAAAGTGTTTATATTCTGAGATTAAAGTCCCTCCCTAAGGGAGTTTAGACCACGAAAAAGACTTATTCCTTAAATACCCTAATTGTTCATTCCTAAGCAAGAAATGAATTGTCACTGACCTCAAACTACTTAGGCTTCTCTCGCTGTGGCTAGAAACCCTATTACCCTGTGCAGCCCAGTGAAGTACAAGAGCTGGCACTCTAAGACAAGAACAGGTGTTACCACCCTGGAAAGCCACCCAAGCATTAGAGCTGTCATGGAAACCATCCTCATTAAAGATGGTATTTGGTTGTGGGGGTGCACTGTCCCATTTTGAAAGCCAAGATCTTCTGCCTGGACCATCTTCTGCAGTTGCTACTGGAGACCATTGTTCCTGGCCTGTTTCTAGTTTTCAGGTTAACGCTTCACCAGCACTGCCAATCCACCATTTCAACCTAGGACCAGTTTGAATTCTGGATTTTTAGTGAGAATCTATAGCTTCGGGGATTATTTTAGCCTTGTTTTTGTCATTTTGCTCTCGCGTCTGTTTACTGGAGTCAAGGTGGGGGTTCCCATGCATTCCATATCACTAGTACTATATGAACTGAATAAAACATCCTTTTACTATCTTGGTTACTTTTCTCTCATTGCTGAGACAAAATGCCCTACAACAAAAGTTATGGGAGGAAAGGTTTATTTCTACTCACAATTTTTAGAGATTTCAATCCATAATCGGCTGGCTCCAAAGCAGGGTGGCATGGCAGAGGGGCATCACAGAGGAGAAATAGTTCATGGTGGGCAGAAGACAGCAAAAGCAAACAAGGGACGATCAATAATAGCAACTTCTTTCTGGCTGTTTTTATATTCTGTCTAAGCTACCCAGATTAGGGTGGGTGCCAGACCAATCTGGACTAATTCAGTAATCACCCTTAATCCCAGCATCACACATTCCAGATGCAGCCACCTCTGAAAAAGCCCACCGAGGACATCATGAGGCTTTGGGGGACATCTAGACAAGCATACCAATTACCATGATGGCTCCATACAAACCCCAAACAAACAGCATCAACATCATCTTGAGACTACTTAAAAATATGCCTGCATGTAGTTTAAACTTCCTAAGGTCTCAAAAGATACAGTTTTCTGAAGGTGAGTTTGCTAAAGTGGCTCAGAATATTGCCTGGAACTCTGCAGAAGGCTTCCATTAGCTGTTAAAGATCTAGGAGAAACAGGTGGGGACCCAAAAGAGCGGAGGACTGACATAGGTCCGAGGCTGTTGCTAAGGTTTGGGTTTGAAAATTGTGTTTAGGTGAGCACCAGCAGGGGGCCAGGCCTGCCTCCCTCAGCTGACCTAAGGCTCCTGAGGACAGGGGGGAGAAGCAGACAGGAGACTGGCATAGTTAAGCTTTCATTGGCACTAATATTGTGCCGTGTCCTCATCTAAGGAGGAGCCAGGAGGTCAACTTTTATGGTCTTGTCACCAGGGTTGGGCTGGGCTCCAAGGCCACATGGTAGGAAACACTGCTCCCTTCAGACTGGTCACACCACCTGAGAGCTCATCAGTCTTCCTGACGCCAGGCTCCAAACTGCCTTTGGCCAGCCTTCCTGAAGCAGTGATCTCAAGTATCTTCCTTACCCAGGAACCTTGTAAAGACCTGTGCTTGGGCTGGGGCCCAGCAAGCCCTCCAGGTGATTTTCATGCACACTACATCATTTTCATCTTCGGAAACCTTTTTAAAAAGCTATTTTAACCAAGTCCAGGCATTTCCTTATATATAAGTTCATTTAATTTTCATGACCCTGTCAGGATTTAGTCTCACTTTTGTTTATGAAGAAATCAAGACAGGCAAAGCAACCTACTCATAACTACTGTGTTGAGAAGCAAGGATTTTAACACAGGCCTGTACTTTGCCACTCTGCCTCCCTATTTTTTCTGAGCAGATTTGTGAGTCCTCTGGGGCCCACCCTTCATTCTAAATCTAGGCCAACATTTACTCAGCATGGCCTCCTACCGTATCTCAGCGTACATCCTTAGTTCTAGCCAGCCCCTGCTCCCCTGAGTCAAATGTGTATCACAGGCCAGTTTACAAAGCAGCAAGACTGGTCTGCTGTGCCCTGTATTCATGTTCCATTAGCCATGGAATTGTCTGTTTTATTTTCAGTTAACAATGTTTTAAAATGGAGATTTTTTAAGATATTTTTTAAAATTTTGTTTTAAAAGATTTCCATATAGATCTGTAGCCCAGGATTCTAAAGAAAAATGTCAAGGTCAGGCCATTCTTGCCTTGTGTTTCCACCAGAAAACAATCAGCTAGAACTAAGGAGAAACTTGCCACTCTTACCGACATGTGAGTCATCCAGATGCCACTGGCTGACTTCACTAACTCCCAACATCCTGCTGGCTCCTGTGGACATCTGAGTTGGGAATACTTGCCCTAGAGTATCGTTGTATTCCTCTGAAGATTATTTAAAAACATCTCTAGCTATAGGCCAGATTTTCTAGACTTTGATTTCTGTACTTTTTAAGACTAGGTTTTCAGCTCCATGAGTTTGAGTCTAGAATCTTTGAGATTGAAATGCAACTGAAATTCTCTCTAATCTCCCCCTTTGTGTGTCCCGGTTAAACCTATGGAAGGATGAGTGAAAGTGGCAGGATGTAGGGGTGGGTTCAGAGTGCATATAGGATGCAGGCTATCCAGCCAACAGATGTATTCATAGAAGTCTCTCTAGTCTTCCCCAGGTGATAGTCTCTTCCAGGGCTGAAGCCAGTAGAGAATTTGGCAGTGTAGCCTGGTCAATATGTGTCTCTTAAAATTTTGTCAATGAGAGTGATTAGTTGGGGATGGGAGAAGCTAACAATAATCAGTGGAGCTGAACAAAGCAGTTTATGCTGCATTCTTGTGGCAGCATTCCAGTCTCTGGGGGTGATTCTGTAAGGGAGCTGGTTTTGTCACAGTCCACATGGCCTGGAGATGACCTTAGTAGCAATCTCCTAGCAGTCCTGCCAGCTCATGGAACATGCTGGAATAAAGTCCCAGAATTTGAATCCTGGTTCTATTGTTATGTGCTCTAGGACAGCATTTGTCACAATACTTTTAGGTTTGTTCTGCATTAATGATAAAATATATAGCAAAATCTCAGTGGCCTAGCCCAAAAAGTTTCATGCTTGTTACAAAATGGCTATGATCCTGGAGCACTTCATGCAGCATTTAGCACACTGGCTGCCTTAGTTCTTTACCCCAGTCCTCTTAACTCCCAACCTCTTCTGCAAGAACACACCAGGCCAAGAGAACATTGGCAGGACCCACACGAGGGATTATATTATCTGGCCTTCCAGCAATTGTGTCACTTACACTCATGACCCATTGGCCAAAAATACCACCTAATCCCACACTCAATTTGAAGCTCAGGAGGTCTGTACATTAGGGTTTAAGGCAACTTCTCCCCCATTAGACCGTAGAGCTAAGAAGATGATTTGTCGGCGTAATACAAAACAGGAAAAGGCAAGAATGGGAAATTGTAGTTCCTGGCTTGCAGCAATTCCGAAATCACCCTGGAGAGCCTGAAGCCACAGTGCCCATGTTAGGGCAGGTGCTCCTTATTTAGTTAGGACCAATCCTGCTCTTAAGGCCTCACTTCCTGACCCATTTGTTCTCTGTGGACTTTCATTTCATGCTTTATAGGTTCTTCAATTTCCAGTCTCTTTCTCCATGAACCTAGCCATTCTCGGTGATGTAAGGGAACATTGCTGTGTGGAGGTTCATAGTTTTCTCAATGCATGAGAGACCCAAGGATCATTTTAAATTTTAAACAAAGACTTTTGGAACCTAGGTATATATGTTGTCTTTTGTTTTGCTTTAGTCAGAATGACTCTTAAAACTGTAGTAGAAGTTTTACCTGATTAATTAAAATCAGCAACATGGGCCAGAAACCACACATACAGTTCTTTTTTGTGACTTCAGTTTTCAAATCTTTTGCATTATTTCTTTTACTTCTGTACTCCCAGACCTTGACTTAAACCTTGAAGATTGACTTAACTCAAGGATTTTGTGCAAAAAATACAGAAAGCCTCACACAGTCCCTGAGCCACTGGGTTCAGCTGTAAAGCTTTGGAACCTCATGTCCTTAATCTGATCATTGCATGGAGGCCTTGGTCACAAGTATTTTCATTTGTATCTTGCTGTTTCAAGCCCAAAATCAGTTTACTCACAAATCTCTGAGTATATGGACTTTGTCTCTCTCTCTCCCTCCCCCCTCCCTCCCTCCCTCCCTCCCTCTCTCTCTCTCTCTCTCTCTTTAATTTCTGCTCACAAACTGGAAAACTTAGAAATTTCTGAGCTCATGCTTTTCTTTGAAGAACTTGCCAAATACAACTGCAACATATTATTAACATTGCTTGCCAACCTCTTAGAGCCACAAGTCTCTTAGGCATATGATTTGCCCTGTGTTGTGCCGCATCGTATGCACAGTAATAGGTCTTTCCTTGGGTTGGCACATTTGCATCTTTGCAACTTGCAACTTACCAGCCACCTAATTTCATTGATTAATTTGGGCCTTAATGATTCTCCAATTGGTCGATTTCTTCAGCCAACAGATCAGGTTTGTACTGTTTCATTTATATTACACTTTTTTAAAATAATTACAGGTTCACATGCGATTTTTGAAAAATAATGCTGCTTGTCATTGAAAACAATGAAGTTTTCTTAGTTTCTTCAGTGGTTTTGCAGGATAGTAAAATATCACACCTAGGCCTGCTTCATTTGAAAACAATGACCTCTGCTTTTATTTCTGGCTATGTAGAGATCAAGATATCTCTTGAGAAATTGTCAGAGTTTTTACAGTGCTTACTTTTGCTTTAATGCTGGCCATTAGGTTTTATTTTGAGTTTGCTTTTTTGTTTCATGATATGTTCATTCTGATTATATGTACACAGCCCTTGTGAGTCTTTTCCATAGGGCTATAGAAGTGGTCAATACAGACATGGGCCTTTCCTTATGGATACATTTTACTGGTTTCCCTGAGGCCAAGGGCAATGATGTGTCATATGTCAAAAAGGCACAAAACAGGCAGGAAGATAAGGAATGGGTTGAGTTTCTCAACAAAGGCAAGAGCAGTTTAGATGGATATCTGGCGAACAATGCAAGGTAGCAGGGGACTGGAGTGAGAGAAAGGAAGAAGTGGAAGGTCTTTGATAATTTGATTAATCAAATTATTTAAATAATGTTTATATGTAGGAATATATTCAAAGAGCACAATATCCTTTCAGTTTCTCACATCCATTCCCCACAAGCAATCACTGATACTGGTTTCATATCTTTCTCTCCAGAGAAAATCTATGCATAGACAAGTATGTAAGAGTTTATACCTGCGTTTAGCTGAGATACGCTCCCTCTCCCTTGAGCGCTCCCAGAGAGAGTTCCAAAGAGAAGACAACAAGCTATGAAGCCTGCAGTTCCTAGGAGTGGGAAAGGGCATGGAAGATGATAGCGAGCTTGCATTGAAGCAGAGTAAATGAGCTCCTCAGTGAGCACTGAGAAGAAAGAGGACACGCTGACACGATGCAGGGAACAGTAAAACCGTCTGAGGTTAAGGTGTTTCTCTGGAGAAGTACCATGAGGGTGGGAGAAAGATGAATCCTGCGGAACTCTCCTTTCTTGTGCTGTGTCTGAATGAATAAAACTGAGGTGCACCGATTATATGGGGCTCTAGGTCAAAGGGAGACAAGAGCCCCCTGGCCCTCTAGATTTAAAAAAAAAAAAAGAAATAAAGTTAATGATAAGAACAGGAGTAAACCTATAGAGAGTGCTTGCATTGCTGTCCAGTGCAGCCACCACACCTAATAACTTTCCCTCAAGATCTCTGCACTGTGAAGCCAATAGCACTGTGCCCTCTGACAGAAGGAAACAAGCCCTAAGATCATGCAGTGACAATTACATCTCAGAGCCCAGGCCATGGTTTACTCCAAAGCCTAGCTTTCCTCCCCCTGATTTTTAAAGAAATTGTGGTAAAATGCACATAACATAAATATTACCATCTTTCAGTGTATAGTTTGGTAGTGTTAAGGGCAATCCTGTTGTTGTATAAACATCACCACTGTCCATCTCCTGAACTGTTTGTCTTGCCTTGTTAAATACTAACTCTTCATTTTGTTCTCCTCCTACCTCTGGCAACTACCATCCTACTATCTGCCTATGAGGTTGACTACTCTAGGTACTTCATATAAGTAGAACCATATACTATTTCTCCTTTCATGACTGGCTTCCAGAATGTCCTCAGAGGTCACCCAGGTTGGGGCATGTGTCAGATGTCCTGCATTTTTAAGGTTGTGCATGTAGATCACATTTTTGCAAAGCCTGGCTTTTAACCACATCCCTAAACTAAGATAACTGACTCTTAGTAGATTTTCATAACTTTTAAAAAACCTTTCTTTTTCCTTTGAAATCATTTCAGATTTACAGAAAAGCTACAGGATTCATAAAAATAACTCAACTACTACAGCAGTTGATGACCTAGTTCTTCAGCACCCCCAAGCACATAAATATATAATTCCTACTAATAAGGATGGTCTCTGCCATAGCCTTAAGAAAAACATTGGGAGATTAGCATTAATACATTACGACCGTCTAATCCTCAGGTCTTATTTAAGTTTTTCCAGAAGTCCCATTATATCCTTTCTAGCAAAGTGGTAATTTTTAAGCAAAAGTTGCACCTGGTTGTCGCATCACTTTTGTCCTCTTTTATCTAGTTCCTAGAGAACTTTTGACAACTACAGGCCAGATCTTTGGTAGAAGACCCCTCAAGCTGGGCTTGTCTGACAATCTCTTGTGTTTCAGTTCAGATCCTGAAGCTTGGCAGGTATCCCATAGAGGTGGTGCCGTGTTCTTACTGCATCTGATCACATGCGTCATTTTAGTTTGTCCCTGTAGTTAGCATTCATTGCTGGATTCAGGTAATGTCTCCCAGGATAATTCTTTTGTTGTTATGTAACTAAGTAGCACTGTGCGGGGAGTATGTTAAGACCTTGTTATTACTGTGCTCACCATCAAACAGTCATGTCCATTGATGTCTCTGGGTTCTTGGTTGGGTTAAGCATCACCATCATGGTGACCAAGTGGTTCGTAATTTCATTACTCCTGCACTCATTTCTATCAGTATGGCTCCACAGATTCCTATTTATCCAGTGGGATCTACTGTTTCATCTTTGTTGCTCATGTTAGCTCAGATTTGGCCAGTGAGCAGTTCTTCTAGCTGGTTTAGGTATTGTTTTATATTTCTCCATCTCTCTTTAAGCCTGTCCTTACTTTTTGGGACAACAGGTGCTACAGGCTCACCTTATACCTTCCTTAGAATTTGCTGTCTCTCCAAGGAGCTCTGATTCCTTTAATTGGTATTTAAAAATCATTTCTGAGTGCTGGACGTGCCACTGCTTCTGGGCCCTCTTGGGGTTCACTCTGGTTCCTTCCTTTCTGTAACTGTAACTCTTCCAGGAGTCTCCCACCATCCTCAGTACAGTTACACTGGAGCAGTTCCCTCTGCACAGAACCAGTCTCGCATCAGTTTCGCATCATCTCCCAAACCCACAGAGAAGTCTCCCCACTGGTCTATACCTTCTTTGCTCAACCCCTTTAAGTAGCTAATAACTATCAGGTGCCACATAAGGGCATTTTGGTCAGTGACAGATTGTATATAGGGATGTGATAAAAATATGGTAAATATTAAAAATTGTTTTTAAATTTATTACAATAAAGGACATATTGTAATTAATCCTCAAAGTACTTCCCCTTGCTTTGAACACACGTATCCCATCCTTCTTGCCACTTCCTGAAGCAGTTTGGGGAGTCCTCTTCCATGTCTAGGTGCTCTGTTGTGGCTGCCTCAGTGCCTTGGATTGGTTCAAATCGTTTACTTTTCCTGGTCATTTTGGCCCTGCGGAAGAGCCACTAGCCGCACCATGTCAGGCCCAGGGAATAAGGTGGATGAGGAGACAGTGTCACGTTTTTATGAGCCTGGGCATCTGTCGGATGACATGCAGCATCAGCGTCCACTGTAATTACTAATCGTCCCCCTTAAAGACGAGGGAGCACTTCCAGGACGGCTTCAGAAAGTGGCAAGAATGGTGGGCTAAGCGCGTTTGAAGCTGTAGAGGAGTGTTTGGAGGTGAGCTAATGGCAATATATCTTTTAGTGTAATTTGGGCTTTTCCTTGTAATTTAAATATTCACTGTGTATTTCAGACCTCATACAATGATGCTTCCAAAAGGTGACAGTGGAGCTGGAAGATCCCTATCCTGGTGATGTTGTAGCCTCACCAGCAATGCATTGAGTGCTATTGGGCTGCTGGTATAAACACACCTACTCGCACTGCCAGGTACACAACGGTGGAGCACATACAATTATCCACAGTACCTAATACTTGATAATAAATGACCATGTAGTTACTATATTTTTATGTATTCACTATGTTTTACTGTTATAATACCGTGTCCTGTAGATATTTTTTAATTGTACACTGTCAAAACAGAATGCCACATCACTCCGGCACCAGCCTCCACACCCCATTTTTTCTTGGACTTGATTTAAACTCATGTTATTTTGTTCATCACAGCCTTAGAACAATAAGCTGTACTATGTGTATATGTATCCTACATAGCCTAGAAGTGAGATACAGTGGCAGCATATGTTCTGAGAACTGTGCTGTTGGCTGATTTTGTCATCGTGTGAAGGTCCTAGGATATTCTCACACAGACTAAGACATCTACCACATCACCAGGCAGTCCAGTCTTCTGGGAGCCCTGTGGCATCTGCTGTCCATGGATGACTGAAACATCATCACGCAGCACACAAGTGTACAATTGTAAGATGTTTACAGTGACAAAATTGCCTAACAAAATATTCCTCACAACATCTCCATTAAGATATGTGTGACTAGGCCAGGGATTTAGCTCAGTGGTGCTGCTGCCTGACTCATAAGAGTAAGGTCCCAAGTTCGACCCCTGGTACCAAAAAAAAAAAAAAGCGCTGTGTGATATTTGCAAATCTTTGACCTGATTCCTACTTTAAGGTCACATGATATGAATTGACAACTGCTTCCTGAGAAGGCACTGGCCCAGGGAAGGTGACAATGAAGAGATGAAACAGCTGAAGCTTTGAGTTACCACAAGAATCAGCCCCCTGCCCTACGGAGCAGGTGGTTCAGTGACCTGAGGGTTGGCTACCAGAGGAAATAATAGAGCCACCTCCTCTCGGGCATTGTGACAGAGCATAAAGGAAGCAGGCTTTAGAGCCTGAATGTCCCGAGGTTTTTTGTTTTTCACACTATCTTAGAGTCCCCACCCTACTCCTGCCTGCTTGTCATACCCGGGCTTGAGGCAGTGCCATCTCTGGGAAAAGTCTGTCCATCTCTAATGCCTGCCCCGCACTCCTTCCCCACACACCACTACAGAACATCTCAAATACGCTTCCCAAGCTTGGTCAAAGTCCATGTAGCCATTTTCATGACCTGTGGAAACCAACAGAATGATATTTATATTCCATAAGTTGTTAATAAGCAAGGATTTTACTGGTTTCCATTCTAAGCACAAATCTCTCCAAAATGCTTGGATCTAGGGGCATGAAAACACAGGGAACATTATTGGATGAAGTTCCCATAAAAGGAGCATTGTGCTATGTCATTCCACTTTTCCTCATTAAATCTCTGCTGGGAACATCTTGTGGTTTGCATTTATAAAATGGGTCCCAGTTGACCTGGAGACCCAAGACCACTTCTCTCCTGCCTTGGCCCAGCCTCCTGCCTCCCCACAAGTCCCCAAGGAAAGTGTTTGCACAGTTGACACTAGTAAAGTGGTCCTTTGTTATCCACCAAGTCTTTGGCCCCAAACTCTGACAGCTCCAGAGAGTCAGGAGGGACCACACAGGGTGCTATATTTGCCTGTGCCATTCTAGGATGACATGGCCTTGAACCACAGCCAGCTCTAAGAAGCCAGCTCTACCTATTTCCTGTGCTTAAGCCCCAGTCTTGGAATTCACCACTCTGGTGAGATGCAAGGCCTCACCTACCTGGGCAGAAGAAAATGAGAAATATGGATCCTAAGGGAGGGGCGCGTGATTCTCGATCCCAGATGGAGCCACACTGAGTCTGGGAGCATCAGGCAAGCAGGGCAGACATCAAGCAGAGGGACAACATAAGACACAGAGAAGGCTTTCAAGAGTGGAGGAGAGGCTTTGTCCTATGTACTGACCTCCTACACAGGGAGAGAGCCATGTGGGACTCCCCAGGAGAGGAGGCCCTTTCCAGCCTCATGAAATGGTCAGAGAAACGCTGTGACCGAGGATACTGGGCCTACCAGTGGAGTCTGGTAGCGCTGCAGACCAACAGGGTCTTGGGAGCAACCCAACCCACCAAGGCTCATTTCCTGTGGAAAGCAGGGTGCCCTTAGTGGGATTTTCTTAAGGAAGTATAGGGGTGGGGTGGAGAGGATGGGGTAGGCAGGAGCAGGCTTCCGCTAAACCTGTATGGCTGACCTGGAGAGAGGAGGCATGTGGTGCCCATCGGTTGACTGGAGGACCAGTTTTAAGTGCCCTCCTGAGGGCACTGATTGTACAAGTGGTTCACCCACTTGTGAGAGGTGACACAGCTACTTCTCTAGAGCCAGGGTCACCCCCTCAATCTGTATCTCTTGTCCTCCTCTCAGGGCCAGGCTCTGAGAGAACAGGAGAGGAACGCGCTAGGGAAGGGTGGGAGAGGGTAGAACAGGATGGGATGGGATTGGAGTGAATAGGACAGAGTAGAGCAGAATAGGGAATGGGGATAGGAGAGGAAACAGCAGCATCACTTACCTCTCCTCTCTCCATCATGTGTGAAGTGAGCAGGTGCCTGCAGAACACAGGCATGAGCAGGGCACACGGTAGGTGCTCTCTCACTAAATACGGCCATTGCTTGCAGCAGCAGCGGCAGGACTAGAAGCTGTGGACCACTCACTGGACCATCGTAATACCCCTGAATGCAGAACACCAGTGTTCCCTCATTTTACAGAAGAAACCACCCAGCCCTGTGAAGGGATCTGGCCAACTTTGCCAGCCAGCCTGAGGGTAGCAGAAGCAAAGTAAGTGCCTGTGCCCTGCAGGAGGTCACAGGAGCAAGGACACAGAAGCAAGGTGGCTCAGGGCAAGGACTGCATTCTTCTGGGAGCCACAGCAGGATCAAAAATACATGGGGAAGAGAAGAGGGAGATGAAAGTGTGGAGTACGGATATGCCCGGGGAGTGTCAGGGAGAAGAGACAGAAGACCTGGGTGAAAAGGAGGTTGAAGCCAGGCTCACCTGCTGGGGAGGTTTTCCTGCACATGGGACAGGAAGGACCCGCGGTCACTGGGAATGATGACAGTGACTGCTGGTGTGAGCCCTGAGGTGAAACCCACCTGAGCTTATGTCCCAAATGGACCTCACAGCAGCCAGGTGACCTTGGGCAAGGCCTTCTGACTTTCTGAGCGCCATTTCCTCATCTGGGGCTGCAGCAGTAGGTGCCTCACACAGCCACTGCAGAAAGTGATGAGGCAGTCAGGTGTCAGTCGGGTGCACAGCCGAGAGTCCTCCGTCACCACCGTGGCAGTTACCCCCGAGCTAGAGCTGGCCGAGCCCAGGGCAGAGGTGTGCCTGGGAGGCCACCTTTCTCTTGTGTACCGATGGAAGGTGCACCACTCTCTCTCCTCGCAGGAGGGAAACACCTGCAGCTTTTCTAAGCCAGAAGGCTCCCATCGAAAGAGAGCTTCTTAGTCTGCCGGCCAGGCTCCTTCCAAGTTGGAGGAGCTGGGGGAGATGTCCCAGCTCCGTCACTCCCTACCATAGGTAAGTCACTGGTCTGGTCTTCTCTGAACCTCTGTTTCCTCATCTGTAAAATGGGTTGCTTTGAGGATTATAGAGAATCCTTAAACAGAAGCTACTGGCACTAATTTTATCCAGGAGAGCAAAATAGCCAAAGAGGAGATAGAAGATCAGTGATAGATCAGAGAGATCAGTGCTCAAAACTCTGAACTTCCCAAAAAGATAAGTGAACAGCCCGGAGCAATTACCTCACAGCCTGTTTCCTCCTCCTCACTAATACAATGCATGAGAAGCCCGACACACAGGAAAACATGATCTCTGTCCTCTGACTGCCTATTTCACACTCAGCCCAAACCCTGCTCGGGCCTGACCTCCCTCCTATCTCACCAGCTTGTGTCCCCAGCTTTCCAGCTGAATGTGGCCTGCTTGCTATATTTGTGGGCCAGCCACCCAGGTCCGGCTGCAGAGTGTATCTCATCAGTGCCACGGCTATAAACAGAACTGAGACAGTGTAAGTAAACACCCACTCCCTGGTGGCCCCGGAGGCTGCCGCCTCGCTGGAGGTCCATTGGAGGGTGGCCGCCTGGTTTAGTGGAGACAACAGCAGAGGGCAGGGACAGGGTGGGCACAGAACACCCTTGGCCAAGCACAACAGCAGTGAGGTGTTGAGGACAGAGGGCCTGCAGACTGCATCCCAGGATTCTGTCTGCTGCCACCCTGCCTCAGGCTCTTAGCCCTCGCAACTCTGCCACGACCTTCCCAGAGCTAGCACCCACCTCTGGTGCTTCCTGGCTTGCCTTGCCTTATAACATCGCAAGGGCAGCACTGACACTGGGACCTCTACCTCCCAGTGTGACAGGGCCATCACACACAGGACAGATGCTCCAGGGAGGAAATGTCAGCCCCGTGTGAAGGGGCTGGTGGGAGACAGGGCTCCCAACCTCAGCTTTAATATCTGTCCCACTGGAAAATGACCTCCACCTGCCCCGGAGCCATCCCTGGAGCTCCCCTTCCCTCCCTCTCTTTTGCTAGAACCAAGCACACAACCACACCCTTCATCAAACACAGTTGTCCCCCATGGGATCCCCTCGGGTAACACAATCTGAGGATGCTCAGGCTCCCTGTAGAGTATTTGTGTGTCACCTACACATCCTCCTGTACACTTGACCATCTCTAGATGACTCATGATAACAAATGTAAATGCTGTGTAAGGAGTTCTGTTGAACTGTTTAGGGAATCCTGAGAAGAAATAAGTCTGTACAGAGATCTTTTTTCAAAATATTTTCTCTCCATATTTGGTTGAATCCAAGGATATGGAACCTATGGACACAGCTGGCAATAAAACATGTTTACTGAATGACTCCACAAGTAGATGTAGAAATGAATTCGGGGGGATTCCTCTGAAGGAGATGGGTCAAATCCTTTCACTGCTCTTCCCACTGCTTTGCACAAACATGCATTTCACCCTCACCACCAGTGCCAGATGGAATCAGTGTCCCCATTCATTCCTGTTTTTCAATGGGAGAAACACAGACTAGAGCTTAAGTAGCACTGCAGGGTCATTTTGATCCCAAGAGGGGCTGATTGGCGTGCCAGTATCCACTCTGCTCTGCTGCCAGGGTGCGGGCCACAGGGTGGAGCCACGGAGGCACCCAGATACCTCCACCTCTGCTGGGCCCGTGTTCCTTGGGCCTGGCACAGTAGTGCCGGTCCCCACAGTGTGGCCAGAGTGACTGGACACCCGGGTAGGCAGATTAATCATTAGGCTTCTTGACCTTCTAAAAGCATGGACCCCGGAGCCATGAAACTTGAAGTTGTAATCCTGACCATTCCCTGCCAGCCAGGTGTTCATGAACGAGTGCTCCCTCTGTTCCCATACATAACATGGGGTTACAACAGTGCCCAAGGTCAGGGCTGAGAGCAGACCCATGAGTTAGTATTTGTGACACCTTACAAGATTTCCTGGAACAAAATAGGCATAGAACAATTGTTGATGAGATATAATAATTTATGACTCTATAGCAGCTGGTCTGGTTTTGGAACAAGTCGTGGTTATGTGGAATTTTGAAATTATAGATTTGTTTAAGCTCAAATCTGACCAAAGTGATACATACATCACTCCTTGGCTGCTTATGAACTGGAATCCATTCATACAAACTATTTTGGGGGTACCAGGGATCAAACTCAGAACCTTGTGCTTGCAAGGCAGACACTGGCACCACTGAGCTAAATCCCCAGCACAAACTCTTACTTTATATTTTGTTTTACATATGAGATTGGCATCAAGTCTCAGCCATGAACCTTGAGGGGTGGAGAGTGTCCCCAGTGAGTCTTGACGCATGTCAAAGCTTTGCTTCCTGTTTGCAGGAAGTGGGGAATTTTAAATGTAAAGCTGTGAATAGTCTCTGTTGCTGGAGAAAAGGACAGAGCAGAGCTTCTCAGAAGCCCTGGAGTGAAGATAAAAATGGAAGTGACTCGTGGGTTAGAAAATGTCATTCCCAGGAGGGAGCTCAGAGCACGGTTGAGTGTAGAGTAACCTGGGAGCTGTCCCACCGCGAGTCAGGGAAGCTGCTGACCTGGACAAGAGACCCAGCAGAGACCCAAGGCAGAACTTACCCACCCCTTCATCCCCACCACCGCCATGCAGGTCTTCTGCACCTCCAGGAGTCAGGCCCTCCTGTCACTGCTAAGGTGTCAGCTTTGCCTTTAAGGGACTCATTTCAACAGAGGGAAGCAAATACAGAAACAAAAGCACACCATGACCCTCTGCTTTTTTTTTGTACCAGAGATCGAACTTGAGTTCTTGCGCTTGAGAGGCAGGCGGCCTAACTACTGAGCTAAATCCCTGGCCCCCATGACCCTGCTTTTGTCTTGCAAGAGAGAACATTTTATTTCCTTGAAAAACAATTTTTTTGAAAGATTGGAATGGAGGGACTGACCCCAATAATGTGCACCCACAGAAAAACAAATCACTAAGTGATAGACAAGGAGACAAGAGGGGGGGACACTGTCTAATCCTCAGAGGAAGGAAAGAGAATGGGAACTAGACAGGAAGTAGGAGCCAGAGAAGAAATACTAGAGGTTATAGTAGAAGAGCCAGAGAGCCATCCTGGCAGGAGAATGGCCAGAGAGAAGATGGGGGACAGAACCTTCTGGAAGATCTCTACATTGTTTTCATAACAGGGAGAAAAATGGAAACCTAGCCTCTGTCCATTTCCTAAATCTTTTTCCCTCTTTGCATTTTAATAGTAAGTATTATAATTACTAACAGATTAATTGTACAAATTAATGGGATCACTGATATTTCCATATACATGCATACAGTGTGCCTTGGTCACGTCCATCCTCCCTGCTTCCATTTTTACCCCTCTCTCTCCCAGCACTCTTCCCAGTCCCTACGAGTCACTCTTGGTTTCTTTTTGATCTCCTTCTCTATCTCCAGTGACCACTATTCCTTTCCATCCTGGTTTCCATAAATGAGAGAAAAAATGTGTTGTTACTTGTCTTCCTGAAGCGGACTTGTTTCACTAAGTTTAATGACTTCTAGTTTCATCCGCGTTGCTGCAAGCGACAGGCTTTCATCCTTTTAGTGGCTGAGTGGTACTCCATTGTGTAAATACACACATTTTCTTTATCCATTCATCAGCTAACAAAGCGTCTGGGTTGATTCCATACTTCGGCCTAAATCTTGAGGGCAGTTGACCTGAATCTCTGTTGCTTGTGCGTGAGATTTTGAATTCACCCAGAGGGACGGAGTTTTGTACAACTCACAGCAACCACGGCCAGGCGTGATTCCAGGCGGTCACATAGACTGACTCTTTATGTCCTCACAGCCATCCATCCTCCAGGACGAGTTCTGTCAGTATCCCCACTTTCCAGGCAACAGCAATGAGGCAGCAAGAAAGTAAATAACCTGTCTGACGATGGCAGCCCACACTGCCCAGCCTTTTGAGCTGGACAAAAAAGACCCAGCCACACCCTTTAGAGGGCCCCGCCGTGCCCCTCCTCTGGACGTGCCGCCTGACCCCATGTCCTCCCACTAACTGCTTATTCAGAACCTCACATTCTCTGCCTGGTGACCCTCTCAGGCAGGCCCAGGGCGATGCTAATCAAAGAATGTTGCAGGGAATGGCACAAAGAGCTCTGCAGAGATTCTTGGCTTAGTTGGCTTAGGCTCCCATTACAAAGTACTGTGGGCTGTGGGCATAAACTGGACATTTATTTCTCATGTTGCCCTGAAAATAACAAGGAGTCCAAGACCAGGATGCCGAAGTGGGCACTTCTGAGGATGCTGTTCCTGTCTTGCAGATAGACACTTTCTTGCTGTGCACACACCTGGTGGGGCGAGGGGATCTGCATGTGAGTTCCCCAGAGTTTTCTTTTAAGGGCACTAAACCTTCTGATCCTTCAGAACCCTACTTTATGACCTCGTTTAACCTTAATCACTTCTGCAAAGGCCCTATCTCTAACTGCAATCACACCGAAGGTCAGGGGCACATTCAGTCCCTAGCACTTGCCAAAAAAATGCATGGGTGTCGAGGCAGTAAAGGTTTCAGGTTCGACCCTTGTGAGCTGAAGGTGACCCCAGAGTCACCATAGCTGAAGCTGGAAGCCGCACAGGGTCTTGTCTGCAGGAATACTGTCTGAACATGAACCAAATGAGCTATTGTTGGAGCCCAAGTGTGGGACCCAATACCACAGAGGCACAAGAGCAAGGGCCTCACCAAAGCAGTGTGTGTCTTCAGGACTGGCATTCAGCTGAGAAGAGAATCAAGCATAACAGCAGGCGGAGGGCCAGTTCTCTGCATCTGCTATTTGCAAAATAAGGCTAAGGTCCCAGAGTTTTTGAAAACTCAAAACACTCAAGATACTAAACGTTATAATAATAGTGTTTGAGGAAGAGAGGGCTCATGGGATGAATTAGAAAAAAAAGAGGGCAAAATTCCCACCCCACACTATCAGTGTAATTTTTATTGGTTCCCCATGAAATGAGCACATCTGCCCAGCTGAAAAGCTCCTCTGTAATACTACAGACATTTTTGAGCTACTCCGATTGTCCAACCTTGTCATATATCCACAGTACATAAGCATACAGGCACACCGGAAAGTCCACAGGCTTCAGGGCCTTAGAGATCTGTCACTAAGTAAAATGCTTTCTAAAAAGTACAAATCCAAAGAAAAACCATTGTTTACTTACCATGTTTGGATTTGTGGGAAATATGGGATCTTTTAAAAAACCAAATTAATAATCTGCAGAAATAAGGCTTCAAAGAAAGTCGTGAAAATGTGGAACAGTTTAGTTTTTGAAGAATCAAGCGTCAGAGTAATATGCGAGAAGAGGAGACATATTTGTCATTCACTATCTCTTTTTTTCTGCAATCTGTTATTTTTTAGACACCTGTAGAGCATGTCATGTCATCTTCACCTGGAATTATAAAAACCGGTGGGTGGAGAGCTTATTTTGGACTGTCCAAGGCCAAATAGCAAGTAAACGGTAGATCCAGGATTCCGACCCCATTGCCTCTGCACCATTGGCCTCTCTACACTAAGGGCAGGAAGCCTGAAGTAAGCAGGGACAGGGCCAGAGCCACCATCTATGAGTGAACGTCAAATACTTACTGGGCAGGAACTGTCAGGTCCACTTTTTCAGATACTTTTTCTCAATACAGGATTCAAAGATTTTGTTCTCCCCAAAACCTGTCCACAGACAGCAACTAGGGAATATTTTCTGGCTAGTTTCAATGGATACATGTTCAAGACAAGTGACAGCAAGAAACACCCTTAGGCCTGTGCATCCCCAGATAGGTCAGGGATGGAATGACCTAGTATACAGTTTCTCCTGCAGACTGTATGCTGGTCTGTGTGTGCGGAAACTCATGACCCCGGACAGCAATGACGAAGGATGGTGATGTGAGTCTAACATATGGACACACAGACATCTCAGTCTTCCCTTGGGAAGAAACTTCAGGCTTTAGGTGACACTGTCTCTATTGGCAGACTGTGTGGCCTTGTTCATGCTCTCACTGAACCCGAAACATTCCCAGCAAGTGATTTCTATTATCAAAGGGAAGACATTTATGTGCCAGTAAAGGTTCCTGGGGGTCCAGACAAACTCTGGCATTGTACATTTTATTAGATGCCAACCCTTTGCAGTAAAAATAACTTTTGTGATTTCATTGCCAAATCTTCTTTTTCCAAATTGCTTTTGCCTTTCATTAAACAGCCCCACCTAGAAGAATTTTTCCTCCCATCACAGAGTGGAAAAATTCTTGGTGGCTTTGCTCCAGAGCTAGGACCCATTTATACCTCCCAAGGGCCCTGTTTGTCCTGACCAGGTTGCAATCAGGCATTGGCTGGGAAGGATGTTCTTGAGCACTTCTCTTCAGGAGGTCTAGGCACACACCTTATAGCTGGCCATTCTCTCAAAAAAAAAAAAAAGAAAAACAAAGGAGGAGGAGAGACACTCCCAGCGTTGACTATTTTGCTGTGGTTTTGTAACTCTTCACTTTGTCTTAAACAGTATGCTCAGAGCAAAAGAATGAAAACTTTTCTACCATTGTTTGGGAGACTCATGAATGTATTATTTCAAGATTCTGTGCCATGTCCAGTGAGAACTCATGGTACAGTTGAGACAGCCTGGGCAGTTAATTCAAGGAATGTTACCCTGTATTCTGGATGCGAGTCTCTTAAAAGATACATGACTTGCAAAATTTTTGTCCCATTCTATGCTTTACCTTTTCACTTTCTTTTTGTTCTCCTTTGATACACAAATGTTTCATCTTGATATCTTGTTCATCTATTTTTGAAATTGTTGATTGTACTTTTTGGTGTCATATCTTAAGAAACCATTGCCTAATCTAAAAATCATAGACATTTACACCCATATTTTTCTTCTAAGAGTTTCATAGCTTTGGCTCCTTCATTTTGAGCTTGGCTACATTTTGAATTCTTTATATATGGTACAGGGTAGGAACGACTTCATTCTTTTTGCATGTGGCTATCCAGTAACAACATTTGTTGAAAAGATATTTCTTTCCACATTTAATTGTCTTACCAATCTTGTCAAAATTCAGTTGACTACAAATATAAGGATTTGTTTCTGGATTCTCAAAATTGTTCCATTGATCTGTACTGACAAGAGAATCCTTTTATTACAATAGCATTATAGCCCAGTTTTTTAAATCAGAAAACTTGAATTCTCCAACCTTATTCTTTTTCAGGATTGCTTGAAGTCCCTTGAATTTTTATATGATTTTTAGGATCCACTTGTCAAATTCTGCAGAAAAGCCATTTGCATTTTGATAGAAGTCGTGTTAAGTCTATAGATCCATTTTGGGATTATTACCATCTGTATTAGTTTTTATGGGCAACCATAGAAAGTATGATAAACTGGCATGGCTTAAACAACAAAATATTATTGTCTGCAGTTATGGAGGACAGAAGTTTCAGTTCAGGGAGTCAGTAGGGTTGGTTCCTCCCAAGGACTGTGAGGGAGATTCTGTTCAATGCCTTTCTTTTTCTTCTGATGGCTTTCAGGCAATCATTGGATGTTCTGTGGCTCATGGCTCAGCACAGTCTCGGCCTTCATCTCACATGGTGTCCCTCCTGTGTCACGTTCGGTTCCACCGCTCATCTTGGGTTAGGGCTCATGTTTGTGAGTTCACCTTTACTTCCTCACATGCCAAGACCTTACTTCTAATATGGTCACATTCACAAGTACTGAGTATTAGGACTTTAACGTCTTTAACCATTCAATACATAATTAACTTTCCAGCTGATGAGCAAGAAACGGCTTTCCATTTAAGGCCTCTCTCATTTCATGCAGCAGTGTTTTGTAGTTTTCAGAATGTAAGTTTTGTACTTCTTTTGCTATTTTTTCTTAATATTTTATTATTGTTGATGCCATAGTCATAAATACAATTGGCTTCTTAATTTCATTTTTTGACTTGTTCATTAGTGTTATATCAAAAGATAATTGATTTTTGTAGTCTATTTTATATCCTACAACCCTGCTGAGCTCCTTTATTAATTTTAATTATTTTTAGCAGATTCTTGAGGTTTTTTTCCATCTGCAGAGGTTGGGGGGAGTTCTGCTTCTGTTCCAATCTGGATGTTTTTTCATTCCATTTTCTTTCTTGTTAATTTTCTTTTGTCTTGAATGCTGCATAAATTTTTTTTTCATGTAATAGGGCTTTATGTAAAACAGCTAAATTATTTTTGGAACAACATAAAATGATTTATCTTAAATCATTTTTGGAAGAAGGGGAGTTCTAAACACATTTAAAAATAAAATTCATGCTGTATTAATACAATCTTCTTTTTTTCAATTAACATATAGATGTTGAATTTTGACAGTAAATTCCCCCTTTGTACAGCATTTATGGGAAAAAAATTCCAATGATTTAGCAATTTAATTATCTATAAAAATATCAACATTAATCATTTCTTTAAAATTCTGCTTTGGAAGACAGGATTTCATCACACTACTCAGAATAGTATGCAATTTTAAAACATGTAAATTATTTATTTTGGGGGATTTTGCATTTAATATTTTGGACTAAGATTTTACTGCAGATAACCGAAACCTGAGAAAGTGAAACTGTGACCAAGGACTTCTCTGTTCGCTACCACCCTATAGGGGATTGAACATGTTTAGGCGCTCTGATTTATGGTCCCAAGTGAGCCCTGCTTCCCAGCCAGCCCCCACCACCCCAAGTCACCAGACATAAAGTAAAGCTGTCTTGGATTCTCTAGACCAGACGGACCCATCCATAGGTTAATTATCACCAAATGGTCTCAACTGACACCATGTTGAGAAAAGCTACCAGCCATCTAATTTGAGCCAATCTGATGAGTAGATTGAATAAAGTCTCACGCTGAACTTTTGAGAAAAATCTTCCTTTGGTGGTGGTGGGGATAAGGAGGAAGGAGGGAAGGAAATAAGGAAAGAGGCACCTGGTGGGAAGAATTGGGTAGTCAGGTTTTCTGGACGGTGGAATCCTAGAGGCAACTGCAGTTGACCTTGTGGGGAAAAAAAATGGAAATGCCTGGCTATTTGGGATATGGCTTCCCAGGTAGATTGGCCAAGGCTGGCTGTCTGCCTCCCTAGAGACTCTGGGAGTTGAGGGACGGTGGACTATCCACTGAATCCCAGGTCCTTACATTCACAAAGACTGCTTCTCCTCCTCTTTTTCTCTCAGGCCTTTCCCAGGGCCCAGAGACTATCTTCAGGGGCCTGTAAGGTTTTATGTCACCCTTCAGTCTCTTTTGTTCTTTACTCCCTCTGCCCTCCTCTCTTTCTCAAGCCCACAAAACAGATGTGAACAAAACCCAGGTCTTTAGGAACATCTGCTGACACCAGCTGTCTTCCTCCAGCAATGAGGAAGCCCTGACCCTCTAACTATCTTGTTTCATCCAAGGACCTCGGTTCTTTGGCCAGGATATTTGCACCGAAGTCCGCAAGGCCCTCTGGTTGTTAGAAGAACTCTCTAAGATCCCTGAGGCTTATACACATAGAAGGGATGAAAAATGCTATTTTAAAAATATCGGCCACAGTGGGAGTCGATTTGTCTAGGAAAGTGCAAAATCACTCAGTTATTCAGAAATACCTGGACACATGGGAGATGTATAGGAAATAAAGTGTTGAATCGTTCCGATCAAGAAAGGAGCAATGACTTGGAATTGAGCCAGAAGCCGCACACTGTCTGGGGAACGAAGAGGATTTGTTTCTGAGTCTTGTTTGTTTCACTGTTTGTGTTTTAGAGGAGATGAGATAGCTGGGGATGGGGGCAGAACTGAAAAGGAAGCAGAAGGAGTCGGAGGAAGAAACGACCAGGGAGAGACGCCTGAGAGCAGGAGCCCCCTCCCCTTGCCCAGGGCTTCAGGGAAGAATAATTTACTTGGGGAACACGCCCTAGTTAGCCACAGACCTTCAGGAGACATTGCTAAGTGTGACAGCTGTGTGCTGCTGGTCATTGACAGACCATCATACAGTTGACATGGACAGTAAGGAAGTCCCAGGGGGAAGACAGGAATGAGATGGAGTGCTTAGTGTGAACAGGAAATCGGAGCTGGGGGTGATTAGCAAAATATAAGCCCTGGGGGGATCCAGAAACATTTTGGAAAGGGCCCTAGGCTCCGGAAGGAGGACCAGACTACTGAACTTGAGAATATGCAAACCAAAGGCATCTGGGACATACACAGGTGCATGGGAGCATGCACACACAGACACACACACACTCAACCCTCCAAAGCACCAAATTTCCTATAGTAACGGATTTCAGCCATAGCTGCACATTTGAGTGGCCTGAAAGCTTTTCAAATTCCAATGCCTACCCGCACCCCGCAAATGAATGACATCAGAACCTCCAGGGGTTCAATCCAGGCATCAGATTCAGCAGCACTGTCCTAGAGCAAGGAACCTGTAAGTTCCACTGAGCCAGACCAAGGGGGCATTATGGGCCCCCATGGTCAGGTTCACCTGGACATCGTCCCCCCACCCTGTACTCCCTAGACCTTGTCCGGTCCTTTCCTGTCTCCTCCCTCCTGCCCCGCATCCCAGCAGAGGCTGCTCCCAAGGCAGGACCAATAAGACACAGGACACCCTGGTGAACTTGAATTTCAGAGAAATTGAATGCTTTTTTGAATGTATTTATATACTCTACCATAAGTATAACCCATGCAACATACACTAAAATTTTGATTTATCTAAAATTCAAATACAACTAGGAATCCTGTTGCTTTTGGCCACTGAATCTGGCAACTTTGGGTAGGAACAACTTACAAATAATAGAAACATGGCGCCACCACCAGCACCAGGTACAGAGTCAAACGCCGAGCTCAGCAGCAGCCTTCCAGGGCTGAGAATCAGCACAGCTTGCGAGGGCACTGTAAGTTTTGACCACCAGAGGGCGCGCTCTGAGCGGGCCGGAGGAGCTTGCCTGGAAAAGCCCGACCAGAGGGGATTAAAACTGACAGCGTTTAGAGACAGACTGCGCCCCAAATGACCTTAGTGCCCGAAGACCAGGCTCCAGGGAAGTTTTTCATCTTAATTAACTCGTCTTGCGGACATCTAAAATTAACGGAGCAAGAAGGCTGAGCCCAGGACGGAATGGGCAGATGTTTCCTTTAAAGTGATTGTTTCATTTTTCAATTGCGCAAATGACATAGTCTGAACATTTAGGGTTACTGTGAATTTCCTTCTCTAATGTCACCGTTCCACTTGCTTTCCTCTAGCAACAAGGATCTTCCCAGAATTCCTGTGTGCACACACGTGTGTGTTTGCGTGGATGATTTGGATTTGTCAACACAATTCTTTACACAAATACCATCTCTATATAGAAAGATGAACATTTCTGGGAATTGCATTTTTAAATTTAATAAAATGGGAGGATCATTATGTGACGTGTATTAAGTTCCTCTCCTCTTCACATGACCCTCTGAAGTAAAGGTTATTGTCATCTCTCATGCTGCAGACAAACCATAGCACAGAGATGTTAAGCAAATTATCCAAGATCACAGAGCACACACATGGCAAAGCTGATATTTAAACGCTGGCCATCTGGCTTTGGAGCAAAGGTGCTTACTCACTCTTCTGTTATGCTGCATTGTAATCACGACATCACAGTCTACAAAGAGAGAGAAAGGCCTGGGTGACTTTATCACCAACTCCTTTTTAAAGCATATTCAGGTTGTGTCTGTGCTGCAGTGGGGACCTTTGGGAAACAGCGAGGGAGGAGTGTTCCGAAGGGTGCAACGAGAGGGCTGCAGGCACAGGTTACATTTCAACAAATTCTGCAACATTTTGCTGTCAGGAGGCCAAAACACTTCAGTTCCAAGCGGTCATGTGTCACCGATCCACCATCCCCGGCTGCCCACGGAGGTGTGCGGAGAAGCCGGCGCTGGCGGAGGTGCAAGGCTATGGTTTGGGGGTGGTGGGTGAGCTGCAGAGGTGCGCACATCTGTCTCGGGCTCTGTTTCACTGTGGCCTGAGTTAGCCTGCCGGAGTCCCCAGGAGCACAGGCATCTCTTTGTATGTGTAGAAGCCTGTCTGCCTTTTTTTTTCTTCTGTAAACTTTCTGTTTATATTTTTACTCCACTTTTCCCAGAGGAATGTTTATTGTCTTGATTTGTAGGTGCTCTAATATTATGGGATATTAGGCCTTGGTCAGTCCCATTTGGTACACATATTATCTCCCCGCTGTTACTTACACAAACACACACTTTAATGATAGTGACCAGGGTGGTCAGAGGGGACAAGAGGCTTTTTCAGGCACAGCTGGTGAACAGGAAAAGGGGAGCAATGTCTCTGATAATAGATACCAAATGTGCCTGTGCCTTGCTGCTGCTATGCTATTTCTGCCCTCAGGAACAGCGTGCATAGGGCTAGGAGAGGGCCACTGGGATATTCACTGCAGCTCTGCTACTAATGAATGTGTGAGTAATGCAATCGTGTAAAAATTTAGGCACATCTAAGTGTCCGGGAATAGGGGATTGGTTACGTTATGTCTTAAGCACCTCCAGAGCCCAAGGGGAGAAATGAATCAACGCTTCCATATCTACCACACCCAGCAGCCCATGTGGTGAGACTGAGCCCAAATGTGCAAGCTTCATCACGGCCCAGACCTAATGTGTACCGAGAGGCACCTGCGCCCCTGGGGAGGAGACCAAAAGCATTTGTGTACAGGAGGTCTCACCCATATCTTTCCTCCTAATGACAAAGCCTTCTGCCCTTGCAGAGAATGGAGTGACAGCCCGAAATAAAGGCACAGCGATTTACCCCTCCTTTGCCTGCAATGCGTATCTGTTCTCTCTTCTGCTGTCCAGAGCTTTGGGCCGTCTTCTTCCCTGTAAGGAATTCTCTGCTCCAAGTCCCTGACTCTCCAGAGGAGCCTAAGAAACTCTGTTTCCTGGAAATGAAGATTCATAGGGTGCCTAGGCTCTCCTGGTAGCCACACCCACCCCAGAAGTGGCCTGAGAGTTTGGGGTCTGAGATAATTCCCATCCGAGGGCTGCATCCCTGGTGGGGCGGCGGGGGCCACTGGGCTCACTGGCAGTGCCTCTGTGGGGCTGGCAGCAGCGCTGCTCCCGGGGCTGTCACACATTTGCTTGTGATCCGGACTGAGCTTCTTACTCCCCTTCCTGGGCTGCCCAAGAGGTACAGGCCCTTTCCATGTCCCACAGTAAACGCCATTTCTGCTCAGACCCGCCGAGGGTGATGTATGCTGTTTGGAACCAAGGATTCCCGGCTCGCACATTGGTTCGTATCTCTGGAAGGGAGCCGCTGGTACCGTGTGTGAAGGGAGCACCAGGATCGCTTTATCTCAGCAGACACAACTGGCTCCGAAACAACCCCAGACACCTCTGTAGCACAGAAGCCACCACTGCCACGAGCGAAGCTGAACTCCTAAATGAGCTTTCCAGATCATGTGGAATGACCTGGCCTCCCTGCCCTCTCCAGCATATTGCGGCAGGACTGGGCTTCCTCAAACATAGCGCCTGCATGGTGCCTGCGCTGGGTCCCTGTCTCCCACCTCCTCCTGCTCCCTGCAGTGCCCACCAGGACGGTGGTTTCTGGCTTCAAGTGAGGTCTAGCCAGTGGTGAGCAAGAGCAGGCCACCAGGGAACAGGAACAAGGCTGATGTGGGCATTTGGTGTCCCAGCGCCTTCCTGCCAGGTCACTGTGGGCTGCTGTGTCCTGTTCTGCAGACTGCTGCACATGGCCACCCTCTCTGGTTTCCAATACCCACATCTTGACTTCCTCTTTGGGGAACCTGGGGTAGTCACAGCTTTCAGAGAGTAGTGACCCTTTACCTCTCACCCTCCTCAGCCCCAGGTTCACCCCATCCCGTTGGTGCCGCCTGACCCCATCCCCCTTTGCCGATAGCTCCTGCATTTTCTTCTCCATCAGGACTGTCTGTGTCACACGGGGGCCCTGGCTCTGACAGCTGCTCTCCTGGCTTCGGGGACACCTCTCCCTTCAGGGCTAAGGCCAGGCTGGCGGTCTGGCCCTGTCACACTTTCCTGCCTCTTCTGCCCTTGGCTGGCCACGCCGTGCTTTTCCACACCTCCTGCCTAAGTCTGCCTGTCACTCCAGAGCAGCCTCACACCTCTTCCCCGGAGGCCCCAACCCTCTGCTCTAGGAAGCCGTGCTAGGCTAGACTGTGCCCCACCCAGGGAGTCCATGCTCCAGTCCCTGGAACACAGGTTACTCCTGGGACAGAAGGAACTCTGCAGGCATGGTGGGGCTCCTGAGATGGAAAAATTACCCTGGGTTGTCTGGTGAGCTCCAATGTTATCACCAGGGTCCTTAAAGAGGGGGGCTGAGGGCCATGTGACCCGAGAGCAGAAAACCTGGGGTGACGGAAACAGAATGAAGCCATGCAGTTTGAAAGCAAAGAAACGGCTGTGAGACACAAAACATAGGTGACCTGGAGGGGCTGGAAGAGGTAAGGAGAGGGATTTTCCCCTAGGACCTTCAGAAGGGACACAGCCCAAGGACACAGCCCATGAAGCTGATTTCACACTTCTCACCTCCAAAGCGTTAAGAGAGTGAATTTAAGATGCTGCAAGCTACACATTGCTATACTTTAACTCACGAAATTGTTTTACAAAATAACACAATAAATTCAGGTTTAATAATTCAATGAGAACACTTACATGTCTAACAATAACAAACGCCCTTCTTCACAGGCACACACACGTGTGGGGAGGTTGTCATACTACTGTTGCTGTGTTTTACCTGCCAAGTTACACAAGTGCAGGCAGTGTCTGATGCACGTGGGTTTCTGGTGGCCTCGCTGCACCGCAGGAGCATGGGGCGGGGTCAGCACCGCTGTCACCCGGGGTGCTCTCCAGGGTCACCTGTGCAGTCTGAGAAGGAGGCTGCAGGTCCCACAATAACGCTAACATGTTACAACCTTGTGGGCCCACATGACTAGCTGTCAGGGCCTCCTGCGGGCTATGGGCCATGGGCTGGACATGGCTGCTGTAAGCCACTAAATTAATAGTGATTTGCTCCAGTTACCCTAAGAACCTGATCAGAAGCCTTTCCCGCCCCAGGCTGGGTAAAGGGGCCCCCATCTGAGTCACCTCTGCCCCCTGTCCCAATCTACCGTAACACTGCATTGGACCTGCTAGTCCTCCCCTCCAGCCAGAGGAGGGTTTGTGCCCTTGTGGTGGTGGTGGGGGCTGGACCCAGAGCTTCTGCACTAAGCTACATCCCCAGATCTCTCTGTTTCTCTCCCTCTCTTTGTGAGACAGGATCTTGTTAAGTAGCCAAGTTGACCAGGCTGGGCTTGGACTTATAACTCCTGCCTCAGCCTCCCAGAGTGCCAGGATTACAGGCATGGATCACCACACCCAGCTTATGCCTCTTCATTTGTGTGTCCCTAGCCCTGGCAGCACATCCAGAGGTGGTGTGGCATGAAGGAAAGGTCAAGGGACAGGGTGCCAGCCCAGGAGAGCTGTTTCTTCACTGACTCCATGAAGAAGGGACGCCTTACTCACGGTCTTTAGAAATCTAATTTTTCCTAGTGACCCATCAGATAGCAAAGCCAGCTCTGGGGACACCAGCTGTCAGTTTTCTTCAAAGCTGCACTGGGACCAAGTCAGGCCTGAGGATCCCGCCCAGTGTAGGCAAATCCCTCAGATCTGGTCCCCTCGGAGAGCGGAGTTTCAGAGCTGCTGTTCTTGCAGTTCCAGGGAACATGAAAGCTGGAAAGCGTCTCACCGAGCATGGAGAACTGAACAAAGGGACGAGGGAGGTATGCACGCTGCCCCTTCTGGCCTTTCCCACCTTTCCTTTTCGTTCCCCATTGCCCTCTAAGATCCAGGGGTGGGGGCAGCTCAGCTGCTGGCCAGGGCTCCCTGAGTTCACATGCTGCCTGCCCTCTGTGCCCCCAGGAGGCTTGAGAGACTGCGCGACTGGCTTAGGGGCTCTGTACTATGCTTGTGCTCCATATCAGGCTCCCCACCTGCAGCTTCAACCAACCAAGGGTCAGAAACATTCAGGGGGGAAATGCATTCGTACTGAACATATAGAGGCTTGTCCTCCCTCGTTATGACTCAGACAACAGGAGCTATGGCAAAGCACTTACACATGTCTCTAAGAGCTGTGATAAAATGCTGCTAAGTACCGTCCAAAGGAACGTCGGGCCGGTGAAAGCACTATAGTGCATTCTCTCCCACCTTAGTCACTGGATCTGGCACTGTGCCACCTCTGACTCTTCCCCCAGAGTCAAAATGACTGCAGAAGGTAAACATTTCTGAACAGATCAGGATACCAGGCTAGCCACCATTGCACAAAGACATGAAAGAGTGCTTCCGGAACTGCTTCAGGAAGGGGCAGGAAACATAGGGTAAGTGTGTTCAAAGAGAGGAGGAGTTATTTTAAGGGGGGTTGATAGCAATGTGCCTTTTACTGTAATCATTTTTAAAATTTTATATATTGCATTTTTTAATCACACCTTGTATATTGGATGAGGTATTAGAAGTCATCTAGAGATGACTTAAAGTATATGAGAGGACCCAGGTGTGGTGGCATGGACCCGTGGCCCCCAACCAGGGGCCAGCAGAGGACTTGGTGGTGTGGTCTCCCTCACTACAGGGGTCGTCACTCCTCCCCTGTCCCTACACTAGCCTGGGGAGCGCTGGCGGCAGCCACGACAGCTTTCTCTTTGAGCCCTCGGGGCCTAGGAACAGGCCTGGAACCTCATGGTCAAGGCAGGCGTGAGGAGTGGGATGGGATGTGGGGTGCTGTGCAGTTCTTAGCAGGGCAGCTCAGGCGACCTGAAGCCACAGGGCAGGATTTACCCTCCAGGTGAGACCCGGTTTCCTTCTAGGCAGAACAGGGCCAGCCAGAGTCCTCCTTGGAAGGGTCAACGAAGAACTTGAACCAGAGCTCCTAAGGAGTATTGCTAAGTGGGAGGCCTGCTTAGAAGAAACTAAGACTCCCATGGAAGTCACAGTGTGGCAGGGAGAGGGACTTCTGGGCAAAGGAGAGGAAAGACTTTCATATGTTCATAGTATGTGGTAGTAACACACTGCAAATGCTAAAGAAATGCGCTGTGCAATGTACCTTCCAAAGTTCAGGATTGGAAACTTTGTCCACAATGCGAAAGCGTTGAGAAGTGGGACCTTTAAGAGGGATAAAAGCCATTTTCTCAGCAGTGGGTTCCTAATCATGAGGGCAGGCTTGCTCTAAAGTGAGTGTGGCCCACCGGTCTTTTTTCTCTCTGGACTCTGTCCAGGCACCTTCTTCCCGGGAGCACACAGCAAAAAGGCCCTGTCAAATACTAGATCCTTGACCGGAACCTCTCAGCCTCCAAAGCGGCAAGAAATCTCTGTTCTTCATAAAGGACAAAGGGTCCTGTACCGTTCTGTCATAGCAACACATAACGGACTGAGACAAGCACATTATTAGTAAGGCAGCAGGTGAGAGCCGAGTCAGGGCTGCAGAAGAGATGATAGCATTCCGTCCATGCTAATTCCCCAGTTTTGGAAACTATCCTGGCGCACGTCAGGATGACTCTGTTCTTACAACGGGACCGCTGGGCTCTTTACTGTTAAAGAGGCCTCAAGTCTCAAATGACTCTGATTTTAAAATGATAACAGATTTCAAGAGACAGAATTCAAAACCGATAAAGCAAACGTGGCAAAATACTCACAAGCGATCAAGTGTGCGGAAGGTCTTCGCCCTGCTGTTTCGACGTTTCACTAAGATTGAAATCATTTCAAAATAAAAATTTCAAAAAGGCCGTAACATTTCAGTTACACGCCCTGGTGTTATTTAAGTGTTGTTCTGTGGCTGCACTCGTGCATTACCGAAGTGTGCGGCGGATTTCACTATTAAATAGAGTCAGGGTGCAAAATCTCTAGTGATGTTAAATCTTGTCATTCTACCTATTAATATGATATTGCAGTTATTGCTATTGTCAATATGTCCAGTGGCTCTCGAACTGCAGCCACAGCGGGAGCCTTCGTGGCTCCAGGGCAGTTCATTTTCCCAGCCTTCATCCTGGATCTGGCTCTAGGGCTGCTCAGGGAAGAACCAGTGATCCGCAGAGATCTCTGCGAGCCCCAGGCGGCCGGCGCCCCGCACTGCCCAACTCGGGCCAGTAGAGGGCACTCGCAACCCCCTCCTGTCGGTGCCGCACAGCTCTGCAGTGCCGGAGCTGGAGTCAAAGGGTCTAACTGCTGCCCGCGGGCAGCGGCTAACCGGCTCAACCCAGTGGGGAGAGTCTGGGGTCTCTGAAATCCAGTGCAATTGTCTGCCCCTACCCTCTTTTAACTCTTCGGCTGTTGACTTGAAGATGCCATAGATACGCACAAAATTCAATAATTAATTCCTCTGACTGGCTGGCTCTGGGGAAATACAATGCAGTCAACCGACCGGCTCCAGGAGGACTCCGGATGACAGTGGGCCGGCCTGTCCTGTTCTAAGTAGATGTTTTCTGTGCTGCCTTCCTCGAGTCTGAAAAGCTGAACCCAGAGGGTGAAAATCGAGAGTGCTCTAAGATGGGGAGGGTTCACATAAAATGCAGATTTTTTTGTCTTTCCTTATGAAACGAGGTGAAAGGCGCCGCAGTTCTCACAAGACAACACCTCTCCCACTCCGCGGAGCCAGCGGGTGCGAGTGCCCTCTCCAGCTCCCCATGTCCCCGCCAGGCCCTTCCCTGGGGCCACCTCACTGGGTTTTATCACCTACCTGGCTCTGCGGACGTCTGGCTTTGCCACTCAGACCTACAGAAAAGCCTGCGTTTTCCAGACACCGGACGTTGAGCCAGCTCCCATTAATAACGTTTTTTGGTCAAGTGCCTTTTTTGTTGGGGGAGGGGTGGGGATCGAACTCGTTCCCTCGCACTGGTGAGGCAGACGGTGGCACCACTGAGCTAAATCCCTGACCCTCAAGTGCCATTTAAAAACAAAACAAAACAAAAAAAAACCTTGAGGTTGTAAGGTTTTCTGGGAACAAAAAAATTTTTTTAAGTTATGTAATATGTTGCTATGCCTCTGTGTCATCGTTATAGCCACTGTGGAAAAAAGAGGCAGATTCCTGAGTTCATTCCTGGCTGGGTGACTTGACTCATCACTGTATGTTTCTGCGCTTTAGTTTTCTTGCTGGAAAATGGAGGCAGTAACAGCCTCCCTCCTAGGATGCTTTGACAATGAGGGGCACACCTCTGTAGATCAAAACCCTCAGCCGAACAGTTGTCATGCAGTAGAAGACAAATAAGTGTTTCTCTTTATAACAGTCATGGTAAATCTTAAAAGATTTTACATGTATAAGTTACTTAGAACAGGGCCTAGATGATAAACACATTTTGCATTATAATGGAGTATATTTGGGAAAATCTAAACACAGAAGGAAACAGGAGAAGGGACTGAGGGCCTTTGGGCCAGGAGCCCATGAAGTCATTCCCTTTTAGTCTCCTTGACCATCTTAAAGAGAAAGACATGCAAGGAAACAGCTCTAGATTTGAGAGCACCAGGTTGCCCCAGAAGTGGGTAAGAGCTGCCCCCCAAACCCAAATCTGTCTGCCTCAGTGGGGCCTGGGGTCTTCTTCCCATACCATGTCCCTGTGAGGTGTAGGTAGTCCAAATTTCAGCCTTGGACCTGGAAGTGACCCTTCTGCAAAAGCCAGCACCCACTGTGGTTCAAGGTCAGAATCCACAGCCCGCCATGCGGTGACACAGCCCTGGGAGGAGAGAAGGGGTGCTGGACAGCAGAGTCTGCAGGATGAGTGCTTAGAGTGCAGTGGGTGAGGGATATCTGGGTGGTGACTGAGCCTGGTTTGGAGCAAGTTTCCCCATGACCTCCCTGTCCGTGACCCCACCCAGCCTTGTGTCTCCAGGATTAGTGGAGGACACACCTTGGGTGGACAAATAGCCCCAGATCATCCCCAGGTATAAATGGATCCAGGGCTTTGGAGGAGCTGATCTAGACCTCCAGAGGCTCGAGCCAATTTCCAGGGACTCTGAGTAGGATGTAGGAAGGTATGTGTGCCCCGGGGCCAAGGTGTGGGTAGGAGAAGCTTGGGTGTCACAGATTGTGTAGGGGGCTCCTCACGGCATGTGACAGAGCCACACAAGGAAGGAAGGGGGCCGGCATGGCCAGTCTGGACCTTCCCCTAGAGCCATGTTCCAACCTTCACATTTGCAGCAGTCTGAGGACTCTGAACTTGAGCCAACTATGGGGAAGGCAGTTTGTCAAGGCTCACTCTACTCCACAGCTTGTTAGCATGACTTGATCTCTCAGGTCCACGGTGCTCCTTTCAGTCTCCTGCCTAGTTCTGCCTTTGCAAGGACAGAGCTGAACACTAGCATCCACAGCCTTGTGCCGTGCATGGAGATACCTGGATAGAAAGGTGTCCTATGTTTCAGCCATCGCAAAAAGCCAGATAATAGACTTTTGCAAGGTTCCAGAATGCCTCAGCCCCACAGAAGAAAACCCCGGAGCCTACACCACAGCACTGGCTGAGCATGCTTTTGCATGGGTTAAATTTAGAGACACAGCTCTGTTACAAAGCTGCTGCCCTGAGGGAGAGTGCCCTGTGTCCTGACTGTCAACATTACAGGGTGGTTGGGACCCAGACACAAGCATCACATGCCAGTGCTGGCGTTCTCAGCAGACCCTTGATGCAAGGAGCAGGAACCCCAGGTAGGTGCAGCCAGGAACGCTCTCTCTTCTCTTCTGGCTGGATTTGCTTTCTCTCCAGCATTCAGACCCCCTCAACTAACCATCTGCCCTCTGCAGTCCCCCCAGGTTGCTTTGTGGGCCCAGAGCTCTTGCTGCTAATTACAGAGGATTCTAGGGGTCAGCAGTAGCTCACAACCTTGTTTGAAATCACAGAGTACTTTATTGATTTCCAAAGAGCCTCCATTTCCACTGATCTCTACAAAATGCCTCCTCCAGATCTGATTGCCCCAAAGATTGCTTCTCTATACCCTCTCCATAATCTCCTAGAATTCATGTCTTCATCAGGCAAGGCCAAGGATGCTCTTTAAAAAGGGAATAGCTAAATGGAGTATCTCTATGCCCTTACTGCTTCCTTCATTCTGCAGTCAGTATAAGAGATAGCTGGAGCTCCAACAGCCATCTTGGACCATGAGGCAAATTAGAGAATGGAAGTGAAGGTGAAGGAAGATAAAATAATTGTAGTGAAGAAACCCAGTGCCCCAGTGACGTGGAGCCACCACACCATCCCTGAATTATTTACAGGACTGTTTTAAATGAGAGAAAAATCAGCACTACGACATACGTTCTGCTGCTCTTTTAGTTGCTGTCTCATAGCAACTGAGCTTAATCTTAACTAAGAGCTTATCCCTCCCTGGTTGGCTTCTGGCTGAGATGCCTCTTTCTTAACCTCTCTGTGTAGCATGGGCTCCTAGTTATTGCAGCCCATGCTTTCAGCCAGAATGTTCAGATTCATGAGTTCTTGCCCAACTTCTGGTGTTTGTACAGCTTCTTACAGGGGAGACACATGAACTGCTAGGGGGCTCTTGGCTGTGAGAGGCTCAAAGATGGCTCCTTCTGCACCATGTTCAGGCAGGGTTGATGATCGTCAGCCAGGACTTAGAGGGACAGAGGTACTGGCTGTTAAATTGCTAGCCAGGTACAGTGGCACATGCCTATAATCCCATAACTCTGGGAGGCTGAGGCAGGAGGATCACCACTTTGAGCCCAGCCTGGACAACTTGGTGATTTAGAGAGACTTTTTATCAAAAGAGAAGGGGGGGGTACGGAAGAGGAGGAAACAAAGAGAGAGAGAGAGAGAGAGAGAGAGAGAGAGAGGGAGAAAAGAAAGAAAGAAAGACAGAAAGAAAGAGTGAGTTCAATTCCCTTTCTTAAAAAACCTTGTTAATGAAAGTAGGAGGGAGTGGGAGGCAGTCAGGAATTTCTAGATGGGGGCTGGGGTTGTAGCCTAGAACAAAGGCTTTGGGATCAATTCCCAGTACCGGAAGAAAAAACAAAGAAACAAGAATGCTCCTACCATGGCTTGTCTAACAGACCTAGGTTTACACACTAGGAATTTTTTTGCCCATTTTGGAAGCTCCCATGCACGACTCATGCTGAATGTACCCTTTGAGCCTGGCTTCTCTCACTGTCACATGTGTGCTGTCCCTCACATTGCTGCATAGAGCTCTAGATGGGCGCGTGGGTCATTTTCACGTTTGGAGCTGTTACGATCAGTGCTGCCTTGGGCATGTTTGTCACAGCCTGGGTAGCTGAAGGGTTCACTGACTAAGAAATAACCGTGGGAGATTAAGAAAAAGCAAAGAAAAAGAAAAAAGGCAGGGCCAGGTAGGGATTTCTTTTTCTTTTTTTTTTTTTTTTTTTTTTTTT
>NW_022900921.1:24974813-25035766 GCF_012274545.1 Fukomys damarensis | reverse complement strand
TTTTTTTTTTTTTTTTTTTTTTTTTTTTTGGATGGGAGAAAAAGATTACCAGGCAACTGTAGCAAGTTTATTTATAGTGGTAGAGATAAGGTAAGGGCAGGGGGAGGTGAAAGGGGCTGGTTTGTAAGGAAGCCAGGAGAGTAGCTAAGGTCTGCAGGACTTCACTCTTGATGGTTTTTTGGCGAATGGGAAGGGTGGCTAAAGGGTTTGTAGAGTAAAAAAATGATGGTGAGAGATTAAAAAAGAAACAAAGACAAAAAAAAAGTGGGGCCAGGTGGGGCTTTTTTTAAACTTAAAAATAAAATTACCAGACAACTATAATGCATTTATTTACAGTGATAAAAAATTTTTAAATATATTTTAAAAGGGTTGGTCTATAACCAAAGCCAGAAAAATAGCTAACATCTATAAAACATCATGTTTAATAGTTTTTTTAAAATATGTAAACAAAATAGGTCTCTTTTTTAGCCAGGCCTTGCTCCCCCATACCTTCTTATCAGGAGGTTTCCCTTCCACAAAGCCCTGTTTCATCCACACACACACAAAAACAGACCAAATGTGTGTGTTTCGGTTTATGTGGCTCCCCGTCTCATCCACAAAAAGAGGCGAGTTAGGCCTAGCCATAAAAATCTACAACACAGTGCTCCCAACCCATGTTCACATACATTTCTTGATTTGTGAATTTACTACTGCTGTGCATATACCTAAGAATGAATGGTTAGAACATGGAACCAGAAGGTGTGCAGCCTTGGTAGCTACTGGAAGGAATTTTCCAAAGCAGTAACATTTAACATTCCCTCCTGCAGAGCAGGAAGAGTTTCTGGCGCTCTACTTCCTTGCCAACATCTAGTATTTTATCTGTCAGTCTCACCGTACCCATTTTGGAAAGCAGGCTGTGGTTTCATTGTACGCTCCCTTGGAAATCCTCTTTTGTGAGGCGCTCCTTCAAGTCTACTGGAGAATCTTCTTTGGAGCTACCTTTTCTCTCACTGTGTAACTTTTTCTATGTCTGGCTATGGCTTCTTTCAAAAACATATGGATTACATTCTTACTCTGTAACTTGCCTTTTACTGTCATAAAGGTCATTTGATGAAACAGATAATCCTATCCAAGGAGGCAAAAGACCTAAACCATGAATGCTACAAAAACACTGAAGAAAGAAGTTAAACAAGAAACTAGAAGATGAAAATATTTCCCATGTTTATGAATCAATAGAATTGATATTGTTAAAATGGCCAGGTTACTAAAAGCAATCTGCAAATTCAATGCGACCCCCAATCCAAATACCAATGACATTCTTCATAGAGCTAGGAAAAAAATCTTCCTAAAATTCTATGGAAATACACAAGATCCAGAGTAGTCAAATCAGTCTGAAGTAAATAGAGCAATGCTTGACATATCATAATGTTCTATTCCAAACATACTGCAGAGCCATAGTAACAAAAATGGCATGGTACATAAAAACAGACGCACAGATCAGTGGTGTACAACAGAGGACACAGAAATGGACCCACACAACTATAAATAATTGTCTAATTCTCAACAAAGATGTCCAAAATGTATGTTGGAGAAAAAAACAGCCACTCCTACAAATGGTGCTAGGAAAACTGGATATCCACATGCAAAAGAATGAAACTAGATCCTTTATCTCTCACCCTGTACAAAAATCAACTTAAATGGATCAAATGCCTAAATGTAAGACCTGAAATTTTGAAAGTGCTACAAGAAAACATAGGGCAAACAACTTTAAGACACAGGCACTATCAATAACTTCCTAAATACAATAGCTCAGGAAATAACAGCAAGAGAAAACCAATGAGATTACATTAAATTAAAACTTTCTGTATAGCAAAGGAAACAACAGAGCACAGAGAAAGCTTACAGAATGGAAGAAAAATCTTTGCCAGTTATTCGTCTGATGGAGGATTAATATTCAGAATATATAAAGAACTCAAACAACACCAAAAAAGCAAATAACAAAATTAATGAATGGCAAATAAACTAAATAGATGCTTTTCAAAAGAAGTAAAAAAATCAATACTATATATTATTTTTTGGTACCAAGGATCAAACTTGGATTCTTGTGCTTGCAAGGCAGGTAGTGAAACCACTGAACTAAATCCACAGCAATAGTTATATTTTTAAAAGTTCTGCATCTTTAGATGTCAAGGAAATGCAAATCAAAACTATGTTGAGATTCTATGTCACCCCAGTTGAGATAGTTATCAAGGATACAAAAAAACAATAAATGCTGATGAGGATGTGCAGGGGAAAAAGGAACCCTTCTACACTGCTGGCAGGAATATAAATTAGCATAAACACTATTGAAATCAGTATGGAGTTTCCTTTAAGAACTAAAAATACCGTAGAACTACCATACAACCCAAGTGTTCCATTTCCTGGTATACACCCAAAATAACCAAAGTCAGCGTACTACAGGGATTCCTGCACACCTATGTTTATAATGGCACAGTTCACAATAGCTAAGTTATGGAAGCTAGATAATCATCAATGGGTGAATGGATAGATAGTGTGATATATATATGGCACCAGAGTAATATTCAACCATAAAGAAGAATAAAAATATGTCATTTTCAGGAAAATTGATGGAACTAGAGATCATCAAATTAAGTGAAGTAAACCAGACTCAGAGAGATGGTGATTACATATTCTCTCATAGGCAGAATCTAGGGGTCAAAAGATGATATAAAAGCAGAAGAAAAATTATTGCAGAAGAAGAAGGGGGTTGGGGGAAGAGAAGATAATAGAGGGTGGATGAGATCAGAGTGTGTGTGTGTGTGTGTGTGTGTGTGTGTGTATTCATGAATATGCCCCAGTGAAATCCACCATTCTGTGTAATTAATGTGCACTAATAAAAATAAGAAACCAAAACCCCAAAAATGCTTTTCTGGTTAACAAGCTTGTTCTTGTCTATGTAATCTTTGCCTACCTCTTTGTACCTTTCCAGAAGCATTATAGCTTTGTCTTTCTTAGTTTGAAGCCATCAGTCTCCTGCACACTTTCTGAATGCTCTGTCAATACCCATAAAACCTGTTTATAGTGATAGGACCTAGAGCCCAACCTGGACCTTTATACTTAATGATAGTCATTTTTCAAGTTTAGCTTCCCAGAATGTAACTCCTATGTAAATTTTATTTGGAACTTTATCAAGCTTTGAAGGACCATTTAGAAAAAGGTCACTCACAACAAAGCTGCCCAAAGTACATGAATAACCTCTATCATATGCTTAAGTTGGTCTACATTCCAATGGATTCTGTTTTATATAGGCATACAAACTTCACTGTCTCTTAGCTCAGACCATTAACTATAGAAGAAAAGTTTCAGCAACCTTCAATTGATTTGTGTCTCCCTCTTTTTAAATCCAAATTCATTCACTATAGCTGGGTGTACATATATGATCACTGCAAATATATCTTCTAATGCAGTCACATCATATCTAGGCATTGACATACATATTATTTATAATAAATACATTCACCTTGTCTTTTCTATCACAAGTAGGACACTATATTAATCTGGAGGAGAGAATTATGCATGTAGATATGTGTTGCTTAACTGTAGGATGTTAAAGGTGATTAGATGAAATCTTTGCTATAAGAAGGAGCCACAGTGTAGATGTGGTGACCCACACCTGTAATCCCAGCAACTCAGGAGGCTGAGGAAGGAGAATTGCAAGTCTGAGGCCAGCCCAGGTAAATTAGCAAAACCTTGCTCAAAACAAAAAATAAATCAATAAGAAGAGCTGAGGATTAATCTCAGTGGTAGAGCACTCTTGCAGTGTGTGAGGTCCTGAGTTCATCACTAGCACCACAGAGGAGGAAGAGGAGGAGGAGGAGGGGAAGGAGGAGGAAGGAGGGGAGGGGGAGGCATGGAAGGGGAGCGGGGAAGGAGGAGAGGAAGGAGAAAAAGAAGGGGAAGAAGGGAGAGACGAAGAGAGGAGCCATTGGGTCTGACAGCGAGATTGATGGACTGGACTGGAGGGACTCATAAAGTCAAATGAGCACATAAAGGTGTTTTCCGAACCTCAGGGTACTTCTCTTCTGATGTGGAATTCTGTATACAACGATTTTACAGCATGGAAGGCTTCTGCTCTCACTGTCTGCTCCATACTAACCTCAGGACATGCAGCTGGTGAGGGGTGCTGCTGTCCAAAGCACCTAACCTCCTTCCATCACCTGCCTGAACTCCAGCAGGGGCCAGCTCTGGTTCTTCACTGCATTCGGTTTTCCAGGTAGAAAGATCTATGCTGAAGCCCAGCTGTGCCCTAAATGAGTCATCTAGCTTCAGGCAGTGTGTCCAACCTCTGTGATCCCAGAGCACACACTGACTAAAGGAATCCTAGGAAGTGAGCATGGTGTATTGACAAAGTTAAGAGTCCATAGGAATTGCTAATGTTTATTGAGTGCTTCCTGTTCCAAAGATCCCAGAAGGAGAACTCCTCCAGCTCTCACAAACCTGCCATAACCATGGAGAGCACTAATATCCCCACTTTCTAGACAAGGAAAGCAGAGCATGAGAGGGTAAATAAATGGCCTTAAACCATACAATTGGCCAATAGCAAGGCTGAGAGTTGAATCCGGGCAATCTGTAGTCTCCCATCAAATAATAACTGTTGGGGAAAATTGTCCAGAATAAGGAAACACACACACACACACACACACACACACACACACACACACACACACAATGGTGACTCTTGGCTACTGTTACATGCCCATGGGCTGTATAATTCTGAATGCTTTCATTTACTGTTGCTGTCTCCCCCATCTCCCAAGAACTTGTCACGTGCCCTTGGTTTAACCCCATTTCATGTGTGCCACAGTAGCATATTTTAAACAAGTTAATTTCTAATATCCCGGCTGCCTAAATTTGGCAGGGCTCATCAACAGAACACTAGTAAAAGTGATGTTAATTTTAATTTACTTGCATATGCTATAGGAAAGTCTGTGTTCACCCTGGAATTCATGCTTCTATTTACCTAAATATCTAATCCCATAGGCAACAAAAGGCACACTATGTCAAAAATATTCCCAAACCCCAGGCCACTTATGCTTGGAAATGCTTCACACATGAGCACAGCTACCCTCTTTGAACACTGGTTGTAACAGGATTTGGTCTGTGGGTCTCTAGATCCTTAAGAACACTGTCTGACACAGACCACCAAGGGCAAGTATGGTAAATATAGAGACTTCCAGCACAAAATAGACTCCACTTCCCAGCAGGTGTGGCTGCTAAAATTTTCCATTTTTGAAAACAGTTGTGGGCTGGGAGAATTGTAGGGAGCTTTGGTAAGGGGGTGTCACGGGCAGTCACTGGGCCATCTGAAACTGGTGAGTTTCATTGCTGATATTGCCCAGTGGGCAGGGTTCCTTGACCCTGGACTTTTGCTTTCTCACCTATCAAAAGAGAAGTTTGGACTAAGACAGTCCCCAAAGCTTCCTTGATCTGGACTTCCAAGGTGCCACAAGAGCCAAGGATTTAATGCTCCCTATGATTTTCAATCTGTCTGCCCTAGTCACACGGTGAACACATCAGAACTGTCATTCCTGCTATGGGACTCAGGCCTAGCCCTACACCTCTCTAAGCCTCAGTTTTCTCCTTAGTACAATTAGGAATAATAATGCCCATCTCACAGTTACAGAGATAATATGTAAAAGGCCTAAAATAAAATGGATGCTCAACAAATGTTCCTTTCTTCTTATCACACACTCCCCCTCTGTGGTCAGGCAACCATGACCCATGCCCCAGCCCAGCCCAGCCTTCCTTGCCCTGCCAGTTGCAACAATCTAGATGCTCAACTCTTCTACTCAAACCAACAGTCACTCTTAGACCAACTAAACCAGTAAGAACCACCTGATAAATCAGAACATTTGCTTTGGTCACTGCCCAGGAGCATTTGTATTAAGAATTCTGATTCTATTTCAATGCCCAGAACAGAAAGGAATCAATAATTTAAATATGGCAACATTTGATGAAAATTTTGTTTTTTGATGATATTTGAAAAAGAAGTATTTGGAATATTTTCTCTTTTTGAGGTACAATCAGCTCTCTACATACACGTTCTCATCTATAGGTTGAACCAACTGTGGATGGAAAATATCCAGAAAAAAATTGCATCTATGCTGAACAAACCTTTTTCTTGCCATTAGTCTCCCCAAAATACATCAGAACAACTCTTTACATAGCATTTACATTGAATTCAGAATTATCAGTAATCTAGAGATGATTGAAAGTATGTAGGAGCTTGTGTGTAGGTCTTATGTAAACACTACCCTGTTTTATAAAAGGGGGTTGCACATCAAAGGATGTGGGTATCCACAGTGGTTCTGAAACCAATTACTTGAAGGTAGTAGTCGATGACTATACATTGTGTGCAGAAGTAGTGAGTTATTCTGTCATTTATTTGGTTTCATGCTCTTCTTCCATTTCTTCTTGGCAAAATAACCCACTTTGTTAGATCTGTCTCAGAAGTTGTACTGGTGGGAAAAGACTCATGGCTGGGATTCTTGTTTATTTCCCCTATCAGCCACCCTCAAATTCTTTTTGGAAGTAGGTGGAGCACAAATGAGAAGTTGGTAAACAAAATTCTTTCTTTGGTTTCATACGGACAGGCCTTGGTCTCTTTGGGCTACTTCTTGGCTCCCAAACTGTAATTATTGGTTGCTTTTTTCAGTGTCCCTCTGAAGTGAGAGTCTTCACTTGTTCTAAATTCATTTGGGATCCTTCTGGACCCAGGAATTAAAAGTGACTCTTCATTCCTGTAAATCAGAGGCTGCCCCATCTAAGGAAACATTCCTGGGCTGTCTGTATGTGTGCAGTGAGGTGGGCCAATTAAAGATAAATCCTAGCTCCTTCCAAGTAGGAGTTCAAGGTGGCCTCAGACACAGGAAGCTTCTTTATGAGTCTAACTTCCAGCCCAGATAGTCCCACTGTAACCCTCATCCCTGAGGTCCTGCAGTGGTGGAGATGAAGGAAAGAGAGAACTGGGCCAGAAGGATCAGGTGGTTTCATTTGCCACGATGGATCCTGGCATCATGGGATTTGGACAATGCCTTTAACTACTCCTGATTTATGAAAGAACCTGATCCCAAAGATTTGTCAAGCTCCACTCTACTATAGTAGATGCTGAGCTCTTTTGTGTGAGTCCCATTTCCCTCTCTACACAACACCTTGGGGGTTGCAAGTAGATAAGAATCTGAACAGCAGACACTGCAACTTTTGGTCTTTAACATCAACAATCATGATAACCAGTATCGTTTACTGACACACATCTCTTCATTTCATCCTAATCATGACCCAGTGTAGTAGGTACTTAATTTCACAAGAAAGGACTGAGGCTTAGAGGTGCAGCTAAGTCCCTCAGGGTTAGTAAATGACAGAGGTTCAAACCCAGATCTGCTCTGATTGGCCCCAGAAGCCACATTTTAACAACAGCCCAAATCTTCTACCTGCTTTGCCCTGGACTCAAGAGGTGATGCTTCACCACTGAGGTTCCTGGGGCCCACAACAAGGCTAGAAGATTCTCAAGGAAAACACCAAACAAGGGGAACACAGAGGGCACAGAGAATAGGAGGGCAGGCTTTGGGGCCATATGGCCCAGTTTTGAAGTCAGCTCCAAAGCTTAAGATCCCTCTGTCTGTAGGTGAGTAATTTAAACTTCTGTGTCTTTGTTTTTGCACCCAAGCATGGGATTGTAATAATTGATTATCAGGTCAAAGTAGCAATGAGAGAAACCAATATACTCAAAGCATACAGATGGGTTTTGCACACCAGAAGAGCTCCATCCACAGAGTGTTCTTGTCAGCTCCATTTCCTTGATTGACAATTCACTGCACCTCCAGTTGGCTCTGTAATAAGCAACTCAGTTTTGTCAGAGCTAAAGCCAAATTCCTGATCTCTCCAAAATCTGATTTCCCTCTTGTCTTGTCCATCTGAACAACTGGCAACTTCATCCTTCTAATAACCAAAGTCAAAACTTCTGTAGTTTGCAAAAGCACATTATGGCAACACTGACTATGGATATCCACATTAAAAACTTGAAATGGGGCTGGGGATTTAGCTCAGCAGTTGGTGGCCTGCCTTGCAAGCACAAGGACCCAAGTTCAATCCCCGATACCAAAAATAAATAAATAAATAAATAAAATTTAAAAAATAAAAACTTGAAATGTCCTCAATCAATTAAGAGTTTTACTTTTTTTTTACACCTGCTTTTGTGAAGGTTAAAATTTCTCAAGATCTCAACGCTTTGGACAAGTTTCTATATAGTGGTGATCCACTGAAGTTTTTGATCTATTTCAACAAAAGACTAAATTGTCTGTCATGGTACTTCAGATGACAAAAGATATAAAGCTGGGTGCACTCAATCACTAACCACAGTAATATGTATTTATACATTTTGTTTTTTGATCTATGTCTTTATGAATACAGTTTGTCAGTTCATGAGTTATACTTATGTGACTGTCACTAGTATATGTGTTTTGGGATTAAAATATGTATTCATATTATTGTGAAAAATGGCCTATTAATTATTGTCACATTTTCACATTTCTCAAGTAAGTCCATTTTTTAAAAAGACAAATAAATGTCTTTAAAGAAAAAAATGTTGGCATCATCCTGGATACCTTTCTTTCCCTCAGACTTCCCATTTAATTTACTGACAAACCTATAGCTATAACTTTAAAACATATCCAGAATCCAACCCTGTCTCATCACCCACTGTGGCTGAAGACTGACCATTTGTTTCCAGAGAAGGGAAAACATGGTGATTCTGGCCTATATGACCTCAAACCTAACTGAGACCAAGGGTATCATATTATAAACAGAAAAATTCAGTGTCTGTGTGTTTGCTGGATGCTGAGCTAGTACCTCCACCACACTTTCCTTTTTGGGTGATTCCAGAATACTGGCATCCAGGCCTTTGCCTTCCAGGCAGATCAAAAGAATCAGCTCTGCCAAGTCTAACAATTCTGGGTAGAAAAAGCTGAAGGTATTGACATAGGGGACTTTTGAAACTCAAACATCATAGCACCCCAAATAAAACTCAAGATCAAGAAACTCCTCCCCTTCAGACAGCCATAGGCAAATAGACATCTAAATAAAGTTCCTACTAGGAAAGCCATAGAAAACCACAAACAAGAACAATTAGAATTTATGCTAGGACAGAAAAAAAAAAACTTCCTCAAATGATCCTCCACTAACTATTGAGGGGTTAAAAAAAAAAAAAGACTGTCTTCATGAAACAAGAATAGAATGTTATAAAACAAGAACACTTACAGACAAAAACTGTTATTTAAAAGTATGAAAATAGAAACAAAAACTTTATCAAAAGCTTGAAAAACAAAATTGATGAAAATTTTCAGAAAGTCAGAAAGATAAAGAAATAGATAAAAAATAGAAAATAATTAAATGACTAGCCCAAGGAGATCAACATACAAATAATAAGAGTAACAAAAATTAAAAATATTAAAAATAGGGAGGAGAGGAGATTCATTAAGAAAAAATACAATATTTCCCAATCTTGAAGGACATGAATTTTCAGACTGAAAGGGAGCTTCAAGATCATATCATAATGGATGAAAATACACTCGACACAAAGGTACATTATTGTGAAATTTCCAACAACTCTGGATAAAGAAAATTCTCCATTAATTTTTTTTTGTACCAGAGATCAAACTTGGGTCCTTGTGATTATGAAGCAGGAAGTAGCACCACTGAGCTAAATCCCCAGCCCTCTTTTAAAGTTTTGTTGGGCAGAGAGAAAAAAAAAATGTGCAAAGGATTAGAAGCTAGAAAGACTCTAAATGTACAGCTTTCAACCGTACACAGGGAAAGAAACAAACAAGCAAACTAATTTTGAAAATTGTGACTTCAAACTTTAAAGGAAAATGATTTCTAACCTAGAATTTTATGTATAGAACAATTATCACTAATGTATAAGAATAAAAAGTAATTCAAACATATAAACACTAAAAATATCATTTAACTTTTCCATGTTTTTGCCAGGAAGGCAATGGAGACTATGCTCCACCAAATGAATGAGTAAATTAAGACAGAATTTATAAAGACATTCCATATACATTAGATATAAACAACCTCAGTATATGTCTTTTCTTCCTTATTAAGTCAAGAACGTCCACTTTTTCACTGAAAAGAAGTATTTATGGTTCTCTTTGCATGTCTGAATTGCCAGAATCGCTACTCTTCTGCTTTTGTAATTATTAAGTTACACAAAGGCTTGTGGAAACACAAGCACTGAAGTACTGAGACAGTGGATCTGATAACCAAGACAGCTACTAAGTGACTAATGGGTGGGTAGCATATACAGTGTGGACACACTAGGCAAAAGGATGTTTCATGTCTTGGGCAAAACAGAGCCTGAGATATGAAAGAGTAATAGTGATGATATCATCATGCTACTCAGAATGGTGTGCAATTGAAAAATTTATGAATTATTTATTCCCCAAAATTTTTCTTTCATATTTTTAGACTATGATTGACCATAGGTAAATAAAATTATGCAGTAGTAGTTAGGTGAAATTGAGGGTCAGTTTTTTGGGGGGACTACTTTATTACAAATAAGGTAATTTAAAACAACAGAAACATATTATCTCTCATTACTTAAGGCAAAAACTCTGAAATCATGGTAGCAGTAAGGCTATGCTTCCCTGTCTTCTGGCTCTCACTGGGTCCAGGTGTTTCTGAGGTTATAGCAACAGAACTCTGATCTCCACCTCTGTATCACATGACTACCTTCCCTCTGGGCCTTCATATGTCTTCCCTGTGTGTGTGTGTGTGTGTGTGTGTGTGTGTGTCTCCTCTGTGCCTCTCTCCTCTTCCAATGAGAATTCCAATCATACTTGATTAAGAATTCCAATCATATTGGATTAAGAGTGCACCCTACAGCTATATAACCTCGTCTTAACTAATCACAGCTATAATAACCTACTTCCAAACAAGATCCCATTCCAAGGATCCAGAAGGACATGAATTCTTGGGAATCAACATTAACCCAAACAATATACCGACATGGGAGGTGAGAGAAAGTCTTGGAATAAAGGTAGGGCTGACAGCTGTACTCAAGGGTAGAGCAACCAGCCAAAATTGAGGAGGTTAGATGCTCTTAGATTTTTTTTTTTTTTTTTAGGAAGGCAAAATTGTGAGGATTTACAAGGAAGAATATACAAGAAAGGAGATTTAGGGGTTGAATTAATGATAAATACATAAACAACTGATGGGGGAAGCAAAAATAAAAAGGCAATTGTTAATTCCAGGAAAAACAAAAGAACTGGTTCATAGCCCAATCCTTCCAGGCATATGTAGAGATATGTAAGAAACAATAAGCACTTTCTAAGCCAAACTGCAACACAAAACTATGTCAGGGATGGGAGGTGCTAGCACAGAAATGGAGAAGCATTGATTAGTCTCCATCTACTATGGTGACAGACTGATGGATAATATGAAAGGCTGGAAAGGCAATAAGCAGTGATTCCAGTATATGTAGAGATAGGTAGTACTGTGGACCCTTGAGTTTCAACTGGCCTGACATATGAACAATGTGGATTATGACTGGAATTTTAGTTTTAACTTACAACCCAGTCTTGAGTTACGACTCAAATACTAGCTGCTTGTGCTTCAGCTGGTCTCAGACACAGATTTAACCCTGAAAGAGTTCTGGAAGGAAAATGACAACACCCTTTCCTGTAATTGAGAAATCCTGGGCCAGAATCTCTCTAAGGACACCGAGAGCTGCCTGTATTCAGGAGAGAGACTTTGAAGGCTATGGAGAGGAGCCTGAGCTTTCAATTGACCAACCTGAGTTACAACCAGCCCTTGGGAGCAAACTGAGTTCATAAGTCAAGGGTCCACTGTACATATGAAAAAGATGAAAATATATCCTTGGAGAAAAGGATATGATAGGGGAAGAACACTGAGGAAAGAACCGGTCTTGTAGAACTTGTTGAGCTCTATATAGGTATAATTTCATAAGAAGAAAAAAAGTCAAAACAGGATCAAAAGAAAGAAATTGGACCAAATCATCTACAGCCTTGTGCATGGCACTCTGTACCACGTGTATTATTATAGTTAGAATGCTTTATGATGCCATTCCAGAGGCAGTGGTTCTTAACACGGTAGTTCTCAGTCAAGGGCAATTTTGCCAGCACCACCCACATAGCTCAGGGACATTTGGCAATGTCTGGAGCATTTTTCATAGTCACAATTGAGGGAGGAGCTGCTACTGATGTCTAATGGGTGGAGGCCAGAGACACTGCTAAACATCGAACACCACACAGGGCAGCCCCACAATGAGGACTTCCCTAGCTCTACGTGCCAGTGGTGCCTAGGTTAAGAAACCCTGTTTAACAGATGTTCTTCCTGCTGACTACTGGGAAAATCAGTCTTAAAAACCTGAAACTAAAGTCAGGATGGGACTGATGCTGCAGTGGGTTTTAAATTCCCACCAATTCTTTGATGCACCTCTCATAGAGTGTCAGTGGGACTTCGCAACTCACTTCTGATGAGCAGAATCCCGTGGGGATGATGGTGTCCGACTTTGGAGACAAGATCTTGGAATGGACTGTGACTCTGCTTGCTCACTCTGTCTTTCACACCTTACTGCTGAGGAGCCATCCTCTGGTTGGGGTGGGGTCTGTTTGGGGAGAGGCCTGAGGCTTCCTGCCAACAGCTGTGTGACAGAGCTCCCATGGCAGCAGAAGCTCAGCCCCGTCAAGCCTTCAGGTGCCTGAAATTCAAGCTGACTTCTAAAGGCAACCTCACGAGACCCACTGACTAGAATCACCTAGCTAAATACCGGAAACTCCTGACTGGCAGAAACTATAGCATAGCAAGTGTTTCTTATTTTTAGCTAAAAGTTTTGATATACCATCAGCCTTCTGTATCCACAGGTTGTATCCAACTCAGATCAGAAATATTCGAGGAAAGATTGACTCTGTATTAAACATGTACAGACTTCTTTTTCCTCATCATTATTTTCTGAACAATACAGTACAACTTTTTTTGTTTGTTTGTTTTGGTGGTACTGTGGATTGAACACAGGACCTTCACAATGAGCTGCATCCTTAGGCTTTTTACTTCAAGAGAGGGTCTCACTAAGGCAGAAGAATTTGAACTTGCAATCCTTTTGCCTCAGCCTCCGGGAGTGCTAGGATTACAAGGATGTGCCACCACTCCCAGCTGCAATACAACTACTTACTTAGCATTATATTAGGTATTAGAAGTCATCTCGAGATGATTTCAAGTGTACAGGAGGATGTGTATAGGTTCTGTGCAAATACTAAAGCATTTTATAAAACCATCCACAGATTTCGGTATTCTACAGGATCTTAGAACCAATCCCTCTCAGATACCAAGCAACAACTATAATCTGTTATGCTGCAATACATGGCTAATACAGACAGGCAGTAAGAAAGAAAGATAAAAACAGCAATAGTAAACCAAAACCAAAAGGGTATACCCGGAGGAGTAGGGCAGGGCCAAGGAGAAAATTCAAACAGTGCTGCCATGCACTGTAGCAGGCTTTCAAGCCCATGTTCTCTACTGTGCAGGGCACCACGTTACATACCTCAGGGAATGTTTGGCTTGGGAATGAAACCAGTAAACTGAATTGCATTGGAAAAGATGTACATAAGAGCATAGAATTGTGTTAAAAAAATGTAATAAGAGCCCTGGGATTTGATCACCAGAACTGCAAAATAAAGGAATACAGTAAGAGAAAAAATAAGAGCAACAAGGCGAAATTCACTGGCTCTTATTGTCACAGGGCCCCCACTCGGGCATTGCATTATTTTTCTGGGTGGCTCTATTGTCCTAACTAATATTTTTTGTGTTTGGTACTTTACCACATGCAATTAGGTATTATTATCCCCATCCTTGAGGCTCACAGAGTTCACGTGGCTTCCCTACAGTCCCACAGAGCCAGGACATGAACCCAGATGAGGCTGATTTCAAAATCCACACTAATCCCACTGCATCCTACCACGATTCTTTGGAGAGCACTTATTTACATTCCTAGGGATTGTTTGAATTCTCTGCCCTTTGTCTTCTTACTAAGAATGCTGCCAGTGTCCAGCTCCCATCCTCTTTAAATGTATTCCTTCATTATTGCTCATTCCTGAAATTAAGCTTTTTACTAAGGAGGCTTAGAAAGCCCTTGGGGGAGAGGGCTTGGATGCAGGAATTGAGTTTGCAACTCCTTCGAGTCCTCTTCCTCATTATCTGTTTCCCCTGGAGTCCCAAAGAGCAGCTATTCTGCCTGGCGATCTTCCTTCTCTCGCCACATCCCCCGCCCCTCTGGAGCTGGCTGGAGCATAGCATTCCCTCTCAGCCCCATTCCCCCTGGAAAATGTTGAATCTCGTTGACATTGACACCATTATGGAACTGTGCAGCTGTTCCCACACAGCCAGCCCAAAGGCCTTCCGGAAATTACTCGCATTCATGCACCCTCTACATGGCCTGGCAGCTCTGTGGGGTCTCGCACCCCAGCACTGTAGCTAGGGCTGAGGGCACACACTGGTTTATGCTCTTTTTCCTCACCCCTCTTCCTGACTCCCCGACTGCCTAATAAATTAGCTGAGAGACAGGTACTTCCTAGAATCTGTCTGGAATCTAGAATAATCCGGGGTGGGATAGGGTGAAATACATCCTTTTTTTCTTTGCAGTGTAGATAAATACTCATTTTACTACTTAGGTCTAATTTGGCTCAAGTGGCATACATTCAATTCCAACTGAATTTAGCAAAAAGGGGAGTTTAATAATAGAGTATTGGAATTTCTCTCAGTAAGCTCGCAAAAAAGCAGAGATATCAGCAGGCAAGGTCTTCATACACAATTATGCAGGCTGTGCACTGCACAACTCTTGGGGTCACTGTCACAGGGTGGCCATGTGAATGATACTTCCTAGAGCAATGCAGTGCACACCATATCCACCTCTTCTCAGTGCCTGTGCTCCAGGTTTCTGGAATGACTAGAACCAGGATCTCTCTCTCTCTCCATTTCTGAAACCATCTTCTCTCTTCTAAATCTCCCTCCACCAAGCACTGACTGATTTCATCCACATGGCACATGGAAACTTGTCTACAAATGCTCCTCCTTTCCAATATGAAGTATTTTTAATGGCCCTGGCTTCAAAGTTTCTAGGAGAGGCCTCTGATTAGCATATTCAAGTCTGGGGGATCTCCTTCCTCCAAATCAAGAACCTAGATGGCTGGAGAGGACGTGAACCCTATATTTTGTTTAACCAGATTTATATCCCCACCCTGAACCCATTATCTTTGCACAGCTGACAAGAGGCAGTATAGCAGTCTGTCCTCTGGGAATCTCAAGCCTTTTTTTCTCCAGTACTTGGGATGAAACCCAGTGCTCTACCACTGAGCTGCAACCCCAGCCCAATTTCTAGATTTTAGGTCCTGCATTTTGTCTTACTTGCTGCAACCTCCTGAGCCTTTCAGGAGCTCAGTGCCAATAGTAGGTGAGATGATGTGGAAGTAAAATTGCTCCAGAACTGAAATGTGGTGTACAGCTAAACTCCTTCAGGACTTTCATGGATGGCGTCCTTAGAGTTTGGGTAACATGGACCACTAAGCCCATATTTTAAATCTCTGGGACATTACAATCCTTGGGCCATCATAAGCAGATGGATACAGTCTTGAAAGTAAAAGATATCCATTCTCTTCTCACTGATGCTTGGGAACTGCCTCCTTCCAGGGGCTCAAGCAAAAGAAAAATAATTCCATTGTTGTCAAAATAATCTCCTTTCTGCCATCCCTCTTCCTGCCTTCCACCTCCAGCACGAGTTTGAAGCATCATCACCCTCTTGTCCTCTTCCTGACCATGGGCTGAGAGTGTGGCTCAGTGGGAGAGTGCTTGCCTAGAATGTGCAAGGCCTTGGGTTCTAGGCCTCAGAAAAACCTTACTAGCTGAGACAGGACTGTCTTTATATGGTTTTTGAATCTCCAACTTTTCACCCAGACTGATCACACACTATAGTGTAGCAGTTTGAACATTAAAAACCAGAGAGGGAATCTCTGGGTGTCACGCAATCAAGGGGTTACCCTGAACAGACGGGGCGGGGAGATCTGTGTGGAATGAGGGAAAACAAATACAGCTGCCACGTGCCCTAAATATTCTTGGACCATTTAATCCTCATGTAACAAGGGAGCACATAACTATTAATGACCAAAATAAATACGAATCAATTATGATGATGGTAATTATGTTTTTGAAATTAGCCTGGGAAAGGATGACCAAGGCAATTTTTTATTCCAGCTCAGGGAAAATGGGACGCCAGCTGGGGCTAATAAGAGCTTTCATTAAGGAACTGAATTTCATCCAGAGCTGCAAAGAAAGCCCTCTCTGTCCTGTGGCCCTGCCTGGCCCTGACATGGCTTCTGCTTTTTAACAAGAACTGAAAGGTGGCGAGACAGACAGCTCTTGCCTTGGCACCGGGCAAAGCTGGCCTCTGAAAAGGCAGTGATTATTCTCGAGGACGCAGAGTGGGGAGTTGCGTTTCCTTTGCCCCCCGGTCTCCATGAGTCTAGGTTCCAGTGCCTGGGGTGAGCAGCGCCTGGACCTGCCAGAGCCAGCTGGCAGCTGTGCGTGACCCAGGGCAGAGGGTCTGGACAGGGGAGGACGCGCCAGGGCAGTTTGCACGACTGGCTGGGAAGGGAGACAGAGGGAGAGAAATTTCGGTTTCTGTACAAGGGGCTGTGTGTCCTTCTGCACTTCAGTTGCCCAGTAGCTGCTGTGAGGATGGTCACTAATATTTACCTGCCAGAGCATCCACCCCAGAGACTTGTTTGCCCAACACTGGGCAGCTCATGTGGCCCTGCCTGCCTCTTTCCTCTGCTTCCCCTTGGGAATTATAAGCCCCTGCTGCCTCCTGCCTGGGTTTCCCCTCTTCACCTCCACTCCCCTCCCCTTCCCTCCCCTTCTCCTCCCTCTCCTCTGTCTCTCTCTCTCTCTTGCTGTGAAGAAACTAAAGAAGCCCTCTCACTTAAATACCTGGTAGCACAGTCTAAGAATTTAGGGGTTGATGGGAGTAAAACTTTCTTTTTCTTTTGAGTTCTAATACAAAGAACTGGAGGCCTACTACCGAAATGCAAATCCAAGCCTCAGCGTAATTCAGGGGTTCTCACACAGGTGTCTACCTTTTCTCCTATTCCTTCTCCCATCCCTCCTCTCCTCTTCCTCCTCATCCTCTTCTTCCTTCTCATCTTCTTCCCGCTCCCTTCCTCTTTCCCTCCTTCCTTTTGACAATGTTTCGAGATGTTTTTTGCTTGTCACGACTTGGGTGGGGTCTGCTCCTGGCATCTAGTGCACAGAGAAGGATGCTGATGAACATTCTACACCAACCACAGCCAATAAAGAATTAGCCCACCCAAAGTGTCAGCAGTGCAGAAATGCTGGCTTGATTAATGGCTAAGCCAGCATCTAATTACCTCCCAAAGGCTGGAAGACTGTGTGTAGAAGGTGTGGACCTCTGAAGGCACCTTTGCTATGGAGACCTAAAGCAGAAAGCAAAGCCAGCTAGCAGCTGAGCCTGGTACCTGCACAGTAAGAGAAGCGAGGGGTCCTACCCCCTGATGCCACCACTAGCCAATCAGATTGGCTGCTCCAGAGAAAGGGAGGCAAGACTGCAAGGCCAGCAGAGAAGGCTGCTGACACTACTCCATCTAGTGCTTCCTCCACAGGGGAGGAAGTTACTCTCCAGTGAATAGAAAAAAAATGGGGAGCAGAAAATAAGCTAGTCCAGATTGTCTGATAAATCCCAACTCTGATAGACTCATGGGGCTCCTCAACTTAAGATGGGGCTACAAATTAGCTAACCACGTTGGAACTTCTCATTATCCTTTGTAAGGTGCAGAGACCACAGTTGGACATAATGCAGAGCCCATGACTCTGCAGGATGTGTCTTCTCACAAGTGTTGTTGGAGAGTGACTTCCTAGTAAAGCCAACCAGGAACACATGGTGATGGAGTGAAAACCTCAAGGGGGCCTGAGTTCTAAATCCATGTGAAACCGAAAATATCATAAAGTAGAATGCATCCTAGCTCCGCATTACAGGGTGCTGTCATCAGCTGTTTCCTCCTGTGATTGCACAGCCTGCTGCCGCGGCCCAGTGGAGAGACTGTGCTGCATGAACATGCTAACCCAAGCTAGGATCGAAACTCGAAGACAGCTTCTGCAGAAGGCTTATCGGCATATTGTTTCACATCACTGTAAGGTCAAAAATTGTGAGTGGAAGCACTGTAAGTCAGTGTTGATCTGTACTCCCAGAAAGCTCCACTGTGGCCTAGATTTGGAAATGACCCTCAACCATCGCTCTATATCTAGTTATTTGGCAATTGCATGCAAGTTCTCCAGCCCATTGCTTTGCAGAGTTTAGTTCCACTCATACCAGAGGACTATAAGATTTTCATTCTCACTCTACAGATGAGAAAACTGAGGCTCAAGATGATTAAGTGACTTATCTGAGTCCACAGAACCAAGTCAAGAGTGGAGCTGAGTTTAGAAACCAAACTGATGTAAAATAATTTAGAGCCTCTTTAGAAACTGTGTCTAAGGAGGCCTAGAGACCTAGACTGGGCCAGAGGGGGCTAGACAACACTGGCAGGATGGACTGACTCAGTGCACAACAAGGGTAAGCACTGAATAACCTGGATACTCTGCTCTGGAAATATGTGAACTGAGAGCAGATAGGCCCAAGATCTGTTCTCCAAGAGTGCGATGGAAACAACGAGCATGGACTCTATCAACAAGTCCCTCCATTCCATGTATGTAAGTTACACCCTTTGACTCTGTGACAAATGCCAACAGTAATCCTGTAGAACTCATCAACTCAAAGTCACTTACTTTACTCTAAAAAAAAAAATGGAGTTTATTTAGACCTCACATAAATCTTAAAGGCGTGGGCTGTGAGGACAGAGGACTATAATTTATTCAGTGTCATGTGCCAAGCACTCCGCTAGACCTAAAAATAGGTGATTTTATGTCCTCTTGTGAAGTACCTCATAAGGTACCCTTAGCCCAGTTTTAGGGATCAGGAAACCAAGCCTTCCAGAAATTAAATAGCTTGCCTATCCAGGACAGTGAGTGGCATGTAGCCCTGGCACTTACCTATGCACCGTGCCCTGGTGTTGGTGAGACTGGGCATTACGAAGGGTGCAAGACTATCATGGACATCAAATCATTAATTATTTCTGTTGAATTAAGATATATTATGTACAGGTACAAATTTTCTATGATGAATGTGATCAATATGTATGACAAATACATACTAAAAAAAATAAAGTTTAGAAAGAAGACTGACCTGCAGACACAATCCCATCAGAGCCACCATCAGAGATGTTCCCAAAGGGTCCTGTAACATTGTCTTGCGACCCTAAGTGCAAATCCTAAGGCCCACACCCAGTAAACCAGATTAGTGAGGCAGATGTTGGCTGTCACAAAGCCCACACACCAAGATGACTCTGGTCTCCATTTGCTAACCTCAGGAGAAAGGCGTGCTCTTTTTTTGTTTTGTTTTTTCTGTATTGACCCATTCCAAGGTCAGGAAATTCTTCCATATAGACACCCTCAGGCTGCTGCTGAAGCCAATTTCCTCCTCTCCTGTCCAGAGTAGAGATGAGGAACAGCTGGTGGCCACCATCTCGAAAAATCTTTTATAAACCTGAAGCCTCATTACATAATTAGCCTTCTCCAAGTGAAATCACCCTAGTGCTTCTCAACCGTTCTCAGACATTTCCTTTTCCAATTAGCTGACCACTTTGGAACTTCTCGTTATCCTTTATAAGGTGCAGAGACCACAGCTGGACACAATGCAGAGCCCATGACTGCAGGACATGTCTTCTCACAAGTGTTGTCGGAGAGTGACTTCCTAGTAAAGCCAACCAGGAACACATGGTGATGGAGTGAAAACCTCAAGGGGGTGTGAATTCAAATCCTGGTTCCTCTTCTTCCTCAGACCTTCTGTGTAAGTTCAGGCAAATTTACTGGGTTTGCAAGACTTTGGCTTTTTTATCTATACCACACGAGAAATGACCTTCCCATGAGGCATTACTGGAATAATGTAAGTTAAGTTCCTGATATCCAGTAGGAACACTATACCTGGTCACTGGTCACTTTATTTTTACACTTCTCCCTCACCATTGCAAAGTGTGGCTGCTTCACCATTCACAATTCTACTGAATCAGACAAGCAAACCAAACCCTGAAAGTTCCTCGATGGTTCTACCTCCTGAAAAGTGAGCCCAACATCCTTAATGAGTTTGAACAAGATGGCTCACACCTGGGAATGGGCCCCTGTTGCATGTGGGGATGGGTTAGGAGATCTTTTGAAATCCCTTTCAACTCCAAGGTTCTATCCCAGTTCAACTTGAACTTTCATCTCTAACCCATTTTCCATGAAGAAATCCAGCCAGACTTTCCAAGGGGGAAATGCAGACACATGTTACCCTGTACTCCTTGTAGTACAGTTCCCACCCCCACCCCCGTCCTTCATAAAACGTGCCTGCCACCAAGAATTCCCTCTCTCATATGCTTCATTGGTAATGTTCCTTTTCCAACCTCTCCCACATACTTTCTTTCTCCTTTCTGTTGGAATTCAGACAAGTTAACTGTAGCCAACTCACAAGATCCACCTTCGGTGTAGGCAGTTTAGAGCCACCTATTCATCCCACAGCATAGCCTCTGGGGGGGGGGGTCCTGACTTCACAACCCAAGGGAGCTATTAGTGAATTCATTTTCCTTATACACACAAATTTTTTTCTGAGAATTTCTCCATTTTCTGGTACACAAAGTAATTTCTGTCTCCAATTCCAAGAGTTTCTATTCCCTCCCTATAAATCAAGCTACATTAATAAATATTTACTTTTTTGAATATTTTTAAAATTTCCTTTCACATTTCATCTGATTGTGTTGCTTTCTTTCTAGACCATTAGACGTTAACAGCATCTAGTAGAGCTAGGCTGCAGCACCAAAACTCTCCAATCGATGGCACCACCACACACACGCGGATAAATTGGCCTGAAGCCTTTTCTGGTTGAAGTTTCAGGTTGTGTGGAATGAATTTATCTGCACACTTCTCTGCTTTGGGAAACTGAAAAATTACAGGATGATCTTCCATTAGAAGTTAGTACCTAAACTAGGCTCCCATTTTCCAAGGCTCTAGCTGACAATACACTTTCATTGCTGATTTACCATGTGAATTTCTTGACAGATTTCTTCTCTACAACAACATTCAGCCTCTTTTCAGATATTTCTGCCAGGATGCAGTCAGCAATTATTCCAAACAACTCCTGGATCACATGTCAGGAAAACCTCCAAGAGCTGCAAGACCCCCGGAAGCAGTGACTTTGTCATTAAAGTTGCAGGTGTGCCCTGTTGAAAGGAGCTGGCCTCCTGCCTCCAGAATGCAATGCAGTTCCTTTTCAGCCAAGAGACAACTGCATAAGCTGGACATTGCCCACCAAAGCTGTCCAGGTAGGCAGTGCTGTCTTGGCTCTTTCAAATCCTCCTCCCCAGTTAGGATTCTTAACTCCAGATGCAAAGCAGCTTGGAGAAAATCAAAGCGGGCTGGCACTGACAGCACTTGAAAGATCATCTTAACCAACACACTGCCTCCATCCAGGACTGGGACTGAAACGAAGGTGGACTTCACTGGAAGCAACTCTTCCCCAACCTTGGCAGCCAGATGCAAGAGTCAGGCTGTGTTGAGTTAAAGAGCAAAGTTAGCTGGTGGCCTTTTTAGTACACTTTTAAGAGTGGCTTTTTAGAGGTGCTATGCAGGACTTTGTTTTAGGAGAAAATGTCTCTCTACAACACAGCTTGACAAAACTATTTCCATTCTGTATACCCTTCCCTTTTCCCATTTGCATCAGCATTCCATCTTCTTATTTCTGCAAGATTTGCCAATCGAGTCAGACTGGCTTGACAAAGAGGAAAGAACATCAGGGTTTCTGAAAAAGAGACTTTGTTTTTCACAATTCCAGAGCCTCCAGCTGCCATCAAAGCTATGAGGCTCTGACTATTCATGCGACACACAGCGAGACTATAACAGGGCTCCTGAAGGCAGCCAGATGGACATGTGAGCACAGCCTAGCAGATGCACGCTAATTCACTCAGTTATCCCCTCATTTGTTTACTCCACTGCTCAATGCAGCCCCTGCTTGGTGACAGTCCTCTACTTTGGGCTAAGGACTTAGAGGCAGGAGTGCTCAGGTATTGTTTCAGTCACTGACTGCTGCCTAGCAAACTACCCAACACTTACTTCAAACAACCAAGTATTCTGTTCCTGTGTCCCTTGGATCAGAGATTCAGACAAGATACTGCAGAGTTCGCTGCTGGGTGTCTGGGACCTCACCTGGAGAGATCAGATCCCTGAGGCCCCTTGACAGCTGGAGAATGGAGATCAGGAAGACTAAGCTGGCTGACCACAGTGCCTGCACATCACCCCTCTGTGTGGGTTGTTCCTGGATTGTTCACAGAGTGGCAGCCTCAGAGTAGCTATATCCTTTCCACACATCTTGTCTATTTTCTGTTGCTGTAACAAAATACCTGAGACTGGATGATTTATAAGAGAAAAGTTTACTCTGGCCCACAGCTCTGGAGTTGATAAGGGCCATGAGCTGTTTTGACTTATAGTGAAAAGTGGAAGGGCAATTAATTGGGCATGCATGGAAAAGAAAAGACATAAGGTGTTGCCTTACTTTATAACAACCTACTCTCACAGTAACTAAGCCCACAAGAACAAGACTGCACTGCTCTTAATGACCTAACTCCTGTTAAAAAGCTCCACCTCCTAACACAGCCACAATGGCAATCCAATTTTAACATGAGTTCAGAGGAACAAATCACACTCAAACTAAAGCAACATGGAAATCCAGGGCTCAAAGTGCAAGTATCCAAAAAAACCAAAAACAACAACAACAACAAAAAAAAAACAAAGAGAATCTATATTACCTTTTAAGATACAGCCTTGGATGTGACGTAGGATTACTTCACCATATGCTATTGGTCAAAACCACCTCAAGCCCCATATATGTAAGGGGAAGGCACATAGATACCATCCCCTCCAAGGAAGGAGTCAAGGTCACACTATAGAAGAGCATGTGCAATGGAATGTCTTGGTACAGCCATTTTTTGGGGAAAAAGATTTGCTACCCACTGTTCATGAAAATAGAAGTGACACTGCATGTCACACTTCCATGAGTATTAGTCAACATCTGTTCATTCATTCACTTCCTAGTGTGTAATTCATTCACTTGTGTGTAACCAAGAAGGTAGCCACAGCCTCCCTGGTCCTTGAGACTATGGTATAACTACCCCTTATTCACTTTTTACAGTTTGGGAAAGCCCAAACCTCGCCCAGATTTCCAGTCTCCCCTTCTCCCTTGCTGAGTCAGAGCTGAGCTGTGGGAATATAGACGGAAGCTCAGTCATGGAGGAGAGGGCGGTTTACATTGCTCACCTCATACAAACAGCTTAAAAACTCAGAGATATGTGCTGTCTATCATCCTTACCAACAACTCCCCAGCATACACATGCCCCCCCCCCCCACTGTGCCTGGCCAGCACCCACAGCTCCTGGCTTCTCCTCTTCCTCTTCCCTGACTTCGGCATGGTGGGCCCTTCCTTTGCTCAGCCTGTTTACAGACCTAGTGTTGCTCTCTGCTGACCTCTCAGATGAGCTCATGGATGCTAGTCACAATGCTGATCAGGGCTCACGGTTTTCCAGCACTGCGCCTATCCGCCTTGGAGAATATACACATTTTACTAAGTCCTACTAACTGATCATTTCTTCTACAAACACTGGTTGTGCACTTACTGTGTGCCAGCCATAGGGGAGTGTAGAGGGTGTAGGGCTATATTTTATGCCTCTCTGAGTTATGTTGTGACTACAGCTTTTATCCTATTGTTAGAAAGATGCCTGAAGATATTAAATGCTGTGCTTCTGTGGTTGTGGATACACCTGTTGCCTTAACACATCTGGCTCACTTTTGTAATAGATTTTTGCCATCTATTATGAGCTCTATTCCCCCTACTGTTGGTCACCTGAAAATCATCTTTATGATTTTCTGCTGTAAGCATGTACCAACTGTGTTTTATTAGCTTTAGATAAATCTTTAAAATGACTCACTTTCTTTACCTTTAGTGATGTCAAATTTTTATATAGTTGAAATTTTATATCACTGCCATAAATGCAAAATGATAAGCCTTTGCCTTAAATAGAAGGCAACCCTAAAATCAAATTCAATTTAAAATTATCCTGTGAAATTTTAGCTAACTACAGAAATGAGCCTGTGCCCATGCGCAGGAGCCTCTTGCACAGGTGGTGAAGACAATCTAGAGCCACCCTGAGACACTTTCCTTGGGGGAATCCAGATCATTAAAAAGCGAAGAGTGTTCTCCATGAGGGATATTGTGTAATTTTATGCCATCCCTGTGTACCACCTACAACTGTCTTGAGTATCACTAGTGATTTCCATTTAAATCAATCAGTATAGTCATGTTCTGCTGCAGTAACATACTATCCTTAAATTTTAACAGTTTAAAACATAAAACTTGCATGTGGTGGGCCAGGAAGGTCCCAACTCATTAATGTGGCTCAGGGTCCTAAGCTGGTACATTAATCACCCTCTTTAACATTGGGGTCGCTGCATCCAAAGGAAGGGTCAGAATGTCACAAATACACCTTGGCCCTTACCCTGCCCACCCAGCAGGACTACTACTCACCACTTCCGCTCACTGTGGCCATTGCCAGAGTGACTCACATGGTCAGTCCTGACTTCACCTAGGCAGGTGGTACAATCCTATCTTTTCTGGAAGGAGACACAGTGGCAGTATTTGTGAACTGCCACATTCATTCGCATGCATCTCCTACAATGAGAACACCGCCCCAAAAGAGGTAGGTCCATTCCACACTGCTCCACACTCACCAGGCCCTCACCATTCCATGACTGTGACAAGGCTCCACACTTGCCTCTGCTCCCACGGACTACACTGTCCTCTCCCTGCCACCTATGTTACTGACCCTTCAAGAACCTACCTGTTCCTGAGGCTTTGTCAGCCCCTCAAACTGAAAATGCTATCTGTGTGTGAGTGTGTATTTACTTTCCAAAGGTAATGCTATAGACTGTCAGAGTGGAAGAGATGAGCTCCCTCTTGTTTCAGCAGGGATTCCCAACCTCAGCACTCCTGCCATTGGAAGCAGGAATAGTGTTTGCTGTGGGGGTTTGCCCCTCACTACACAGTAGTTTTTGCATATTAGATGGCAACAGCAACTCCTCTCGAACCCTCTTGTTATAACAACCAAGAAGACCCCAAGACATTGAACGTCACTTGGGATGGAGGCCTAATTTCTCTCAGTTGAAAACCATCATTTACAGAGCGTCCAAGAGAAGCTAAATACTGTATCCATGTGACACTGTGAAGGAGCTTTGAGGATCCAAGCTCTTACATTTCCCTTCCCCAGTCAGTATGCCTGGCACCAGTGCCTGGGGGTCAGGCTGGATGCATAAATGAGGGAAATTGGATGGGCTCATATGCATTTTATTTGTTTTATGTGTCTGTCGAACACTTTCATTAAAGTATATGGTCTTCTGTATTAGAAGAAAACAACAACAAAATAAGTAACATAGACTTTTGGGTCTCTTATATTTTTTAACTGTTTTTTTTTTCCAGTGCTGGGGATTAAACTTAGAGCCTCCACTCTGATTTACACCTCCAACTCTGATTTTTATTTTTATTTATTTATATTTTTTTACTGGAGACAGGGTCTTGCCAAGCCACTAAATTGGGTAGGCTGGGCTCCAGCTTGTGATCCTCCTGCCTCAGCCTCCCAGAATGTGCATGTACCACCACACCCAGATTATTATTTTTTAACTCTTGATATAGATAAGAAGACAAGAAGTATTTCATTTGCCTGGCATTCTACTATAAGAAGAGTAGGAGTGTTCATCCACTGACAACAAGACAACTGAAAATAGTAAGAGATACTACAGAATGTTGAGAACTGTGTATGAGTGGAGAATATACGCCCCATTGTCCAGCTCGGGAATTGTAGCTGGTTAGGATTCTTTAAAATGAGACTGCCTTTGACTGCATTTTGTTGCTATAACTGAAAACTGCAGGCTGAGTAATTTATACTCATTTATAAAGAGTAAAGGTTTATTCGATTTCCTCTTCTGAGAGGCTTGGAAGTCCAAGATGCAGCAGCACACCTACTGACAACCCTTTTGCTGGAGGGGACTCTGCAGAGTCAGAGGCAGCATGGGGCATTCCCGTGGCAAGAGAGAATGCCCTGTCTCAGGTGCCTCCTCTCCTTAGAGAGCTGCCTTCCCTCAAGTTAGAGCCCCACCCTTATGATCTCACTGAATCTTAATCATCTCCCCAAAGTCCCACCTCTTAATACCTCACAATGGATATTAAATTTCATAACGTGGGGAGCAATGCTTCAACCATAGCACAGAAATGTGAACTTTCAGAAGCTAGAAACTGATTTAAGTTTTTTAGTGTGCAAGCCCAAAATATGGACCACACAAAATGCCACGTTTAGCCCTTGGGCCTTGCAGGTTTATGGCCTCTACTTTACACAAGAAACCATGTTGTATACATGTGTAGACATGTTTTATAATTGCAGCTCACAACCCACCCTGCGTCAGTTTAAGGAGCTTGACAGGAAAGGGAGCCACTGTATCAGTGCCCTGTTCTACTCCTACCCCTGCCACAACATGATCTTGGATTAGGGGCAGCATATCATTCATTCAGGTTTCCTAGTGCCAGCGTGAACCTAGCACCTTGTGGGTACTCTTTAAACATTTACTCAAACTGAATCATGGGGAAGGTTGAAGTAACAATTGCTTACAGGCTTTCTCTTGGATCACATTCTTCAAAAAAATCTCTCTGGTATTTGGTTGCAACATTCTTCTATCAACTCCAAGGTCCCTTGGAAGAAAGATGGTTGTGGAGGGCAGGGAAGGTGATGGTGGCAAGTCCCACTGCTGCCACTTTGAATAAGATGAGAAAGTCTGTGATGAGGCTTTGGTTCCAGGAAGCCCGGATGAACTTGACTCCTGCCAAGCCCTTGCTCCCAGACAAGCATTTCTCTCTTCCTGAGTGGACAGGAAGGTGGGGGCTGCTGCTTGCAGGGGCTTCCTCGGGGAGAGTCATTCCTGCAGCATATTCAATGAATCATGCAAATTCTGAGTCTGCTCACACTTCTTTCCAGAGGTCCCACCATCTGGAACCATCCTCTACAAGGACTTAGAGGCAAACATGGACATAGAAGAGTCTATCACAGCACTGTTTGATGTTGTAGACAAGACCTAAGTGTACATCAGCGGCACACAGGTGGCACTGACTACAGTACACCCTGATAACCAGGGACCAGCCATCCTCCCAAGGACAGGAAGGACTACCCACTCTGGATAGGTCAACCTTGTCACAGCCCCTCACTCATGTTCTCCACAGCCCCTGCCAACATTGTGTTCACCAACACATTTATCTCTGTGATCTTCTTTTTGATCTGAAAATCAATTATAATTTTCCCAGAGACAAGCACCATGCATACTTTCAGAAAAGTTTAGTAGGTATTAATCTTGAAGGGTGTTTATGACATAGCACAAAGGGACACGGAAGTTCCAGAATGATATATATGGCGCAGAGTTCCAGCAGCAAGCAGAGGACACTCTCAAAAGCTAGAAAGGTGTGAAAATGGCATCTTGAAAGGGTCAGGTACCACACCGAGGCAAAGAGGAAAGAGGCAGCAGGGTCTGTGAAGCATCCAGAAGACAGTGACAGCAGGAAGTCAGTTAACCCTTGGCCTTGGGGATCAGGGAAGGACTTAGTTGTCAAAGTCCAGTGAGTGCTGGAACCATGGAAGGGTCCAACAGGGTCTATGGCTGCAGAATTGGGCCACTTTAAGAAACACACAGGAGATAAGACAGGAGCAGGAAGCAGGGAGGAATAAACACCTTGGCCACTTCCTACCCTTCCATTTCCTGACAGAACCACCACTGGCCATTGCACCAAAGGGCCTGAGGCCAAGGGAGCCTAGTGTGTGTCATCTGTGGGAGCCAGCCACCTGGATACAGAGCGGGCTGGGAAAACAGAGGACATTCTAGGGTCAGGGGAGAAGGGGCAGACAAAAGTCCCCCCATTTTGACCCCATTTGTGTTTGAAAAACTACATACATGTAGATGTTTTGTGCACACGCAACCATCTGAAGACACACAGCAAACTGCACCTGCAGAGGCTTCCTCTGGGTCTTGCTTGGGATGTGGTAGAGGAGGAATGTGGGGGGGAAGGAGAGTTCCACTTCATACACTGCAAATCTTTCATAATGAACAGGTATTTTTAGAATAAAAGTGTTACACTGGGATATAGCTCAGCAACAGAGCACTTGCCTAGCATTGTGAAGCCCTGATTCCATCCCCAGCACTACACACACACACGCACACACACACACACACACCACACCACACACTGAATAAAAACCGTCATCTGTAAGAAACTTCATAAGGAAATGAAGACCCAGAGCAACAGTTAAACTTGAGTAGGGCTGATGGAGAGTGGATAGTCATGGAGTAGTATCATGATAACGCAGGAAGGTGACCTAATGGTAATAAACTGAGGGAAATTTAGAAAAAAACAGTGCCATCATTAAATCTGCAGTGCTGGGCCCTGAGGATACCAAGCTGAGGACATTGCTGATTCTGCAGACCAGATGACATTCCTGTGAGAGGTTCCCAGAGCTGGGTGGGGAAAACCACAGAGACAAAGGCTTGGAGGTCAGAGCACTCTTGGGAACGGCCCCCAGACAGCCATGGTAGTGCTGGGTTATAAGGACAGGAAGGAAGATTAGTCCATGACCCTGAAGGGCCTCGAACTCTGGAAGAAGGGAATTCTTCCCTGTTTAGAGGATCTTGTGATTCTGGCATCAGACAGATGGGGGCCTAATTCCCAGCTCTGCCACTTGGCTGCAGCCCAATTTAAAACACTTCTCTGAGCCTCAGCTTCCTTTCAGTAACCCCGCCCCTTGAAGGGTTGCTAGAAAGATTAAATGAAATGTCTGCACAGCCCCTGGTACCTAACAAGCCCTTAATAAATCACCACATTACTGTCATCGTTGCTGTTCCTACAGGCCACGCACATAGTGGACACTGACCTGGAGTCCATCTGCTTGACTGGGATCCCAGGGCAAGTGAGGTGAAGGCCTCGGGTCTCTCTCAACAGAGGAAGTCAACATTGTACACTGGATGGTCACACAGTGTCCCCCTCACCCCAGCCAGCTGTCTGACAGCCTCTAAACAGATGGCGGGCGGGTGGCCAGTGAGATCGTGCAGATGGCACTGAGCAAATCCAGCCGCACTTTTGGGGAAGCAAGTCAGAGGCAGGCCATGCAGATGGGGGCCCCGAGGACATCCTTGTCTATGACAGGCAGCATACCCAGGGAGGCCTCTGAGGGAAATTATGACATGTACCAGACCATAATGTACCATGCCAAGAACTATCTCCACCCTCGATTTCCATGGCCCAGTGCCACAGAGACATTGCAGACTGAAGGAGGTCACCCTAACAGTTTGCAGCATCAACTATGTAGGCCCTCAGGGGGTCTGGGATCTCAAAGACCGTTATCATCTCGACTTCTTCCCTGAGTCCTTGCCTGGCTTCTCCACTCTTCCCTTCCTTCACATGTGTGCTCCCCCTCCTGTCCCCAGGAACCGACACAGCCTGGCACACATGAGCAATTGAACATGAGCCCTCTACCCATTCGGTAGGGCTAGACGGATAGAGAATGAAGCTAAGCATGGCAGAGGGTCCTGGAACCCAGGCTCTGGCTTGGACCACTTTGGCAGCCACCACTGTCCCCAAGGTCCTGGCTTCTAGCTCTTTCCTCTTGTTCCTTGAACAGGACAAGATCTCCCAAGACTCTGGGCCAAGATTTCTGTCCTCTTTACCTGGATGAATCCTTCCCTTCTGCCAAGAGCTAAGGCAGATGTCATGTACTCTGAAGACTTTTTTGGGGGTGGGTACTGGGGATCAAACTCAGGACCTTGCACTTGTGAGGCAGGTGGCAGAACCACTGAGCTAAATCCCCAGCCCTCTGAAGACTTTGGAGCAGTTAATAATTCCCTCTTTGGGGTTGATATGGACCTGCTCTTTAGTATTTATGCTTGAGCCATGCTGGAAACACAGACACTTTCCTCATCCTCCATTCTAAAAAATATAAGAAATTTTTAAAATAGCGATTGGTAAAGGTTAGAAATGGGGCAGAGAAGACAAAGGCAGGCTGAGATTTAAGGAGGGCACACTGTATGCATATATTTACCACACAGGATTCCTTTAATAGGTGCAATTGACGCACATTAATAAAAGAAATAATGATAACGTTGATTTCAAGCCCTGCACTGAGAAGGTGGGACTTTTGTTTTTCACCATGGATTGGCAAGGCCATTCAAAGAAAACCTAGATCCATGCTAACTAATGCTAAGACTGATACTCGCCACTTCTAATAACAATGAGAGCAAACCTTCATAGCTATGTGGAAGCACTTTTGCACGCATCTCTCCGATCCTGGGACTAATAACAGTGGGCACTGACTTTTATTATCCTCATTTATAATAAGAAATTTGTAGGCCTCAAAGGAAAGGTGACTTTCTCAGTCACCAGGCTAGTCACGGCTGACCCAGCTCTCACATCTAAGTAAGAATCCTAGGTTTGAGCCTAGATTTGCATCTCCTAGATGACGGCATCACCTCCCAAGCCCTCTGCTCTCATGCTCTCTCTCCACACAAGGAGCACCCTTCCTGCACTCTGTCATGTTTATGCCTTACCTGCTGAGCTTGCACAAAGCCAGCCCTCCCCACTTCGGGTGGAGAAGCAGTTCTCCAGGGGGCTGCTCCCCTCCTAGTCATCTTACTCTGCTGCTCACTCTTGCGGCTCGCAGTGTTTGTTATTGTCTGTTGCCACTGGAAAGCGTTTGGTCTCCATGCCTCCTGAGATCATTCAGGCCTTCAGTGCATATATACCAGCAATGTCCCAGGATCTTGGGAGCCTTTCCCAGAAGCCAGTCAGGCCCATAGTGACCACAATTTCCCTTCTACTGCACCCAGTAGGCAAGAGGGCTGCAGCAACTGCCAGCAAGCTATGGAATTCTCCTCCTCCTCCTCCTCCTTCTCCTTCTTCTTCTTCCTCTTCTTCTCCTCCTCTTCCTCCTCCTTCTCTTTCTCCTTCTCTTTCTCCTCCTCCTCCTTCTTCCCCCTTCTCCTCCTCCTTCTTGTCTTCTTCTTTTTGTTTGGTTTCCAATATCTTCCTATCCCTCCTTCACAGCCTTGGTTACCATCATTCTCCTATCTGTATCTGTGTGTTTGACTCTTTTAAGATTCCCAATGTAAGTGAGATAACAGTAATATTTGTATTTTGGTGTCTGGTCTCTTTCACTGAGCATAATATCCTCCAGCTCATTCATGTTGTCACAAATGACAAGATCCCCTTCTTTTTTAAAAAAGGCTGACTAGTACTGCATGGTGTATATACAGCCATTTCCTTAGTCACCCTTCATCAATGGTCCCTCAGGTAGGTCTCATATCTTGGCAAAGTGAACATGGTAGAGTAGATGTCTCTTCAACATGCTGATTTAGTCCCTCTGGATCTATACCTAGGCATGGGATTGCTGGATCAAAAGGCAGCTCTACTTTTACTTTTTTGAGGAACCTCCAAACTCTTTCATAATGGCTATAGAAATTTACATCCCTACCAGTGGTTTACAGGGTTCCTTTTCCTTCATATCCTCTCCAACATCAGTTATCTTTTGTTTGGTTTTATAAAAGCCTCTATTATAATCATGAAATAATGTCCCATCATGTTTTAACCTGATGATTAAGGATGCTGAGCATTTTTTCATACTCATTCACCATTGATAGAGAAACACTTATCGAAGTTCACTGCCCATTTTAAATAAGATTACTTGTGTTCTTGCTAACAAGTTGTTGGAGTTCCCTATATATTTTTAATATAAACCTTTACCTGATGTGTGATTTGTATGAGATTTTGAATAATGACTCTGAAGACTGGTTGCTTGGGTCAAAATTCTGCCCTTTTAATCTCAAAAGCTTCAGTAAGTATGTTCTGTCAGAGTTTCATGTCTCTCTTCCAAGTGCTAGGAAAACTAATATAGCCTGCTTTCTAGGGATGTTCTAATGAAAAGAGGAGGGTTCTTGATACAAAGATCTTAGCATAGTCTCTTTCTTATAGTAAGTAGCCCTCAGATGCTAATTTACAGTATTAAACAAAGTGTTACTGTGCAGGCGGTCTTAGCAGTAGGATGGAAGAGAGAGCTCAGAAAGAGATCGGATGTGGTCCAATAGTGCCAAGATGAGACAGTGTCTCAGTTACTTTTCTCAGCAGACAAAATACCTGACACAAAGTTACAGGAGGAAAGGTTTATTTTGGCTCACAGTTTGTAGAGGCTTCAGTTATGGTCAGCTGGCTCCAAGGCAGAGTTTCACGGCAGACAGGCTTCGCAGAAGAGAAACAGCAGGCAGAAGGTAGCAGAGCAATGAGGGGAAACCACAGCTCTTTCTATCCCTTATATTTTTTCCAGGCTACTTAGGGTGGGCAGCACTCACACCTTTAATCCCAGTGCCCTTGAGCCTAGCATTGCTCCATGAATCACTCCCAGCATCACACACTCTAGATCCGACCACCTCTGAAGAAGCTCCACCTATGACGGCGGAGGCTTTGGAAGGACATCTAGACACAAGCCACACAGACGGATGGGTATCTCCCACATGGGCATCAGATGAGACTGCTCAGAGAGGATGGCAGCAATGACTCTCAGGGGTGGCACTTGACACTTCAGAGTGCTTTGGGTTATTCTTTCATTGCTTATCCACAGGATTCAGCTTTCCCTTCCAATTTGAAGCCTTGAACTCTTCGCAACTACTAGGCATTTTTGGTGTCATTTGTTTTTCCACTACGTTTACTTTTTCAGTGCATTCTGCCCCTTGACACTGAAGTTGCATCACTGATAAGGTGTGATGTTAACAGATGCAAGTCTGTTTCCTCTTTCCCTACTTAGGAGAGGAGAAAAGAACCAGGCTTTATGAAGCATCATCAGATGTCAGATGTGTCCCCTACACTTATTTCAACCCATGCAGTAGCTCTTTGAGTTAACCATGTTCTTACTCTCATGTTACAAATGAGAAAACCAAGAGTCATAAGAAAGTCCCCCACGTTGTTACAAACAGAAATGACACAACTCAAACCTGATCCAGGTTCATCATTAGCCCCAAGTGTCTCTCCAATGCCAAAAAATATAAATTCTACAACTTGGATGAAACTTAAATCTCATTATTGAGATTTCAAAAGAAGATCATTATGTTCTACTGAAGACAGAAATGAGCTGGGTGGACAGGGGTTTGTACAGTCAATTCCATCTGACTCTGTCCCACTCCCATCTCTCTGATCACCACTGATGTCAGTAATCAGTCCACACGCTAACAGAGCCCTTGCTTTGAGCTGAGTTGCCATTATATTTGCTTCTCTAAGCTCTATCCAAGAAGCTAAAATCCACTTGCTTCCCTTCATTTCTCCCCACTCAGTTTATCTCTGGCCTGGGTGCAGGCCCTGGATGCTGGCACTCAAACCACATTTCTTGGCAGCTTTTCCACCTTGGCATTCCCAAGGACCTTCTCACCCACCACCTGCCAAACCAGGGATGTGCCCCCAAAGAGGCATAACTGACCAGTTAGCCCTACCAGACTCAAGTCAATAGGACTCACAGAGAAAGACTTAATTTAGAATCCCCCTCCCTGCCGCCTTGTACCTTGGCACTTATGTTTGTGGCTATCTTTCTGGTGTGGGGATCTCTGCCAAGGTTATTTTCATGCTGACTGACACCTCTGTCTATTCTGGGAGAGTATCTCTGTAGAGAAGCAGCTTGTGCCCAGGTCCTAAGACCTCTGGAATGTAATATTGGACCATCTATGGCACATTGGTTTTCTGGGTGGGAGCCTCTATTGTGTACTCTGCAGGCATCTGGAGTGATTTTTCCCCCTCTCTCATGTCAGAAGGACTTGAATGTTGCTAGGTTCTGCTGACCCACATTTTTAATCAGTCAATCCATCAAAATAAACTATAAAAAAATGAAAAACTGATACATGCTACAACTTGGATGAACCTTGACACATGGAAATGAAAGAAGCCAGACACAAAGGATCATGCAATATATAATAATATCCAGATAAAATATTCAGAAGAGACAACTCTGAAAGACAGAAAAAAAGACAGGTGGTTGCCAGGGGCTGGGGAGGGAACAGTATCTTAGTACTTTTTCTGTTGCTATGACAGAATACCTGAGACTGCATAACTTATAGAACAAAGTTTAAGATCACAATTTTAGAGACTGGAAGTTCAAGATCGGGTGGCTACTCTAGTGAGGGTCTCGTGCTGTGTCAATACATGGTAGGCAGAATGAAAGAGCAGATGGGGAGGTGAGGCAGAGGTAAAATACAACAGGTGGATGTACTTAGTAACAAGCAACGTACTCTCATAAGAAAGGCATCAATACTTCTCAGTGACCTAACTACTTCTATCAACATGAGTTTCAGAGGGGACAAACCATATTAAACCACAGCACTACTAAAGGGTTTTCCTTTGGAGGGATGAAAGTGCTTTGAAACACTAAGTGGAGCTGGAACTTCCACAACACTGCGAATACACTAAATGTTACTGAACTGTGTACTTTAAATGAATCCTTTTATGCTATGTGAGTTTAACCTCAATTCTTAAAATAGCCAAACCAGTCAGGAATTATTTGACTTGGATGACAGTGTAACATACTATACGTGCTTCATAATAAATACAGTATAGAATCCAAGTCAAAGGAAGATGGGAATAAAAAGGGATAAAGGCTCCTGGGTATGGATCATACCCAAACTGAAAGCCTTTCGCTTTCTCCTTGAGATTCTTCACAGAGAGAGCAAAACAGGAGATTTGTGTTCTTTCCAAATTTACAGTGTCCAAAGAGTAGAATGTGTTGGGTGTCCAGAAAATGCTCTATTAAAAGTTGGAAGAATTTTTCCCCTTGAGGTCCCTGAAGTATTCCTCATGGAATGTCAAAGATGTGGGCTCTTGTTGTTGAAGGAATCTTATACAGGGGTCCACACCAACGCTCAAACACCAATGCTCTTTGGAAAGAACCAGCTTTGCAAATCTCCCAGCCCTTCCCTTCCAGGCTTATGAAGAAACCATCTCATTCAGAAAAGCATGGAACTCATGGGCTCCCCAAGAATGCAGAGATGACAACATTTTATCATGCCATAGTCCAATCGCCTAGCATTTGATCAATATCTACTGCTCCATTTAGGCAACAAGGACACATTGTCAGCAAACCACAAGAAGCTGCTTGAGAATGAGAAATAAACATTACTTTTTGTTAATACATAATCATATATTTATATATGATTATATAAATAATATGTATTACTTATATAAACATTTATATAAACAATATATAATTATATAATAATATATAAAATATATAACTGTAGATGATGTTTAATGTGAAGTAAAAGCAGGGGAAGTTACGTGCATGGATAACAGTGGACTGACTGGTCGTGGTGGTGTTTAGAGGAAGGCTTCCTTTAAGGTTGTCATGACATTTGAGACCAGATGAAATCAGAAAGAAAGAGTTAGACTAGGTGGAGCAAAACAAAGGAAGACATCTGGACAAAAGGGAGGAGCCCAGAGAGTGTACCAGGAAGTAAAGGAGAGCCAGTGTTACAGAGGCAGAGTTACAGAGAAAGTGAAGAGAAAAGAGACAAAGAGGCAAAAGTTATGGCAGACTGAAGAGTAATATGAAGGCCCAGTTAACGTCCACCCATCTGGAATAAGGAGGATCGCAGAAGGATGGCCATGCACTGGGGAAGGAAGACAGCTCTAAGGACTGAAGGATGTTGGAACACTGGTTCCTTTATTAGTTTCCAGGTGCAGCGGGAAGATTTCAGGACAAAACAGGCTCTTGTCCTACGTGTAATACTGGCCTGGAGGGTCCTCACTCTTGTCTGTGAGATTTCCTAGCTATATCTCTGCACATCTAAGGCATGTGCACCAAAGTGATGTGAACTTCTCTTCAGTGTTTACTTTCAATATCTGCAGGAGCTTTCCTCATATCCCAGGAAGCCTGGAGAATGTTTTGGTTTCCATAGCAACCATTCATCGACCCTTTGATACATGTTAGGCCTTTCAGACATCACAAGCACCATGTGAGATAGATGTTATTGACCATAGTGTATAGATGAGAAGCCTGAAGCTGAGAGAATCTGAAGTATTTGCTAATGGTGACTCAGAAAGTGAAAAATCTAGATGTGAGCTCAGGTCTTCTTGACCCGTCAGACTGCTGCTTTCTTAACCACCGTTTCCTGATTATCTGCCTGTTGACCCCTGAGGTCATCTAGAGTATGCCTTCAAAGGCTTTCAGTCTTAGGTCTCCTCTGTACCTCCAGCAAGCTGGAAGATCTTAAGAAAGTTATTGGATTGTCCTTTCCTTTTAAAATAAAGGCATTGGCCAGGTATTTAGCTCAGCGGTTCAGTGGCCTGCTTCGTAAGTGCAAGGACCTGAGTTCGATCCCCGGTACCAAAAAAAAAATTAATAATAATAATAATATAATAAAGGCATTGTCTGATTTAGGGTTCTCAAAGTGCACTCCTCAACACTTTATTCTGTCGAGATTCTCTATGAGAAAGTGATCCCATGGTCAAATCCACCAGAGAGACTCTGCACAGAATCTCCCTCATGATGACTGACAATGTGGCTGACCCTCTGAGAGACTTGGCAATAACAAACAGTCTGACCTCACATGGCAGCTCCCCTACCTATTTGACTATGGAATCACTTTGGCGTGCAATTCCTCAGGTCATCCCAGGAAACTGGTGTTTCAAGGCCTATACTATGAGAAGCACTAGACCCGAGTGATCAATTCCTGGTAGCTGCCTTCCGCATATCATACCAGGCTTCAGAAAAAATGTACATGGAGAAGATAAAGAGGTTCTACCCCCAAAGACTCCTACCCCGGGTGAGATGAATAAGTTGAAAATGAATCATGGCATCACATTTGGTGTGTGCCAAGGGATAGAAACTTGTTGGATGAGGAAGGGCTAAAGATGGAGTAGATCTCTGAGATGACCTAGGAGAAGAAGCAGTGCCTACTGTGTAGATGGGGAGGTGTGAGGAGCCAGAGAAGACCTGACAGAAGAAGACATTAAGTGAGGACTTAAAGGAAAAACCAAAAAGGGGAGTGAAAAAAGGCATGAGGGGAAACTTTGAGACCAAGGAAATGGCTCAGCCAAGGCACAGAAATACTGAATAGTTTTACAAAGCTGAATGGGAACCCAGGAAAGGAGAGAGAGATAAGGACATCCTGTACTAAAGGACATCCTCTCCTAAAAGTTTATGGGTTTATGACACATGGACCCTTGCTACTATTTTTCTTCTTAACTGTCACACATCTAGACCTCTTGATCTAGAATTTCTGATCACACTGTTGTTGTCTACAAGGGATCACTGAGCCAAGGTGTAACCTAGACAGAGTAGAAAGACTAAGAGAAGAAGGAAAATGCAGCCTAGAATTTACTCCTTGGATTTTTGTTTTTTGTTCTTAACCTGAGTTTCCAAAGGTTGCGTGGCACTCTGCTTTTCAGTTAGAAATACCTTAGACAGCAAGAAATGGGAAAGAAATCCATTAATGGGGCTAAAATAATTTTCCCCCTATGGGAAACAGGAAAATCCCAGACAAGGTAGGAATGTTTATACCTGGGGGTCTCCCCTTACCTCACAGGGCTGTTATTTCATGTACCTGCCCCAGAGCAGTTCAGCCAACTTGTCGATCCAAGTTCACATATTACAGACAGCTAAGTTACACAGAAATTAATAGGGAGCCAAAGTGAGACCTGGACCTTGAGGCAGTGAATTCAGAAGACAAGACACATAAGGACTGTGGCTGGAGGCTACTCTGAAGAGAACCAGGTCTTAGGATGAAGACGTAATAGTTAGGCCTTCAGCCTCCCTAGAGATAAACAGCAACTTCAAATTATACTGTAATTAGCAACTCCTAGCCCAGTGAGCCCAAATAGGTATCAGACACATATGTGGGTGACTAGAACTCCTAAACTTATAGTCCCATTCCTTCCCAGGAATGCCACTGTTCTTTCCATATACCCTTGCTACATTTCTCATTGCCCTATTGGATCAATATTAGCTAAGTGACTGTACTTGCAATCCTATAGGTTGATTGCAGTTTGACCTATTTTGTACCCACATTGTATTTTGTTGTACAAAATTCTCTTGACAAAGAATGTCAGTGGCCACTCACTCAGGACCCACCCTGGAAATCCAAGAGCTATTTTTCTTCTCCTTATTTCTAGTAAAACTCTCCTAACTTCCTCCTTTGGTTCACAACTTCATTCCTCGATATTGTGAAACCATGAACTCAGTACATTTGACATCTAACAGGTTGGAAGTCATTTTTCCCATAACACACTGTGGTCTCCTCCATAGCCAGGAGAGAGTTTATTTTCTCACTTTATCATACAGCTGGAGGTAGTAAGCACCGACTATGCTATCGGGACCATATCTCTTCGATTCTATTCACCTTTCCTTCTTGTTCTCAAGATGGTGGCTATATAGTTCCATCCATCATGTTTGCACTCAAGGTAGAAAGAAAGGAGAAAGCACATCTTTTCTAAAGTGCTCCCATAGCTCTCGCATGGACACGTGCCTCATTATCTAGAATATACTACATGACCAGTTCTAGTTGCAAGGGCACCCAGGAAAGCAAGTACATCACTGGGAATTCAGTTCATGCTGCTCTGAACAAAAGTTCAAGGTGTTGTTAGCAAGGAAGAGAGACATGGATACAGCATTAATTGTAAATGATGCCTGACCAGCACAGGCAATATAATTCTGCTGTCTCTTGGGTGGGATTCTTGCTGGTGTGGCCCCAAGGACAAAGTTCAGCACCCATAGAATGTCTGCATCTTGATCAACGCTGTGAACCACTCAGTTTCCTTAAGATTAATAAAAAAAAAAATTTTACTATTTAAATAATTTAAAAAGAGCCTGTGGAAATTTAAGGAATTTTTAAGGCCTCAGGAAAAGAGCACAACTAATTAGTGCCTTAAACATAGCACACAGGAAACTCTGACCAGGACACTGAGAGTACAGGACAGTCTGTACTGTTGGGGTGTAGTGCTCCACCTTCCTCAGCAGAAACCAGACATCGACAACATCTTTAGAATCTGTTATATTTCCCTTAGGGAGGGCTTGAGAGGGACTTGTGCTTCAGCTGAGAAAAGATTAAAAATATTTTAAAAGAATGTTCAAAATACATACACTGAAAACAAAGGACACAAAGGCCAATCGGCCTGCTGGTGTAAAATTATAGATGTATCTTTGTTTGATTTTTTTGCCCTCTATTTCCTAAAATAGTTTTGTAATAGAGAGCTAGACCCCCACCCTTATTCTGACCTCTATGTCTGCTCTTCAGCACAGGACCATAATGGACAGCATCTGCTGAGTGCTTGTTAGATGCCAGATACTATGGTAAGTGCTTTCTACACCCCTCAGGGCTGAGCTATCATTGCCCCTCTCTGCAGATGAGAAAACTGAGGTTCAGAGAGGCAAACTAACTTGCCCAGGAATATCTCCTATCAGATGCCTCATCATCATACTACTTGGCTCCTACAGGCTCCTGTTCAAACCTAATAAAGCGAACGCTCAAGGCAGCATTGAAAGCCTGGGAATGGACCACTTGTGGGGATAGCTAGCCCCACACTGGGCACGGGTGTGTGATGGGAGATGGATCCACTAAGTCCCTGCCAGCTCTGACCTACAGTACCCAAACTACAGTTTGCTCATCTATTTCATTTACTCAAAAGTGGGCATATGGCAAGGGAGCTAGTAAGAAAGGAGCCACAGCTCAAGCCAGGCTTTTTTCTAGACTTTGGGGAAACAGTAACATTGATGCAACAGTTCAACAGATGATCCAGAAGACTGTTAACAAAATGGTCAGCCCCGGAGTCCAGTGGATTTGAATCTTGCTGGCTATGCGCACTTGGGAAATTTTTCTTGACCTCTGTGTTCCTCATTTGCCCTTCTGTAAAATACTGTCTACGTCCTAAGAGCCTTGTGAGTGCTAACTGAAAGAATCCATGGGAACAGGTTAGCACAATGCCTGGTATTACTTAAGCTCACCATCAATAACTATTAATTGCTATTCTACAGGGTATAGCTATTAGCGCAAGTTAAAGGGAGAAGAAACAGGTGGTTTGCCCAAGTTAAAGGACTCAGAAGTGGCAGTCCGGGGTTGACTCTGTTTATGACTGTGCTCATGGTCCTTCAATAGGAAGTAACTATGCAGTGTTTAACAGCCACAGCATCAGGAGAGAGAAGCAGTGTGTGCTACCAGGGAAAGATTTGGTCTTTCCTTTGAAGGCCAAAACCTCGAGGAATGGGGTCTGCGTGTGGCTGGGCTCAGAGCCAAGGTGACCCTTCACAGATTCCCTTTTGCTCTCCACAGTAAGTACATGGGGCATCTGCATTCCTGGGCCTGCAAAGGGGAAAGTATAAATTTTCGTTCTCTGGAGATGGCACCCAGTGCTCCCTGTAACATCTCCTGGAGGTGTCTGCACATCCTAAAGCATTCCTGCTTGGCACATAACAGCTGCTCCTGATTTCATCAAAGGTTCAGAAACACCAGGACACGTGGGCCTGCTGCTGACTGTTCCTGCGCAACTCTATGGAATTCAACCTCCAAGGCCTTCATCAGAAAATATTCAGAGCCCTTTCCCAGGCCAGGGCAGACACACTTCCAGGAGACTTCTTCCAGGTGCTTCTGCCTACTTTAATGGGCTAAGTTTTCCTCCGCTTTGGGCACCAGAAAAGTACAGCATGTATTGCACATAAATGCAAACAGTAGGTGGAGGTGGTCAGAATGGTTTAGCAAGGAATTTCTCATGAGGACATCGAAATAGAGGAGTGGGACCCTGCCGACCAAGGTAGCTGCCAGGGTCCTCTGTGCATGAGGTACAGGGACCGGATGTGGCTGGCATAGCTCTTTGGTGCTGTGGATGCCAACACTCAAGCAGACAGACAGCATGTGTTTAGTCACAGCTTGTGGTGAGGTTTATAAATTCCCACTTGTGTGCACAAAGCAAAGCACTCACATCACTTACTCCTTCCTGGAAATCACTTGCCCATAGAGCCAGTCAAAAATCTAAGGGAAACATCCTGGTCCTACTCAGGATGTGGAGAGAAAGCAACTAGATGTGAGGAAAAGAACTCCAAGTTTGGCAAGGAAGAGCTGGATCCAAATCCTACTTTTCTAACTCTCTAGCTCTGTGCCCTCAACCAAGACTCCTGTCTCCTTGATGCTCACACTCATCTAGGTTAGTCGGTGAGAAGATGTACACACAGGCTCTTCACATCTGTAAAGAACCATTTTCCCAGCACACAGGAGGTGCCCATTTAATGTCTTGAATGAACGAATGACTGGACTTAGTACATTTATATGTGAAGCTGAGCTTCTGACAGAGACACTTACGATATTCATAATTAAAATGTGGGCTCAATGAAAGCCCCAAGTAGATGTCCTCTCTGATTTCCCGAGCAGGTGGAAGAAGCCAGGATATATCATCAGGAAGCCAATATTGAGCCATGGCACCATGTTGCTTACAACATCCTAGCAGGTCCCTACCACACTGGGAAGTAGCACCAATGCCTGAACACAGATTTTTAACTAGAGCTGCAAATCAACATTCCTCCAATCGAGCCTAGGTGGGTTTGCAATTGTTTTAATCCATAGGCAGTAGCAGAGGACACTCTGTGACTCCTGAGGTTGGTCACTATGGCCAGGCAGCTTCTGTCTGGTTGCCTGGGACACTGGCCCCTGGAACGCTGAGCTGCCACTGTAAGAAGACTGTCCAGCCTAAGTCGAGCATGCTGGAGGGGCTGTGTGATACGTGGAGGTGCTCCTCGTCACGGTCGCCCCAAACACACTCTGACCTGGCTGAACTTCCCAGGCCATAGAGTGAAGAACATGGGAATGAATCTGCTGCCCCAGCCATGCAATCGTCCCAGCTGAGGCCACACAATATAGAGGGAACAGAGGACCCGAGGCCTTTCCTAATTCTTGACTAACAGGATCTTTCAGTTTAAAGTTGTACTTGATCCACTAAGATTTTGGGGGCATTTGTCATGCAATGGTAGATAAACGGCAGTTACCCCTACTTTTATCTTGGGCCACTTTCCCTTGTTCCCCAATCTCTAGCCACTCTAGTTTTCTGAGGTGTGAGCATGCCCAGCTTGTCCCTACCCCAAGGCCTTTACTCTTTTTGTTTCCGCTTCCTGGGACATTCCTCTTGAGTTGGGCATGATTCACTCTCACCATCATTAGGGCTTCTCTCAGCCCAAGCATCACCTGCTCAAGGGAATTTCCATGACCACTGTTATATGACAGCTCCCTTGTGCTTTCAGAGACCTTACTGGATCTGCACTTGTTTTACTGAACAATTTATTTGCTCTTTGTCTACTAGTCTGTGAGCTCCACAAAAGCAGATTATTATCTACTTGTACCACCATTCCCGCCCAATACATCTCTTGAAATGTAGCAGGGGCTCAGTAAGTATTCTTTCTCTTCTCCTCCCCTCTGTACCAGCCTTCACTACTGCAAGGCTGACACTGACTGTAAATGCAGCTCCTGCTAAATGCTAAGGAGGCCAGACCAGGTGGGGCAGGAGGAAGGGAAAGAAAGCTAGGGTAGGTTTATTGTAATGCATGATTATTCTCTAGGAAATTGGTCTCAAAGGGTGGTCCCTCTGCCTGCAGCCTCAAGATCATTGGGGAATTTGTCAGAAATGCAAATGAACTTGTTAGAATGCAAATTATTGCCCTGTCCTCCAGGTGTACTGCCGTAAATCAGAATCTCTGACACGGAAATCCAACAATTTATTTTTAACAAGCCTTCTAAGGGATTCTGCCATAGTTGAAAATTACTTCTCTAAATCACAGCGGTGGCTCCTTTTGGCCAAAATAACAAACCTCTATGTGGACTTTAAGAAATTGCAAAAGCCTTTATCATGACTTCATTAGCTTCAGGCTCTAGGAGAGAGATTCTTCACTCAAGCTAGACCTGCTGAGAAGCCCAGGACTCAGAATGATAGAGCATTATTAGGAAGTGCCACCATCCATGGATAAAGGAAAGGATGTGTCTGAGGTCTTGCTGCAGAAAGAATTTTGCCTTCATATGTGGTAGAGAAAAGATTTTAAAGAATTGGAGGCAGACGGATGGTTGTACTAGTCTGAATACCCCGTGCGTCACATGCAATGCTTCCAGTTGCGAGGAAAGAATTCTCAAGTGGCTAAAACAGTACAGACCCTTATGTGTCACTGCAAGCCCAGAGGCAGGCGGGACTGGTGCAGTGGTATATCACTGATGCTGAGATCTCAGGTCTTCCCTTAAGTGCCGGGTCATCTTCAAGGGTTACAAGATGCCTGTGGCAGCCTTACACTATGTGCTCACTGACCAGCAATCTAAGCATGCAGCAAACAAGTGGAACAAAAGGCCCTCGTCTTTATGAGACCTTGACTCTATTTACTAGAGAGACAAAAATCTCCCAGAAGTCTCCTAGCAGACTTTTCCTCAGATCTCACTGGACAGACTCAGGAAATATGTCAGTCTCCAGACCGATCACGAACAAAGGAGAATGGGATTGCCACAAGGACCTGAGACCTATCATGAACCAAACTGGTATTCTTAATGGAAGGGGAGGAGGGCAGTGGATAGCAAACAACTATAAGACTGTCTTCAGAAAGGCATGAGCTCAGGGTCTCAAGAGCCAGGTTACTGATGTCAATGCGAGATGCCCTTAAGGGTAACAGAACAGCCTGTGCTACTGTTTAAATGTTTGTCCCCGGCAAAACTCAAGTTAAAATTTGTCATAACAATATGGAAAAGTGGAGCACTTAAGGAATGATTAGGCCTTGAGGACTTTCTCCTCAGGGTAGGATTGACATTTTGTTTGTTTGTTTGTTTGTTTGTTTGTTTGTTTTACTCAGAACCTTGCACTTGCGTGGCAGGCAGCTGCACCACTGAGCTAAATCCCCAGCCCCTGGATTGGTGTTATTTTAAAAGGATGATTTGGATGCCTTCCAGCCCTTGAGATCACACTCTGCCAAGCTGCCTCACTAGGGGTTGACATATGCTCTTTGAGTTTCCCAGACTCCATAACTATGAGCCCATTCATTTCTGTCTGTTATAAATTATTCAGCTGTGTCTTCGTTGCTTTCCTCATTGCTGGGACACAATACCTGACAGATACAACTTAAAAGAGGAGGTTTCTTTTGTCTCACAGTTTTAGAAATTTCAGCCTGTGTTCAACAGGCTTAAACAGAGAAAGGGGATGGTGAAAGGGCCTGGTTAGGAGAAAGCTGTTCATGTCGTGGTGATCAGGAAGTAGAGAGAGAAGGAAGAAGACATGAAGGGAGATACACACTTCCAGGTCAGCCCCTCAATGACCCACTTTCCCTGAACAGGTCTTACCTCTAAACAGCAAGTCCCCCCATAACTCAATCACCTTCCAAAAGCCCTACCTTTGAGCACCTGAGGCCTTTGGGGGACATTCTTGCTCTAAAACAAAACACTGAGATAGGTATGGTGCAATGGTTAAGGCAGCTCAGCCTTTCAGCAGCTCACAAATGCTTAGCTGGCCATATGGATTTGGGGGAACACCATACCGGGGCCTTGTGGTCTTGATCTAATGCTTGATCTTTAGGAGCCAAAGAAAACTTGGCAGTCAGGGAGTTTGCGTGTAAAAACCAGGGTTCCAGGGCTCTCCCATCAAAGAAAACCTGGCAGTCAGGGAGTTTGCATGTAAATACCAGGGCTCCAGGTCTCTCCCGTCACTTCCTGTCAGTACCCATTTAAGCTACTAATAAAAATACCACAGACATGAAACTTAAGGAACAGTGAGATCGAGGCACCTAATTCAGTTTTTGATGAGGGTTCTGTTCATGGTTTGCAAACAACCATTTTCTTGCTAGATCCTCACATGACCAAGAGAGATCATCTCTTTGGTGTCACTTACAAGGGAAATACTGTCATTCCAAATCATCTTACTGTAAAGGCCACAGCACCAAATACCATCAATTGAGGTTAGGTTTCAATCTATGGATTGGTGGGGGGACGGAGGATGTTCAGTCCACACTTCCTTTCTAGTGTGTGATTTGGGGGGCAATAAATACACTGTTCCCCATACTGCAGTTGGATGAGTTTTTCCCTCACTTCCTGGGTTGTGCATGCATCAAGGTAAGGGTGATCCATCAGGCAGGAGGGAAGGAAGCACTCAGAGGCCAAGACAGGAAGAGCCTGGGCAGGAAGTGGGTTAGCAGGAAATCAGGCTAGAAGATTTCCATCAACCCCACATCCTGCTTACTTCACCCCGATTTCATTCGGGAGACAATTACACAGGGCTGTAAGAGTCGTGGAAAAAAGAGAGAAGGTAAAGAGGGTCCACAAAGATGAGGGTTGCACTGCATCAAGACTTTGAAAGGGATGGTGTGGGGAATGTTGTTAGCCCTGATCTCTAAGCACCTAGGGGCACAGTAATGCACTAATCAGGGGAAGCCACTGGGCAGGAAGCACTTGCTCTGGCTCTCCCTCATCTGTCTGTCACTTTCAGAGAAGGCCTCAAGTCCAACTCAGAATGCACAGGCTCCTGCTTAGAAATCACAAGTCTGAGATATCATTGTGAAACAAGACCTCCTTCCTTCTCGATGTCACCTACCCTGCTCATCAGTAAGAAGAGCAGGAAGTCACTTTGCTCATCCCTAGGGTTATGTGGAAACAGTTTCTCCTTCTACTTTTCCTCTTTTATGCTGGACAAACTCTGTTTTTCTCTCTTTTAGTAAATTCCTCTTCGAGTTTTGAAAAAGTAACATGTGCCACCTACCCAGTGACATGCAGAACTTCTTCCTCCCCTGCACACAGAAGCATATGCAAATGTACACACAGATAACCTTTTGGGTCGAGGCCAGCCATTTTTGTAAAAGTGTGACCCCAAAACACACATTTACCTTTCTCTCTTAGCAAAGAGCCCAGCTGAGTTTGTCTCCTATGTCATCTTCAAAAAGCTTCACGGTTTTAGGCTGTACATTTAGGTAGATATATGGTCCGTGTTAATAGGCATTTATATATGTTGTCAAGTGCGGATGACAGGCTTTTTGTGGGACTACATGACTAATTTTTCTAGTACCCTTCGTTGAAAAGACCATTCTTATTCTTTGCACCTCTGCCTCCACTGAAAACCATTTTGGAAAATATGTGTGCATCTACTTAAGATAGTATTTTGTTCGATTGACTGTCTATTGGGTATAATCAAACATCTGGTGAATGTATAAATTTTTTTTAAAATTACAATTAAAGACTATTAACACCCCCCCCTTAAAATACTTTCCCTTGTCTCAGACACATTTATGCCATTGTTCTTACTACTTTCTGAAGCAGCTCTGGAAGCTATCTTCTGTGTCTCTAGTTGCACTGTTGTAGCTTCCTCGATGTCCTGGATGGTCATTTTGGCTTTGTGGGAGAATCAGATGTCACACGGCAGCAGATCCAGTGAACACGATGGATGCAGATACAGTGTAATGTTTCTACAAGCCTGCCTTCTGTCGGGTGGTACTTGTCAGCCGCATTCGCTTTATTTAAAGACACAAGAGAAGATTTCAAAAAGTATTTCAGAAAATGACAATAATGATGGAATAAGGGTTTGAAGTAAAGGGGCGTATTTGGAAAGGAACGAATGACAATGTGTCTTTTACTGTTATAAAGGTTTAAAACTTCAACATTCACCATATATTTCGAGACTACCTTGTATCTTGCTTAGGTACCATATTACGTGCCATGACTATTTTAACTTTATAACAAATCTTGAAGCCAATAATGTGAATGTTGTAACTTTGTTTTTTTTTTTCAAAGACGTTCTGGCTACTCTAGGTCATTTGTTTTTCCAGGAGTTTTAGAATCAGTCAATTTCTACAAAAAGGCCTATGTACATCATTTTGATTTGGATTGGATTGCATTAGCAGTTGAATAGGAGGCTAACAGATAACAGCATTGAGTCTCTCACCCATAAACACACCATATCTCTTTGTAGGTTAGCAACTAGCAATATTTTGAAGTTTTCAATGTACAGATCTTTTGCATCTTTCATTATGTTTTATCCTTGGGGATAAACACATTTTTGAAGTTCTTGTAAATGATACCAATAGTTAAATTTAAACTTCCTATTGTTTATTGCTAGAATATAGAAATATAGCTGATTTTCATATATTTATCTTATATTTTCAGCCAGGCCAAACTCACCTACTGGTCCTAAGTTTGTACTGGTTTTGCTTTTGGTATATTTGGGTAGATGCCATAGGATATTCTGTAGAAATGGTTGATCAAATAAAGAGTGTTACTTTTGCTTCCTAACCTAGATACCTTTTATTTCCTTTTCTTGCCTTATCACATTGGCTAGATATTTTAGTACAACCTTGAACAGAAATGAAATTGAATATCCTTAACTTGTTCCTGCTCTTAGAGGGAAAGTACTCAGTGTCTTATCATTATATTTTGTTAAGTGTGGATTTTTCATACATTTCTTAATCAAGCAAAAGAAATTCTATTTTCTGAGAGTTTTAAGTGACAATAAATGTTGAACTTTATGAAATGCCTTTTTTGTGTCTGTTGAGATGAACACATGGCTTTCCCTTTTTATAGTCTGTTGATGTGGTAGATTACATTGATTGACAAATGTTAAACTAAACTTGCATACCTTGGATGACACTCTTTGGACATGATGTACTATCTACCTGTTTAGTAGAATTACAGTTGTAAAAATTTCAATAATTTTTGAAATTATGGCTCACAAAGAAAAATTGCTCTGAAGTTGCTTTTTCCTCTCACTAATATCTTTGTCTGCTTTTGGAAAAAGAGTTAGACATATCAATACTATAAAATTCCTATAAAAACTGATTTGGCAGTTTTCCATGAATTTTCATATATTGTTCAAATATTGTTCACATGTTCAAATATTTAGTTTCTAAATAGTGATGGTTTAACAGGTATATTTCTGGTATTGATTTCTAATTTAATCCCATTTTTATTAGAGAACATATTCTATATGGTTTGAAATGTTTTAATTTTTAAAGAATTTATTGGGAGTTGTTTCATGGACCAGAATATGGTCCATCTTGGTAAATGTTCAGTATGACTGTGAAAAGAACATGTAACCCAATGCTGTTGAATGGACTATCATATAAATGGAAATTAGGTCATGTTGGCTAGTACCAACCAATTTGGTTCACTATCATCTACAAGCCTTCTATTTTAGTACTAATTTTATAATTACTTGATTATTAATTATAGGGTGTTGAAATATCTGATTTGAATGTAGATTTGTCTGTTTCTTCTTTCAGTACTATTGGCTTTTGCTTCATGTAATTTGCAAAATTATTAGATTCACTAGCATTCATGATTGTTGTATTCTCTCAATTAACCAATGCTTTCATTATGTTTAAAATGATTCACTCTAACACTGCTAGTATTATTTTCTCTGAAATCTACCTTGACTGTTATTAACACCATTTAAGTGTTCTCTCAATTGGTTTTAATATGGTTAATGCATTAATAGACATTGCCATTCATTTGCTTTTCAGTATTTGTGTCTGTATTAATGGTAGGTTTCTTGTGGTTAGGATAATGTTGCCTTTGAATGTAGGTATTCAGACCATTTACACTTAATTTGTTTTGTGATTGGGTTCAGATTTATCACTTGTTTGCTTTATATTTTTCCCATCTATTCTTTCCATTTTCTTTCTTTCTTATCTCATTTTGAATTCACTGAGTAGTTTTTAATTTTCTTCTATCTTCTTTCTTGGCCTAGCACCTATAATTCTGTTTTTTAAAATATTTTTGGTTGTTTGTTTTTTATTGACCATTAATCACAGCCTAAACTTCAAGTGATATTATGCTGTTACACTTAATGTAAGAAGTTATACAGATGTACTTTCATTTCTACACTCCTAGTTGCTATGCTACTACTAGCATACACAGTATTCCACATGTTAATAAACCAAATAACTTACTCTTATTTTGCCTTTAAAACTCATCTTTTAAAGTGTTAATAGGAAAAGTAATCTTTATTTACACATGTAGTTACCACCATCTGGTTCTCCCCAATCCTTTAAGTTGATCCACGTTTCCATCTTATATCATTTTACTGCTAGAAAGATTTCCTTTAGCATTTTTTAAACTTTTTTTGTGTGTGTTCTGGGGATTTAACTCAGGACCTTGTGCTTGTAAGGCAGGCAGGGTACCACTGAGCTAAATTTCCAGCCCCCTTTTTGCATTTTTTATAGCCTGGATACATTCATGATTCATTCTTTTACCTTTTGAATGCCTGGAAAATTATTTAACTTGTATATTTTTTTCAACAAGAATATTTGGTCCTCTGTACACAATATTTCACATTTTTTGGGTTGCTTTTTTAACATTTTGTCTTTTTCCGCTGATTGTAAGCAACTTGATTAAGTATCTTGGTATAGTTTTCCTCCTGTTTCTTGTGTTTAGAGTTCACTAGGCTTGGATCTATGGGTTTAGCATTTTCTGCAAAGCTGGCAAAAGTTGATTATTATTTCTTCAAATGTTACTTTTATCTTTTCTCTTTTAGAGAATCCGACCTCTTGAAGTTGCTCACAGATGCCTGACACTGTTGATTTTTTCAGTTTTATTTTTCTGTGTTTCATTTTGAACCATTCTATTGCTGTACCTTCAAGTTCATTAATCTTCATTCCTTAAATATTTTTGTTGGTTTGTTTTTTCTTTTTTTTGGTTCCTTTTTTTTTTTTGAGACAGGGTCTCACTATGTAGTTGAGACTGACCTGGAACTCACTATGTAGCCTAGGCTGGTCTCGAACTCACAGTGATCCTCCTGCCTTAGCCTCCTGAGTGCTGAGATTATAGGCATGCACCACCACACCTGGCTCTCTCCTTAAATATTAATCTGCCAAAAATCCTACCCAGTATATTTTCCATTTCATGGTATGACTTAGTTTTGAAAGTCTAACTCAGGCTATGGGGGAAAGAATAAACTACAGCAAGATTAATTAAGAACCACTAGTATCAGAGTCTATTGTGAATCTTAATTTTCCCCAATTAAGCTTCTTAAAACAATATTAAACATTTCTATCTCTTCCCTTTTTATGGGTCAGCATTTGAGAGTGGCTTCACTGGATGAATCTTGCTTGGGTCTCTCATGAGGTAGTGGTCAAGATATTGGCCAGTCTACAACTGTCAGAGAGCTTTTGGAGATGGAGGATTTGCATCCAACATGTCTCACTTATTGTTGAAATGTTGGTGCTAACCAAATGCCTCACCTCTTGCCGTGGCTGTTTTCACGTGGCTGCTTGAGTATCCTCACAATAAGTGTCTGGCTTCCCCCAAAATGAGTGCTTGAAAAGCACAGAAGAACATGAGGTTATATCACACACCATCACTTCCTTCTTCTTTTGGTCCCACAGATCAGCTCAGCTATAGCATTGGAAGAAATTAAATAAGAGCAGGAACATCAGAAAATGAAGATCTTTGGTGGCCAATTTGCAGGCAGACTTCTTCAACAAGTGACTTTAACAGGAATGATGGTAAAAATGGTTGGATTTGATATATGTTTTGAAAATACAAACCAGGCGTGGTGGCACGCACCTGTGATCCTAGCACTCAGGAGCCTGAGGCAGGAAGATTGCTGTGAGTTCAAAGCCATCCTGGGCTATATACTGAGTTCAAGACCAGCCTGAACTATATCATAGCAAGATCTCATCTTAAAAAAATATACAGAAAGAAAGAAAAAAGAAAAGAATGGAAGAAAGAAGAAAATACAGCTAAAAGAATTTAGTGTTAGAATATACATGACTTTGAGAGAAAGAAAGGAGTTGAAGGTGACTCCCAGATTTTGATCCGAACAGCTGGAAGAGTAAAGATATGTTTACCAAGATGGCAATGATGGGAACAAAACTTAAAGGAAATTATTAACTCAGTTTTAAATATGCAAGGGAAAGATGTCAGGTGAACCGTTGGATATAAAAGCCCTGAATATAGGAGATGGGCTATAAACTAAACTAAAACTATGGTGCTAAGTAAGAAACCCAGATCATGAATGTGATTTGAAAAGAAGAAAACATTAGATGATGAATCAGGGAATAACCTTCAAGAGACTATAAAGGAGCAGTCAATGTCAGGGAAAGAAGTCTGAGAGACTGAAGTACTTCAAGGAGAAAGGAGCAGCCACGAGGCCTAACTGCTGCTCAGAGGCTCAAAGATGACGACCAATGAAGCTGGTTGTGAACTTTACAAGCACAATGTTGTGTTGTGGTGTGGGAAAAAAGGCTACTTGGAAGGGCTCAATAGACAATGGAAAAGAGAAAGTGGATAAGGGAAATTTGAATTTTTTTTGAGAAAAAAAAAATAGACCCAAAGTTAAACAGAGAATGAGAGGTTAAGAGTAATTTGCTTTAAGATGGGACAAAAATAACATGTTTGTATGCTAATGGAAATTATTTTTACTCTCTACTCATCACCCCCACTGCTCTAGAAAGGGCTTAGCCCTTTTTCCTTATTGTCTCCTCTCTTTATATAATATCTCTCAAATCTAATATAAAAGAGGAATCTATAACTAACTTCTACCTCCTCTTTGCTACTTCCCTTTACCTTCCAAAATTTGATTTCATGTGTGCCTAGGGGTGGGGGATGAAGGTATTTTATCATTTGATTGCCTTACAACTTTCAATAATCTACATAAACCTCTATTTCTTCCTATATAACTTTTCATCTGTATTTCAACTACACACTTTGTAAATGGGAGTTATGTATACTCTTACTTTTCCCCAATGTTCACTTTCTCTTTCTCTCTTAATTCAAATTCTCTACTAGTGGAATCAAATTGATTAAAAAACACAGCACTTACATTAACATGGCTGTATTTCTATTTTTTATTTTGGATCAAGTAGTGTGCTAATATTAAATTGTCTTCTGTAGAAGTCATTTATCCAGTTATTTAATTTATTTCACCCATTCCACAACTATTTATTAAGTGCCTACTACCTGCTAGTCACTGTTCTAGCCATTAAAGATACAGCACAATAGGGCTGGGGATTTAGCTCAGTGGTTCTGCCACCTTCCTCACAAGTGCAAGGTCCTGAGTTCGATCCCTGGTACCAAAAAAATACAGCATGGTAGAGAAGACAGATGAATTCCTTGCGCTAAAGAGCTGACATCCTAGGAATGTGACAGATAATAAGCAAATAAATTGTAGGTGGGGATAAGTCCTAAAAAGGAAAATAAAGTGAGTAAGAATTTGGATAGTAATGAGTGAAAAGTACTTCAGATTGATTGGTCAGGGGTTCTGAGCAGAGATGTGTATAGAGTGAGGGAAGAAGTCATAAATATCTACCTATTTGGCCATCTAACACCACCGTGCTTGTGACACCAGAAGGAAATTGGATCATCCTAATCAAATGAATTTTCTTTTCTTATATTTACCTTTTTCCCTTCCCTTCTCTTCTCCTTCTCCATGTCCTTTTCCTTCTTCCTTCCTCTCCCTCTCTCTATCCATTCTCATGACAGGCATTCCTATGTTCCTCCAACTCAGAATTGTGCCATCCCTTGACAAAAAAAATGTTGTGATGATACACTGCTAATAGCAGAACTTCTTAAATGTTAAGAAGTTCATTTGCACTCACTGGATTTGACAGATAGATATTTAATAAATATTTAAGTGGTAATGATAATAAGATTTATTAAATCTCTGCTATGGCTAAAAGCTAAAGGTTAGGAGGAGAGATCCCTTCCCGCTCTTACCACACTCAGGAAGAAGGAAGCTGTCTCCATTTGAAAGAAAAGTTCAAGACAATCCATCCTTTAAAGGACTCTTCTTTATTACTTTGAAAAGTTTAATTGAGTTCTGGTTGTGATCACATCCTGGACACAGCAATGAACTCTACGAGAGCAGAGAGGCCTTGGCAAATGTCAACCCCCAGCAGCCACTGGTAATGGAACCAGCATGCATCCGTGAACAGGATCACTGGGCTCCCAATAGACTGATTGTCTCTGCAGATTGCCATGAGAAGAAAGATGCCAAGCCTTCTGGAACACTTTCACTTTCAAAAAACTTTTTATTTTTATTCATTCTACAACTGTTTACTAAGTGCAGTTTTTTAAAAATAAATTTGCAACCTGTCGCCCACAAAGACGAGGTAAGTGGAAGCATGAAGTATTACTAAGTCACCTAGGATCCCACCTATAAGATCTGCACCCCTCATTTGGTGTAGTAACTGAGGGGGGAAATGGAAGTGCCAGAGGGCCAGAATCCTCCTCTGGCTGAACAGCCTGGTCCCTAAGCCAATGTTTCATGCAATGAACTGGACAGGAAGAGAGTGTAAAGGACACAGGACAGTTTCTGTCTTATATATCAAGTTTACTATATAGCCAAAAGCCTTGGTTTTTGTTATTAAAGCAAGTTCCTAAGATCACAAATATGTGCCTTTCTCATGATAAAATTCTATTAGGCATTCATTGACCTGAAACCATATCTCCCTTGATTGAGGCTTCAAACAGTTATACTTTGAAAGTGCTTTAAAGTGATAAAAATGATTTGATTATAACAGTAGTCAAAGGAAAAAGCATTGATCTGTTATATCCTCTGGCTCACTTCAGAAGTATTTGTGACCATGGTAAATTCTAATTCTGACTATTAGGGGCTTTCCAACTCAACATGACCTCAGAGATGAACAGTAATCCACAAAGTTTGAAGAACTGAAAATAGATAAGTAGAGACTTCTGCTTCTAGTTATGATGGAGTAACAGGGACCAGACAGATTCTCCTGCCTGAAATGACTTCCAAAACTGGACAAAACAACAAAACAATGGCTTTCAAAGACATTGGAAAGTTCATTCCAGATGCTGTGACAAAATACATCAGAAGGAGTAATTTTTAATGATAAAAATTTGTTTCTCACAGTTCTAGAAGTCAGGGAGTCCATGATCAAGGTGCCAGCATATTCCCTGTCTGGCTAAGGATTGTTGGATGGTGCTTCTTCTTACATCCTTAGATGATAGAAGGATGAACACTGTGTCCTCAGGAAGCAGAGGACCAAAGGAAACCAAATAGGTTCCCACAACCCCCTTTACAAGACCACTGACCCCATTCACAAAAGTTGAACCCTACTAACCTAAAAACTTCAACTCTTAAACTTAATACACTGGGGATTAAGTTTCAAAATGAGTTTTGGAGGGACATAAACATTTAAACCATAGCAGACATCATGTGAAAAAGGACTGTGACCATCTAAGACTAGAAACAAATGGGGTTAGCCCTGTGATTTCCTCAGTTTATTTTCTTAAAGCATTTTCAGGATATGACACAGTGCAGATAAACCAGGAAGAGCCCAGAGAACTCCCTGAGTTGAGGAAATAAAGCTAAGGGTTCAGGGCTGTGAAGGGAATGAGAGCTTGTAGGCACAATACAATACTAGAAAAGAGAAAGATGTAAAGAGAGAAATCTAGATATCTGCCTGAGATCTGCTGGGGTGTTCAGCAGAATAATGATCAGTCTACATATATGAAGACACTACACAGGGTTGGAGAAGAAACCATGCCAAAGGGTTAAAGGTAGCAATGCCTGAAATAATCAGCCAGACTGAAAAACATCATCTTTCATGGGGCATCTGCTGAGCACTAAAAAGATCTTAACTAACTATAGAGAATAGCCCCAGCAAAATGCTGTTCTGGTCAAACCTAGAATAAATTTAAAAGCAGTAAATTTCATAACATATGACAGCTAATAAAAAAATTGCCAACTGTGCAAAGGACAGGAAAATATGAACTATAAAGAGTGGAGAAAGCCACTGAAAGTGACCCTAAATGACATGTTAGAAATAATAGATGAGACCATGTCAACAGCTGTTATAACTATATTCTAAATAGTCAACAACTACAACAAATAGTAAACATGTTAAGTAGAAACATGGGAGATAATAAAAAGACACAAATCAAACATCTAGAGATAAAAAACTACAATGTCTGAGATGAAAAATATAATGGGTAGGATTGATGACAGTTGAGATACTTCAGAAAGATTAGTGAATTTGAAGATATACCAACAGAAACTATATCAAGTGATACATATAGAAAAAAATACTTTTAAAATCATAAAGGATTATTTGGACAATGTAAAGAAGTCTAGAGTAAGGACTCAAGGACCCTGGAGGAGGCCTCTCCAGCTGCCTGGCTGGGCTCATCCGGTGGGTGCACGACCTCCCCAACTGCGTGCCACCAGATCCAGTAAGGAAGGCAGCCACGAGGGCGCCCTTGAAACACCCCCATGACCCCCCCTGCCCCATTCTCAAACCTCCTGATTAGGCCAGTCCTTGGACCCACTCTGCAGAGGCATAGGTGCTCATGAAGGGTAGTTTTCTGAGCTCCCAACATTGAACATTTTTAAAGAAAGGGCAGGGGAAACCTGTAATAGAACTGAGTGGAGTTCAACCCTGTGGATTGGGAAACTCAAGTTAGGCCTTGTGTACTGAGGTCAGTTTGAGTCATGGGGACCTGCCATTGGCTAGCCAAGATCAGGGGATTCGGTTCTGCACATGGCTGTACATGTGGTATAATATGACAACAGAGACATAGTCTGAAAGAGCCCCTTCAAATTCTTTTTTTTTCTTTTTTTCTTTTCCTCATTCCACCCTAAAATTTCTTTCTATTTTATGTCCTCTTTCTCCAACTCAGTTTCTTGCTCCACCATATTATCCCCCATCTCCCTTTTTAATCCTGCTCCTGCCCTAACTCAGACTACTTCTTTTATTATTATTTTGGGTTTTTTTTTTTGTTTGATTGTTTTCTTTTGTTTTGTTTTTGTTTTTGTTTTGTTTTCTTTATTCTTTTCTCCAGTCATTTTACCTCACTCATGGCTCCATAGCTTCAAGGGAAGGCAAGCCCCTGTTACTGTTAAGGGGATATATTCTTGTCCTTATCTCTGCACTCTGTCTATCCCCTTTGAAGTTAATAGCTTCATAAAGATAGTAAGGTCATTCTACATACTCTGGTTTCACTTCAAACCTGCTCCAGTTCTTTCACTTATCTACTCCTCTCATCCTAACTCAGTCTAACCCCCCATCCTAAAAGGTAAACATGCTATATTAAAAAGTGTATTCACTGCAAACATATTTTGGGCTGCTTCTTGATATTAATTTAATTCACATGGTTTAAAGGTGATCAATGACTACCACAAGTGGTCAATTTGCAAGCTGTGCTTGATCCTATTGGGCTGCTGAATGTATCAATTGGGATAAAGGATTGTGATTGATTTAATAAGTTGTTTTCTCTAATATTATGAAAATGAGGGTGTCTATGAGTCATTAGAGCCTCAAAAGCTAAGCACAACAATATTAGGAAGATTTAAGTAATACACAGAAATTAAACCAAGGACAACCCAACAACAAAAATAAAAATGAGAAAACACTTAAGCAAGACACAAAGACAGATTTCCAGTTCACCAATGGCAAATAGTAGGACAAATGAGGATGAAAAGTCTGATAGTGAACCAGCAGGACACCCTGGACCCATAGCACAGGAGGTAACAAAACAGATCAATCAGGCTCTAGAAAAATTCAAATCAGAAATAATTTCCCAGTTAACCAGAGAGATGATGAGCAAAATGGAAGTCATGATTCGAGACTCTAGAACAGAAACTGACAAAAAAGTAGATGAGCTCAAGACCATGATAGAAGCCATGAAGACTCAGTATAAGAAAGAAATGGAAACAATGAATGCCCAACAGAGGAAAGAAATGGAATCCAAGAGGAAAGAAGGAATCCATAAAACAGATTCAAACAGATATCCAGGAGATTAAAAACTCTATTAAAAGTGTACACAACAGAATAAAAGATTGTGAAGATAGAATTTCATATATAGAAGATAGGATCTCAGTCAGTGACCGTGAAAAAAGAGGTCTCTCAAAAACAGTAAGGGATCATGAGAAATCAATCCAACAACTTCTAGATGATGCAAAGAAAAATAACATAAGACTGATAGGAATTCATAAAATAGCAGGAGAAAACACAAATGACTTAAAAAAGCTCTTCACAGAATTAATGACAGAAAATTTCCCAAATAGAAGGGAAGAATTAGACATACAGATAAGTGAGGCATATAGAACTCCAACTAGCCACAAAAAAAAAAATCTACACTTAGACATGTAATAATCAAGATCCCAGAAATCGAACAGAAAAACAAAATATTACAAGCAGTAAGCGAAAAGAAACAAATCACATGCAAAGGAAAGCCCATCAGAATCACAGCAGACTTTTCAACACAAACCCTTAGGTCAAGGAGAGCCTGGAGTGAGGTATTCCAAGTCCTAAAAGAAAATAACCTCCAACCTAGGCTGATGTATCCTGCAAAACTCTCTTTCAAAATAGATGGGGAAATAAGATACTTCCACGACAAAGAACACCTAAGAAATTTCATGAACACCAAACCAGCACTACAAGGAATTCTAAACAATATCCTAGAAAAGAACAATGAAGGTCACAATACCATGAGGCCCAACAGACCAAATCAAATAGGCAAGGCAAGGAACTAAAAGAAGAGGGGAGAAAAAGTAAAAAGAGTCAACAGAAGGACAATAACATGACAACAATAAGTCAGAACATATCAGTTATAAGCATCAATGTTAATAGCCTCAATTCACCAATCAAGAGAAACAGACTGGCAGAATGGATTAAGAAGCAAAATCCAACAATACATTGTATACAAGAAACACACCTAGTGCAAAAGGAAGCCCTTGGACTGAAAGTGAAAGGATGGAAAACAATTCTCCACACGTCAGGAGCCCAGAAAAAAGCAGGGGTAGCAATCTTATTCTCAGACAAAGTAAATTTCAAACCAAAACTCAATAAGAGAGACAAAGAAGGACACTACATCCTTGTAAAGGGAACAATTCAAGAGGAAGATATGACAATCATAAACATATATGCACCAAATATAAATGCCCCCAACTATATAAAACAAATGTTAAGTAATATGAAAAACCAAATAAGCAATAATACAATTTTAGTGGGGGATTTAAATACCCCACTATCACAAATTGACAGATCATCTAGGTAGAAAATCAACAATGAAATAATAGAACTGAACCAAGTTTTGGAACACATGGACTTAATAGATGTTTACAGAATATTCCACCCCACAAAATCAGAATATACATTCTTTTCAGCTGCACATGGATCATTCTCCAAGATAGACCACATATTGGCTCACAGAACAGGTCTGAATAAATGCAAAAGAATTGAAGTCATCCCCTGTATATCATCAGATCATAGTGCAATCAAACTGGAGATCAATAGCTCAAGAAACTGTAGGAACTTCACAAGCACATGGAAACTGAACAACACTCTCCTAAACAATCAATGGATTACAGAGGAAATTAAAGAAGAAATTAGACAGTTTTTACAAATGAATGAGAATGCCAACACAACATACAGGAATCTATGGGACACAATGAAAGCAGTTCTATGGGGAAAATTCATAACATTGAATGCCCACACTAGGAAAACAGAGAGGGCTCAAATAACCTAATGATGAAACTTAGACTCCTAGAAAAACAAGAGCAAGGAAAACCCAAAGCTCGAACAAGAGAGGAAATTATAAAGATCCGAGCAGAAATCAATGCAATGGAAACTAAGAAAATGATACAAAAAATAAATGAAACAAAGAGCTGGTTTTTTGAACAAATAAATAAAATCGACAAACCCTTAGCTAATCTTATCAAAAAAAGGAAAGAAAAGGCTCAGATCAATGCAATCAGGAATGAAAAAGGCGAAGTCACAACAGATCCAAAAGAAATCCAGAAGATCATGAATACCTACTTTGCGAACCTGTACTCCAATAAAATGGAAAACACAGAAGAAATGGACAGATTTTTAGATACTTATGAATTACCAGAGTTGAACAAAGAAGATAAAAACATTTTAAACACCCCAATTACAATCAGTGAAATTGAAAATGTAATTAAAAATTTACCAACAAAGAAAAGCCCAGGCCCTGATGGATTCACTGCTGAATTTTACAAGACATTTAGGGAAGAACTATTGCCATTACTCTTTAAACTTTTCAATGAAATTGAAAGGGAAGCTATACTTCCAAATTCATTCCTGGAAGCAAGTATCACTTTGATTCCCAAACCAGGGAAAGATGCAACTAAAAAAGAAAACTACAGATAAATCTCCTTAATGAATATAGATGCAAAAATCCTTAATAAGATAATAGCAAACAGAATACAGAGGATTATCAAGAAGATCATTCATCCTGACCAAGTCGGATTTATTCCAGAGATGCAAGGGTGGTTCAACATACAAAAGGCAATAAATGTAATATATTATATTAACAAGTCAAGGACAAAAACCATATGATCCTCTCAATAGATGCAGAAAAAGCATTTGATAAAATTCAACTCCCATTCATGATAAAAACCCTGCAAAAAATTGGAATAGATGGTCTTTACCTCAACTTAATAAAGGCTATCTATGAAAAACCAACAGCCAACATCATATTAAATGGCCAAAAACTGAAAACCTTCACGTTAAAATCAGGAACAAGGCAAGGATGCCCACTATCAATGCTCCTCTTCTATATAGTTCTGGAAACATTAGCCACAGCAATTAGACAAGAGAAAGAAATTAAAGCAATAAAGATAGGGAAGGAAGCAGTTAAACTGTCATTATTTGCTGATGATATGGTACGCTACATTGAAGACCCAAAAGACTCCACCAAAAGACTTCTAGACTTAATTGACAGATTCAGCAGAGAATTCAGATACAAGGTGAACACCCAAAAATCAATAGCCTTCTTATACACAAATAACAGACTCACTGAGAAAGAAATAAGAGAAAAAATTCCTTTTACAATAAATAGCATCCAAAAAAATGATGCATCTAGGAATCAATCTAACAAAAGAAGCAAAAGATATCTACACTGAAAATTGTAGCACTCTGAAAAAAGAAATTGAAGAGGATATAAAAAAAATGGAAAGATATCCCCTGCTCCTGGGTAGGAAGAATCAGCATAGTGAAAATGGCCATACTACCAAAACTGCTATATACATTCAATGCAATGCCAATTGAAATTCCAACACTATACATCACAGAACTAGAAAAAAGAATCCAAAAATTCATTTGGAACCATAAGGAACCTAGAATAGCAAAAGCCATCTTAGGCAACAGACACATGGCACCAGGTATTACAATTCCCAATTTGAAACTATACTACAAAGCCACTGTGATAAAAACAGCATGGTACTGGCAAAGAAACAGGCCTGAGGATCAGTGGAACAGACTGGAAGACACAAAAACAAATCCAGATGTACTCAGCTACCTCATTTTTGACAAAGGAGCTGACCATCCTCAGTGGAGGAAAGATAGCCTCTTTAATAAATGGTGTTGGAAAAACTGGATTTCAACCTGCCACAAATTAAAACTAGACCCTTATCTTTCACCATGCATTAAAATAAAATCCAAATGGATTAAAGATCTAAATATTAAAACAGAAACATTAAACTTGCTGGACTCAGCTACCTCATTTTTGACAAAGGAGCTGACCATCCTCAGTGGAGGAAAGATAGCCTCTTTAATAAATGGTGTTGGAAAAACTGGATTTCAACCTGCCACAAATTAAAACTAGACCCTTATCTTTCACCATGCATTAAAATAAAATCCAAATGGATTAAAGATCTAAATATTAAAACAGAAACATTAAACTTGCTGGAAAGAGTA
>NW_022900921.1:24959864-24974706 GCF_012274545.1 Fukomys damarensis | reverse complement strand
GGCGGGGTTGTGGGGAGAAAGGAACCCTTCTCCATGGTTGGTGGGAGTGCAGACTGGTGCAACCACTATGGAAATCAATATGGAGATACCTCAAAGAGCTTGGACTGGAGGTTCCATTTGACCCAGCCATCCTTCTGCTGCGTATCTTTCCAAAAGAACAAAAAGAATCATATCACAGAGAAGTATGTGCACCCATGTTTATAGCAGCACAGTTTATAATAGCTAAAACTTGGAAACAGCCTATTTGCCCATCTGTTGGAAACTGGATAAAGAAGATGTGGTTTTTCTATAAAATGGAATATTACTCAGCCATAAAGAATGAGAAAATAGATTCATTCATAGGAAAATGGATATATATTGAAGATATACTCCTAAGTGAAATAAATAAGGCACACATGTGTAAATACCAAATAGTTTCTCTGGTGTGAATAATCTACAATAATACAGAAGATCCAAATAAGATTACTGACATTGAGAAATGGGAAGAAAGGAGCTAAAGGTGTAGGGAAGGTGGAATGGGTAGGGGAAGGGTAAAAAGGGAAAAGAAAAAAAAATGTGAGATAATGAAAAGATGGAAATAAAGTGGTTGTATATGGGGAGGGAAAGAGGGGATGAAGGGAGGGTAGGGACAAGAGGAAAAAATGAGAACCAAGGCTTGTCATGTAGAGGTACAAGATCCCAATAATGAATGTAACTGTACTGTGTCCCTAAAATGTACCAATAAACTCAATTAAAGCTGAAAAAAATAAGTCTAATATTTGTATAATTTAATTTTAAAGGAGGTGAATGAAGATAGAATAAATACATGAGAAAATAATTTAGAAATTTTTGCGAATTTGAATAAAAACTATAAACCCACAATTACAAAGAAACATGAGAAATTTCAAGCTAAAGAAATATGAAGAAAATGACATCAAAGTACATATAAACAAACTGCAAAAGCAACCAGAGGAAAAAAGACACACAATATACAAAACAACAAAGATAAAAATGACAGCACATTTCTTATCAAAATAATTCAAACTAGAAAACAAGAAAATAAATCAAAGTACTGAGAAAAAAATTGACTAAAATTCTGCACCTGATGAGAATATCTTTCAAATGTCAAGTATAAATAAAGACATACAAAAGCTGAAAAAAATTTTCTGCAGATCTGCCTATAAAAAAGGTTACAGAAATTATTTTTGGCAGAAGAAAAATGATATCAAATAGAAGTATGACTACACAAAGAAACTTTAAAATCTTGAAAATGAAAATATGGGGATAAATATATGGGTTTTTCTTAATAATTACATGTCTTTTATAAATAGAAATAATAAAATTGTATAGGTGGGGTTGTAATATATCTTACTAGTAAAATATGTCACAAGAGCATAAAGACAGGCCAGAGAAATGAAAATATACTGCAGGAAAGTTCCCATATTACATACGAAGCAATGTAATACAGCTTGAGGGTATACTTCAAGGGGTATACCACTATATACAGGCACTCAGATAACAAGTATAGCTAATGAAGAAGATAAATGAATAATAAAAATAATCCAAAGACACTAGGAAACGTGAGGAATGGAAATAAAGAGCACAAAAGAAGACAATAGCAAACCAAGTATATGAAAAATCCCACTAAATGGAAAATGAACAAAATATCTGCATTAAAAGACAAGGCGGGTCAGATAATACATATTTAAACAACAGCAAGATTCAGATATATGCTGCCCACAAGAAACCCAGTTTAAATATAAAGACAAAAATAAGTTAAAAATAAAAGGATGGAAAAAGTTATATTATGTCAAAATTAATCAGAACTAAGCTGGAGTATTTATATTAACATTAGGCAAAATGGATTTGAAAGCAAAGAATATTGCCAAGGATGATAAAGTTCATTTCATAATAATAATATGGGAAATTCGTTAATGTGACTTAACAATTCTAAATATTCATGTGTCAAGTAACAAAACTTCAAAATATGCTGACCAAAAAATTATATAATTAGGGCTGGGGATGTAGCTCAGCTGTACTGTGCCTGCCTGAAAAGTTCAAATTTCTGAGTTCAATTCCCAGCATCAGAAAAAAAATTATAGAATTAAAAGAAAACCATGATTATAGTTGGAGATTTCAATATCCTTTCTCAATAAGTGACAGAAGTACACAGTCAGTGAGGGTACAGCAGATTTAAACATTATCAACTAATTTGACTTCACAGACATTGAGAGGACACTCAACCCCACAAATGTGGAATTTCCATTTTTTTCCAGTGCATACTTAATATTTACCAATATAGATCATAATTTTGACTATGAATACTGTCTCAAGTTCAAAAAGATTCAACTCATGCAAAATATATTCTCTGGTTAAATTAGAGAAAAAAAAATCACAGAATGAAACTAGAATACTTGGAAACCAAATGATAAAACCCTACATAACCCATAAATCAAAGAACAAATCAATTAAATATTAGTGTCTTGAATTGAAAGAAAATAGTAAAAAGAGAGCATATCAAAATTTGGGGTTGTAGCTAAAACAGGACTTAGGCAGAAATTTATAGCATTAAATGCCTAAGAAGAAAAATCTCAAATCAACAACATCAATTTCTATCTTTTCGTTGGTTTTTTTGTTGTTGTTGTTGTCGTTGTTTTGGTACCAGGACATTTTGAACTCAAGACATTGTGCTTGTGAGGCAGGTACAGTGACACTGAACCAAATCCCTGGCCATCAATTTCTAGATAATAAAATATAAAGTTAAAAAAATAAAATGCAAAGTAAATAGGAAAAAAAGAGAAAATAATGAAGATGAGCATTTTTTTTTTTACATTGAGAACAGGAAAAATAGAATAAAATTAGTGTAACTAAACTGTTTTTGTTCTTTGAGAAGTAAAAATAATAAACATCTAGTTAGACTGATCATGAAAAGTAGGGAAGACACTAATTAATACTAAGAATAAAACAGGTGGCATCACTACAGAGTCTACAGTTATGAAAAAGGTAATAAAATATTTTTAACAAATTCATGGTTATATTTTTTTAACACCTTAGAGAAAATGAACAATATTTTTGAAAGATGCAAACTACTGAAACTTAAGTATAAATGGATACCCATATCCAAAATAACCATATATCTAATTTTAAAATTGTACTTGTAGTTCAGAGAAAGTTCCATGATAGCCTCAAACTCTTCCTGGTGCCAATATTTACCATTATTTCAGGGAAAAAATATTACCAAACCTACAAAATTTCTTTCAAAATAAAACTAAAGAGGAAGGACTACTTCTTGATTCATTGTATAAAGCCAGAATTACCTCAATATCAAAATCAGACAGAGACATTATGATTAATGTATGATAGATAGATATAGATATAAATATAGATATAGATTAGATATAGATATAGATCTCTGGTAAACATGGAAGAAATAATCCTCAGCAAAAATATTAGCAGATTGAATCTAACATTACATTCTAACAAAATCATTGTAATTCACCATATTCGATGTCTTAGTTATTTCCATTGTTGCTGGGACAAAACACCTAACACCCCACAATTTAAGGAAGCAGAGCTTTATTTTGGCTCTTTAAAACCTTCATAGTTGACTGGCACCCAACAGGATGGCATGACAAGAGGGGCATGGCAGAGAAGTACTTATGTCCCGAGGGGTAGAAAGGGAGGATCCAGGGAGATAATAAACCCTTCCACAGCATACACACCCAGTGATCCACCTCTTCCAGCCAGATCCACCTCCTAACAGACAGTCTGCTATAAACCTTCATAATCCAGTCCCTTTCAAAAGGTCCCTGAGGTTCTTGGGGAACATGGTGGCACATGCCTCCAATCCCAGTATTCTGGGAGACTGAAAATTGCAAATTTGAGCTCAAGCTATGCAACTTAGCACTTTAGTAAGATCGCATCACAAAATCAAATAATAAAAATTTTTAAATGCTGAGGATGTAGCTCAGTGTGAAGGCCTTGGGTTCAATTCTCAGACACACACACACACACACATTTTTATTCAAAATATATAAATAATATTTAAAATTAAACAATAAGAAAACACTCAAAGTAAACCAATAAATGGGCAAAGATTTGAATCTCTTTATCAAAGAAATTATACTAATAGCTAATCATAACATCAAAAGATATCTAACATTGGTAGATAGTATGGAAATAAAACCAAAGTCATAGGGAGAGGCTACTGTTCACATATTAGAGTGGCTTCAGCTTTTAAGTACTGGCAGTATCAAGTACTGACAAGGATTCAGAGGAACTGGAATTCTATACACTGCTGGTGGGGATGTAAAATGGTACAACCACTTTAGAAAATAATTTGACAGTTCTTAAAAATTCAAATATACACCTAACATATGACCCAACCAATCTACCCTTAGGTGTCCTCTCAAGAAAAATGAAAGCTTACACCTATATGATGACTTGAACAGACAGCAAACTTCTTTCTTTCTTTTTTTGTTTTTTTTTGTTTTTTTTTTTTTTTTTGGTACCAGGGATTGAACTTGGGTCCTTGCGCTTGCAAGTAGGCTACCAAACCACTGAGCTAAATCCATGGGCCTAGCAAACTTATTTCTAATGTCCCAAAACTGGAGACAACCACAATGTCTAACTAATGAATGAATAAATAATTGCATGATATTCATTCAGCAGAGTTCTGAGTAATAGAAATAAATGTACTATTGCTACCTACAACAATACAAATCATTTTCTAAATAATTATGTCAAGTGAAAGAAACCAGACAAAATAGGATGTGTATAGTAGGATTCAATTTGTATACAACACTAGAAAATATAAACAGGTTAGTGATCGCCTCAGAATGAGGGAGGGGTAGATGTGAAACAAAGGGAGGAGTGGAAAGGCAGAATTCCAAAGAATGTGAGGAGCTAGGGTGTAGCCATGTGGTAGAGCACAACTTAGCATGTACAGGGAGGGCTCTGCGTTCAATCCCCAACACAAAAAAATCAAATCAAAAATTTAAAAACCCAAAGAGTAAGAAACTTTCAAGAGTAGAGCGTATTTCATTATCTTGATTTGCTGTGATAATTTCATGGGTGTATTCATTGTTAATACCTAACAAGGTATAGATTTTAAACATGTACAGTTTCTTGTAACTTGACTAATCCTGAATAAAATTGTTCAATGGGCAACATTTTCTGTTTTTAAACCATAATACATTTTTTCTTTCTTTAAAACATTTCAGCTTTTTAACTGCAACTCTATGCAATTACTCACACAAACGTGGCTCTTCTCTGTAGTTATATATATGAGCTGGTCCCTGCATGATTGACATGTGTACAAGTACACAAACACCTGTATCCTCACATTGCATGATACTAGGATGGTAATTCTCAAATCTTAGGCTAGTAAAACACTGAGGTCTTCACTGTACGTCATTATTATGTTAGTGTGTGTAGAGAGGATAGGTAACAACTTGATCCTTGACAACACTTGTATGTAGATATGTATTTTCTTAATCTCAGGGCAGTAATATATATTTGTAAAATGGTAGTATTTATATTTTTTCTTGATTTTTTTTCTCCCCCTGATCTTTCTGTTAAGGCAATAAGATCACTAGCATTCTTTGTAGCCAAGTAGTACTGACCAGCAAAGGCAAAATTAAGACTCAGTTTATGAGTTTCAAGGAAAATTCACAGTTAAAGGGCCACATAAAAGGGCTGAAGCATAAACAGCTGATGCAGAAAAATGTATAATGATGGAAATGCACAGTAGAACAAGACTTTTGGCTCCAGAAAAGAAGCAGCATACATGGGCTAAGGCAAAATGATGGAGAAAGAGAAGGAAAGAGAGCTTAGATAAGCACCTGCCTGAGAAGAGGCCTCTGCCCTGCCTACTCCCAGGGTGAGTCCAAGCATCAAGGTGAGAGATATCTTAAGGGTCAGACATGAAATTATACTCATCACTTCCACTCACATTTCACTGGTCAGGACATAGTCATACAATCACATCTAACTAAAAAGCAGGGTAAGAAATGTATGCCAAGCTCAAGGGAAGAATTGATTTCTCTAGGTATCTAGAAGACTCTACCCCATTTTTAAATTAGATCTGCCAAATACCACCAATTCTCATCATATCTCCCACTGATATCCTTTCCTAATCTCCGCCTTCTGTGATCTGGCACGTGTGTACCTAGCTGTCTCCAACATGTCATAGAGTTTCCTAACTCCGAATACAAGTCCTTCCTTTCAGCAAAGTCATCTGATAAATTACTGAATGTACTCTCTTCAGAAAACCCAAGGTTCTTTTGAAATTCATCCATCCAGTGGTAACTCACTTAGACCTTTATTTTTCCCCCCACTTGCGAAGGGCAAGAGTTTATCTATTTTTATTTGGTGCCTGTAACAGTAGGTCTTGTACTTTGTAGGTAATCCAGTATTCATTGACTGAATATATGAATTTTCTTTTGTTCTTAGAATGTTTCCTAGGGTTGGAAAAAGCCTCTCACCTGGTGACTCATTGTCTGTGACCTCCCAGACAACTGGGAAGGCAGCCTCATCCTCAGGCTTCACCTTTTTCTAACTCAGTCACTCAGTTCCCACTTGTTTTCTATGCATGGCAAACTACAAGGAACCCACATACATCGTACTGTCTTTATTTTATTTTTAATTTTTAATTTCCTTTGGCATTGCTGATCTATGTAGAAACTGCTGCCTGACCTTCACTTTCCAATTTTTGTCCTCACTAGCTGTCAGTATAGAATCCACCACGGCTGATATATGTGTTGCTGATGAATGATCCCTTTTACAGAGCAGAAAGAGATTTGTTTGGGTTTCAGCTAAACCACTTAAAATCTGTGTGGTGATTCTATAAATCACCACAAGGCTTAGAACTTCAGCTTCCTCTTCTATACCTGCACTGTAAACTCCACAAGATTGATTATCATAAAAATGCATTTTATTCATTCATGTAGTAAATATTTATGAATGGTCTTCTCCATACTGTATATTGACCTTGGTTCTGAAGATACATAGTTGAATAAACAAAGTTTCTATGCCTCAGAGCTTATGTAGAGGGAAACAAATTGTAAATTAATCAACAAATAGATAAATACCATTATCAGGAGTGAAGGAGATGAGGGCTGCGGAAGGAAGGAGCTTTAGTATTTTAAACAGCATGATCCAGAAATAGATATCGGAACACAGGTCTGAAGGAAACAAGTGAGTTTTGCAAAAAAGATGAGGGAGGATGACATTCAAAGAGCCTGAGGTGAGAGTGTGCTTTGTATTTATGAGGAACAGCAGGGACAACAGTTTGGCTGAGGCAGTTAATAGGGGAAGAGAAATAGTGAGGTCAGAAAGGTAACATGGAACTAAGTCAAGTAGGTCTCTATAGCTCATGGTAAAGATTTTAGCTTTTACTCTGATGAAGATAGAAAGCCATTTTTGTCTTAAGCAAAGAAATGGTGTACCATGGCTATTTTTTTTTTAAAGATCATTCCAGCAGTTATGTGGAAAATAGGCTGTGTAGCAGCCAGATTTGAACCAGTTAGGAGGTTGTGGCAATAAAGCAGTTGAGAGATGACAGAGAGTTGGCTCAAGCTGACAGAAAAGATGTTGAAAAGTGCTCAGATTGGGGATATATCCTGAAGGTAGCACGAACAAGCCTTCTGGGAGGATGGAATGTCAACTCTAAGTGGAAAAAGAAGAGTTAAGAACAATCTCAAGGTCTGTCCTAAAAGTGAGAGAATGGAGTTGCTGCTTTGGGGGATGGGAATAATACTGCAGAATGACCAACAGAGGGGCTGGCACATTACTGTAACCTCAGTATTGCAAATACTGGTTTTGAAACACCTCCTGTCAGCTGAATGATGATGAAGTTGGCTACATGTATCTGCAGTTCAGGAAAGAGGTCCAGGTTGGAGCTATACAACTGGAATTTGGCAGACTATTTAAAAACCTCCGGAACAAAACAGATTACCTCTAAGGGGTAAGTTGAAAAGAAATAATTGTGGGGACAGAGTATGAGAAAACCCCAACATTCAGACACACAAGGAAAGAGAGAGGCACAGCAAAGAAAAACTAAGATAAAAAGCAGCCAATGGAATAACAAGAGGAACAAGATAGAGGAAAATGAAGACAGTGTTTGGTAGTGGTCATTTCATTGGTAGTGATGCAGTTTGGCCAAATAGCACATAGATAGCAGATAAAAGTCCAACTACATCTATAATTACATTAAATGTAAAGGGATTAAATGGCTCACTGAAAAGTCTATTATTAGCTGGGTTTGTAATACACAACTTTAATTCCAGCACTCTGGAAGACTGAGGCAAGGAGGGTCACAAGGTTGAATCCAGCCAGGACAACTTAATGATTTAGCAAGACTCTATTTCAAAACATAATTTAAAGATTAGAATAAATTTAAATGGCTGGGGATGTATTTCAGTGCATAGGCTGGGAGGTCAATCCCCAATAGCAAGAAAATTTTCTGTTATTAACAAACCAGATTAAAATACAAAATGTAACACGTTGTGTTGGTCAGCTTTCCATCACTATGACAAAATACCTAAGAAACTCAGCTTAAGAGGAGAAACATTTATTTTGACTCATGGTTTCAGATGTTTCACTACATGGTCACTTGGCTATATTGTTTCTGGACCCAGGATAACACAGAAATCATAGCAGAGAGCATCCAGTTGAGCAAAATTGCGCACATCATGGTAGACAATAGGCAAAAAGAAAGAAGGAAGGGCTGGAGATTTAGCTCAGTGGTTCCACTGACGCCTTGCAAGTGCAAGGACCCAAGTTTGATCCCCCGTACCAAGAAAGAAAGAAAAAAAAAAAAAAGAAAGAGAGAGAAGAGGAAGGGACTGGGGTAAGATAAAGTTCCCAAGGTTATGAACTCTGTTCAAATAGGATCCAGTCCTACAGTCCATTTAGCTATGAATTCATCAATGTATTAAACCATTGATGAAATTAACACCTGTATAATCTGATCACTTCTCAAAAGCCCATCAACTGGCCTTTGCGAAACATTTTGGATCCAAAACATAATATATGCTGGTTGCTAGAGATACACCTTAAGAATATAGAGTAATTAAGCATTAAAAATGATAAGATATACTATTCAAACACTACCTAAAAGAAAATTGCATCAACTATATTGATAGTGATAGTGATGCAAACTTAAGGCAAGAAAAATAATTAAGATGAAGTAAAATTTTCATAATTATGAAAGTGTTAATCCCCCAAGAGGACATTCAAATTCTCAATGTACATAAAAAATAACCTCAAAATATATAAGATAACTTGACAGAACTATGAAGAAATACTGATTAATTTACTCATAGTAGGAAATAACACATTCCTCTCAAAAGCTATAAGCAGGAAAAATTAGTAAGGATATATAAAATCTAAACAACACAATTAACAAATGTATATAATGACATTATCAAACATTATGCTTAAAAGACATGTCTCATGCACATTCTATTCCAGTGTGCATGAGACATTTATGCTGGCCATAAAAGAAATTTCAAAGGATTGACATTAATTCAAAATATGTTCTCTGACTACAGAAAAATAAAGCTGAAACTCAATAACAAAATAATTAGAAATCCCCCAAATACTTGAAAATTAAGCAATATACTTTTAAATAGGTCAAGGAAAAAAATTTTCAGTAGAAATCTGAAAATATCCTTAGCTAAATGACAGTAAAAATCTGACATATCAAAATTTGTGGAATGTGATTAAACCCTGCTTAGAGAAAACAATATATAGCCCTAAACACATATATTTTAGGAAAACAGAAAATTATATCTCAAGAAAAGAGAAGGAAGAAAGTTAAAAATGAATATCATAAATTAATAAACTATAAAATGTACTTTTAAGAAAGAAAATGAACCTGCCCCAAAGTTGGCACTTGTAAAAGAATAATAAAAATATTGAATTTCTGAGAAATCTGATTTAAAAAATAGAGAAGGCAAAATTGCCAATTTGAATGAAAAAGAAGACCTCACTTCATATCTTACACATGTTTAAAAATAATTATAATATTTTTGGAAAAATATAATGTTAATAAATTTGAAATTTTAGATAGAATTTAGATAGCAAAACAAAACCAACAAAACTGACATAAGAAGAAATAGAAAACCTGGAATAGTCTTATACCTATTAAAGATATTGAACTTATAGTTAACGATATTTATACAAAACAATCTTGAGGCACAGATGGCTTTCCTCCAAATGAATTCCAACTGAGTTCTTCCAAATATTTATGGAAGAAATGACACCAATCTTACATAAACATTTTCAGGGACTAGGAAAAAGAAAATATTTCCTAATTTGTTTAATGAGGTCACTGTAACCTCGACACCAAAAACTGATTAGGACATGAAGAAAAATTACAGACTAATCGGTCTTTTGAACAGAGATGCAAAAATACCAAACTAGCAAAGTACATTCAGTGAAAGACAAAGAGGAAAATAAATCATGAACAAGTTGGGTTTATTCCAGAAATGAAAACTTGGTTTCATAGTCAAAGTTTTACTGAAATTCACCACATTATCAGAATAAAAGAGAAAGTCATTTGACTATGAAAGTAGATGAAAAATAGCTTTTGATGAAATTGATCAGTTATAATTCTTAAATTAAAAATAACTTCATAAATAGAAACAAGAAAATTTTTATTTGTTACAGTGTTAAAAAGAACTACAGCAATATTGTTTTTAGTGATAAAATATTAAAAGCTTCTGCCTGAGTGAGCAAAGATTATTTTTCTACTTCTGCTAAATATTGAATTGAAGGTTTTAAGCATGCAAAAAAGTCAAGAATGAAATCATACAATATTCAAAACAAGGAAATCATTATTTGCAAAAATGACTGTGTTCATAGTAAATCCCCCAAAATTTACAAACTATTTTCAGTTATAAATGAATTTCAAAAAGATAAAAAGCCAATTGTACATAAAGACTATTTATATTTCTTTATAACACCCATACCATAGGGCAAGTAAAACATTAAAAGAATATTTTTATAATGGTATAACAATTACAAATGTTAATGTAAGAAATGAAAATCTAAACAAACGGAGAGCCATACATATTTACAATATTATAAAATGCTAATTTAATCCCCAAATTAACTATAGATTCAAATATTCAAATGAAATCCTAAAAAATTGTCATGGAACTTGATGAACCAATTGTTAATATTATAAGGAAATAGAAAGGTAAATAATTTAAAACAATCTTGAAGAAAAAGAACAAAGTTGAAGTCTTCAATTATCAAAAAATAAGCCCTACTTTAAAGATAGTATGCTAATAGCTGAGAACATGAAAGTAGCTTTATGAAATACAACAAAAGGATGTAAAAAGACCCATATTATAGAGTCATGTGTTTTACGACAAAGGTGACAGTGGAGTGTAGTGCAACAGCTGGATGGTCTTTCTAAATAAATGTTACTAAGCTAATTAAATGAAATGAATTTTGATCCTACTTCAGACCACACAGTTCCAGATGGGTTGTAGATCTACCGGTGAAAAGCAAAATAAAGTAAAATTATAAAGCTTCTAGAAGAAATTATAGGAGAAGCTCTTCGTGACTTTGAATGCAAAGAGTTCTCAAAAAGGAAAAGAACCACCAACACACATACATATACACAAAGATGAGCCATACAAGAAACAAGTGATAAAAAAGAAACAATTGATATATTAGACTCATTAAAATTCAGAACTACTAATTAAAAATACCATTCAGAGACTGAAAAGATAAATCATACAGTGAAAAGGATATTGTAATACATACATCAGCTGAAGGCCTCATAAATGTAAGGTATCTTCCCTGTGAATCAATAACAAATATGCAAATGAGTCCGTGGAATAATGAAGAGACTTGTATAAGCACTTCTCAAAAGAGGATATACAAATAGCCAATATAAAAATGTGCCTCACCTCACTAGATATCAGAGAAATGCAAATTAAAACCACAGTAAAAATATCAATACCAATATAATATTCATCAAAATGGGTACAATGGAAAATGTCTATAATGCTTGAAATTGTAGGAATATGGTACAACTGGAACTCTAACTCACTACAGTGAGCATGTAACCACTTTAGAAAACTAGCGATATTGACTAAAAATAGGTCAGGGATTTCGTTCAGTGGTCCTGCTGCCTGCCTCGCAAGCAAAAGGACCTGAGTTCAATCCCGGGTACCAAAAAATAAACACATATAAACTTACTCTATGAGACAAAATGTCATCCTAAATTGTGTATTTACTCCTATATATACACATATATCCCTAAAAGTCATGTACAAAATATTCCTAGACAGCATTATTCATAATAGCTAAAAATTTGGCATAAAATTATCTTAGCATAAAGACATAAAATATCTAGCTAGCAATAAATCTCATGACTAATATGCAAGACTGCCACGACCACTCCAGTGGAGTCTGCGTGACAATGCCGGTCACCTGGCAGAAACCAGACCCGAGGTGTCGTCCCCACGGGGTTAAGCCTCCTGGAAGTCCTTGGCACACACCGCATGCGAAGTCAGCCGTGAAGAGAATAGCTGGCCTCTCTGCCTGCAGTTTGGGGACATTGGGTTCATTTATAATTCTGTTCTATTTTGTCTTTATTACTATTTGTTCATTATCTGTAGAATTGTATTCTGGGCCCAGGAAAGATCAGGAACAATTAGATGTTCCTAGAGATGGGGAGGTGTTGGGGCACAAGAGGACGGGCGGCCAAAGTGCTGACCCTGAGCCCCGGACTGTGAAGTCCTGAAGGTGATCCTGAAGGTGACATGCTGAAGCCAGTCCTTTGTTTTACATACTTGCCCTTCTGATTGCTTATAGGTGTGGTCTTACCTTGACTTAGTGGTCTTAGCTTTTGTGATTGTATATAGGTGTGGTCTTACCTTGACCTTGTGGTCTTAGCTTTTACAGTACTATTGTCTGTCTTTCTCATGCCTGCTTGTGACTGAAATCACACTCTGAGGTGTGCCCTTGAAACTAGTATATATACACCTAGAGTTAGAAATAAAATTGCCGCAGCTACTACCTTCACTACTCAGTGCTGTGTGGTTTCTGACTGTCGCTGCCGAACCTGCTCCCACCTTTCTGAAGATCCCTATTCTCCTCGTGAAATCCAGTCTTTGCTCCCCTACGCTCGGTAGCACAAGACCTCTACACAATACAAACATTAGTGAGTGACCTAAATCAATCAAGGGTCACATCTAAAAATAAATCTAATAAAAGACACCCATCAAGAGTAAAATGGAGATGGTGCCAAAGTCCAGATCCTGAGCACATAGACCCAGCTGGCTTAAGTCACCTTGCTCTGAGACTATTTACGGCACAGTGGGAGACCCTCACACCACACAATGGAGGCAGTATTCTTTGAGGATGTCGCTTTGAGCCTCATTGTGAAGGAGTGAGCATTGCTGGACCCATTCCAAAGAAGCTCTACACAGATGTGATGTGGAAACCTTTAGGAACACAGCTGCTACAGGAAGAACTGGGATGACCGGCAAGCTGCAAATGAATGCAAATTTTGAAGGATAAATCTTAGAAGTGAAGAGGTAGAGCAATGCTGTCAGTAAAAATCATGGCTTAAATTGTGGCTTAAATGTATGAAATGTTTAAACAGAAATGTTTTTTTTTTTTTTTTGTACTTCAGATTCTAATGTGAACATAAAACTACCAAAAACGTTGTTTGTAGAAAGGCCCTGGTTGGTCATTCATCACTAATTGTGCCCATCATAGCTCACAGTGCACTCAAGGCATATGAGAATTAGGGATCTGAAGAGAAGCTGTCTAAATGTTGTGACGATGGGAAAACATGTAGTTATTTCCAGTCCTTTCAAAAGTATACAAAAACAATCCCTGGAGAGAAACCCTATGAACATATGCAATGTGGGAAAACCTACTCTGATCGCAGTGAAGGAACTCACACTGGGGAGAAGCTTCTTGTATGGAAGCAAGATGTAAAAGCCTTATGTATATCCATTTATGTTTAAATATATGAGAGAAAGGAGTGCAGAGAGAATTCCTATGTTTGTATACAAGGTGGAAAAGCTTTTAATTCTCACCACTGTATTGAAATTCATGAAACAGTTTATACTGGAGACAAATGCTATGTATGTAAAAAATGTGGCAAAGCCTTCACTAATGCAGACATAAAAAATTTACATTTTATGTAAATCTACATTTTATGTAGACATAAAAAAATCACACTGGAGAGAGATAAAAAGAGCAGAATGGATAGGGCTGAGGATGTGACTCAGTAGTAGAACAAGTGCTTATCATGAGCAAAACACTAGGTTTGATCCCCAAAGCTACAAAATAATAAAATAAAAAAGAGTGGAATGGATAAAATAACTCTATTGATATATTCAAATATTTTAATAATACACAGCAATAAAATCATATAAATTATAAGCTTCATACAAACTAATGTTGAACAAAAGAATTCAAACACAAAATCACATATTGTGTGATGTTATCTAGGAGTAAATCTAATTAATAATGTACAAGACATCTAAACATGAAAACACTAATGAGTGACCTAAAACAATCAAGGGACACATCTAAGAATAAATCTAATTCATGATGTCCATCAAGAGTAGAATGGATAGGGCTGGTGGTGTGGGTCAGTGGTAGATATTTTTCTATGTAAAATTCAAAACCAGACAGAACTAATTTTGGTGGTAAACTCCAAAAAAAATGATGGCGAAAATGTTGACTGAGAATAAGAGACTTATTGGTTTCCAAAATGGTCTCATTTTTTATCTGAGTGCTAGCTACATGAATGTGCTCAGTTATGAAATTCACTGAAAGATAACCTTATTGCTCATGTGCATATATATACATATATATATAT
>NW_022900921.1:24923642-24958972 GCF_012274545.1 Fukomys damarensis | reverse complement strand
TATATATATATACACACACATGCATGCTATACTCCAATAAGGAGTTTGCTAAAAAAAAAAAACCAAAAGACATATAGATTAACTCTGTTACCTAAGATTACTAGCACTTAAGACCTCAGTGCCTTTGGCTTTTGAACACAATCAACTGTCTTGGTCCATTTCTCCCTTCTGCAACAAAATACTTAAGTCTGGGTACTTTACAAAGAAAAGAGGTTTATTTAGCTTACAGTTTTGGAAGCTGAGAGTCCAGGGTCAGCCCCATTGCTCAGGCCTTTGGTGAGGACCTTCTAGGCTGCATCACAATTTAGAGGTGGCATCTGGAGGGAGGGAAGAAGGGAGAGAGAGAAAGAGAGAGAGAATAGTGAGACAGTAAATCAGATAGCAGGAAGAGCACAGTCTTGATCTTTTATAACATTCCCTCTCACAATAATTAACCAGTTCCAAGAAGAATTCTCTTATTCTCTGCTATTCCTTTGGGGATGGGTCCCAATAACCTAACCACCTCCCTGTAGGTCCACCTCTTAAAGGTCCCATCACTTCCCAACACTGCACACTGAGGGCCATGCTTTCAAGATATGAACCCTTGGGTGACACTCACATATCATACCCAACCATGATAGCAGGATGTACTCATTTGCTTATTCAGCAAATAGGTATTAAGCACATATGTGCTAAGCAAATCAACAACATCCCTGTACTTTTTCAGCTACTGTTCTGGGGGTGGGGGTGGGGGAATCAACCGTGGTCCAGATGGATTACTTGAGCAGACTCCTTCCCCTCTGACTTCTGGAGGATTTAGACAGGGAACAATTGGCATGAGATCCAGAACTGGGGTCAGGAAGGTTTTCATACTAATTCTCCCCAGTACCCTTCCTGCAAGCTTGCTGCAGGTGGACTGTGTCCCCTGACTTGTGCATCCCACCCCTCGATCCTCTCAGGAAGCCTCCTCTGCCCAACTTCCCTTTCTGGGTACTGATGACTTCCTCCTACACTTGCCCCTTCAAGGTCAGGAATGATGGCAGCTCTCAGCTGAGTCCAGCACCAGGGTTCAATAGATGCCTATTGTTTCCCTCAACCCTGCCCCACCTCTATAAATAGTCCTTCACTGAATTCCTCAAATCAGCCATTTTCAGAGCCACCTTTTTCCTACAAGGACCCTGACAGATGTACATAATTAATTTTAGCCAGGAGGAAAGGATGTGAAGAAAAATAAAGCAAAATGATATGATGGAGTGTCCTTAGCATGAGAACATTGCTTTAAAGACAGTGATCAGAAACATCACTGAGAATGGAGATGTTTGTACAGGACTGGAGCAATATGGAGAAGTGGGTTATGAGAAAAGCCAATCGAATATTTATATTTTCCCTTCCCTATCCTGACCATGCCCTGGGGTTAAACAGATCCTTTCCTGCAGGACTTCTCAGGGTCTTGAATGTTCACCTGTGCCCTTTAATTCTTCAGGAAATGGTGAACATTCAAGACTCTGAGACTACATAATTGACCCCAATCCCTTTCCTTCAAAGCACCACTGTCCTGTAGAAATCCAATAAAAATCACCTATAGTCAGCCCTTGAGATCTACTGATGCCATACCTATGGATTCAACGAAGCCAAGATGCAAAATTTAAAAAAAAATCTTATCAGTACCAAACACATCCAAACTCTGTTACTGTTCATTAGTCCCTAAAAAACAATGTAATAACTACATGAAATTCACATTATATTGGGCATTATAAGTACTGCAGAGATGACTGAAAGTGTATAGGAGGAATATGCACAGGCTATGTGCAAACACTTTGTCATCTCATGGAAGAGACCTGAGCATCCTCAAATATTGCTGTCTTCTAGGGTCCTGAAACCCAGCCCCATGGATACTGACAGGATGACTGTAATTTTAAAAGTCTTAGTAGGTGCATTTTTAAAAAATAAAAACAAATGGGTGACATTAACAATGATTATATATTTTATTTAAGCCAATACATCCAAATACTATCAATCCAATACACAATCAATATAAAATCATTAATGAGGTAGTTTACATTCTTTTGTGGAGACCAGCATTGGGGCTATAAAATCTGGTCTATTTTGTGAGCTCCCTGATCCTCTCAGTCAGCCACATTTGAAGTCCTCAGTGGCCGCACAGGTCGGTCATATAGGACTGCACAACCCTAACACACCACACAGGTCTTCTCCTCCACAGGGTGCTCTTCAAGGACCTTGACCTAAAAGGACCTACAGCCCAAAGCTCCCCCCACTGTAAAAAGCTGGGACATATAGAGCCTAAGGAACAAGTTGCAAAAGGTAGCATCCCAGAAAATGTGTGAGGAAGATCTCACCTTGAGGAAGAATGTCTCTAATATGGTCGGTCATATGCCATCTAACTTCAGCCAGTGACAGGCCACATATAAAATAGTGCATACCACATAGCCTCAGTGTGATAGGATGAGCCATCTAGGTTTGTTTAAATCCATTCTGTGACAGTCACACAACATGCTTTGGAGTAAGATGGTGTGCTCCACTTCCTTTACTCTGCATGGCTACACAAATTATTTAGAATTGTTCTGCAAATGGGACTTGTCTCTTCTCTCCTATTCATCAATCATCTATCTATATCAGTGTAGGCTCCTGGATATACACTTTGAGCTATAATGCTTTATTACTTTATTTGTTTTCTTGTTCAAATTGTTCCAGCTTTAAGTAGGGAGAGCTTTCATTTACATGGTGACATTTTGACATGGACACTCTTATTGCTAAAAGGTAAAAAAGGGTGGTTCATTCAAATAATGGGAAAAGCCCAAGACCTGAAAGCCCATCTCTGGCTGCAGAAGTTCCCCTGTGTCACAATTAGCCTACTTGGGGTCCTTTGTTCTTGCCCAGGTCAAGTCCCAGAGGACTGACTGAGATCACCAAAACTCTCCTCTAAGAAATCAGAAAGGCACTGCTAGTTGTAGGAGGTCTTCGGGTGTGTGGCCTCTCCATACACCAAAAGTTCATAGCCAAAGGAAGGGTAATTATATACCTCCACAGACACCCAAAAAATGAACAGCATTGGCTCATAATGAAGGGGTTCAAGGCTCCATAAATAGTGCTCCCTTGCACCTCAACCATCTTAGAAGCAAATTAGAGCTTGCCTGACTTGCCGAGCATGAACTCAGTGCCCTACCTCACCCCTAAAGCCCATAGAACATTACCAAGAGTATATGCAGAACCCTGGGAGCAAGATCTGGGAACAATTACACAACTTCAATGTACAAGAGCTAAGCATACAGTGGCCTCTTGTGACGTGGGTTGTTCTGAAACCAGAAAACAATCCCCATGTTGGCTACAAACCTCAAGGATGGAGTCTTGCTATGGGCAATGATTGCACAAGTACTCCTGTTTAAATTCAGTGGGGAACAACCTTGAGAAATAAACTGGCTCTGGAGGAAAAAAATTAAAAATATTCCACTAAGGAAGGTCTCAAAGCAGAATCATCCTATGAAGAAAGTTCTACACAGGGTCAAATACTTCAAGAATCTGCACTCTTCCCATAAGTTAAATATTTGGCTCCTCTTAGGGGAAAAAGCAATTTCAACCTTTATATTGATGATGTGTTTATATGATAACTCAAATTCAAGATGTATTTCAAAACCCAAATTCCCATTTACACAGGGTAAATCACATGTGCTATAAAAGGCTTAATTGACATAGAAAATCATCCTTTTTTAAGTCTAACATTCCTCTTTCCAAGTTTTTTTTCAAAATAAAGTTTTAATATAAAATACTTCAAACATATAAGCAAGTCTAGAGAACGCAAATACATAGCTTATAAGCTCTAACTTGATTTTCTTATCAAAATCCACAGATTTTTTTTTTTACATAAAACAGACATTCCAGAATCCCTTGCAGTCTCTCAGCTGCCCCACTTTCCTTAGCCATTGCTGGCATTTTGGTTAATTCCCACTGGACTTGGTTTCCTTTCTACCTCAGCCTGTGTTAGGGAACTGTCACCTCAGAGAGGTCCATGCACCTGCTCACATTCAGCAATCAATTGAACTGAAAGCTGCTGTTCCCAGCATTCAACAGCAGATTCCCTCTCCCTCTCACCTCCCCCTGCCCCCATTAGAGCAGTTTGCTGCTTCTCCAAGTCTGCCTGCTTGTGATGTCCACTTCATAGCTTCTGCCTCAGCGCCCACCAACCTCTCTCTGGGACATGTGTCCTTCCTTCAAATCACAGAGTGGTAGAAGGGCCCCCAATCCCAACCCAGAGCGACCAGGTACCTCATGGATGCCTTTCCCTGTCCAGCCATGGAGGACCAGGGTAGTGAGGTCACATGACATAGCTGTGGTCAATTATGCGGCAGACATTAAACCCATTCCTCCAAAAGGCAGGAACCTATGGCAAGCCCCCTGCATCATCTCGGGGGCTTCTGTAGTCCTGTCCTGGAGTGGCTTCAAATGACAGATATTTATTTCTCCATAGTCCAGGGCATCAGAAGTCTGAAGTCATCAGCAGCCCATGCTTTCTCCAAATCCTCCCAGGAAGGTTCCTTCCTAGACTCTCCTAACTCCTGGTGGTCCCTGGCTTTCCTTGGTATCACTCCAGTCACTGCCTCCATCCTCACATGGCCTTCTTCCCTTTGAATCTCTGTGTCCTCTCATTAAAAGGACACCAGTCATTGGATTTAAAGCCCACCCTAAATCCATGCTGACTACATCTTGAGATCCTTAACTAATTATAGCTACAGAGTAGGTTACTTGCTGAGGTTCCAGTGGGCGTGATTTCTGGGGGTACACTACTGCAGATTTCTCCTCAGTACAGTGTGATGTCACCCCACAAATACTGAGAGAGCAAGGGCTATGCCTTTGTCACCTCTTTAGGGTGTGCCTCAGTGTGGTATCAGGGACTAATTAAACTCCCACTGGCTGACTAGAGTGCTCTTTAAAGCCTTGGAAAAATTCATTGATACCTGATCTCATAAGGTCCCTACTGTTCCTGCATTGATGCATGCACCTTGTCATCACTGAAGCCCTATGACAGCACTGGGCCACACACGCTAGACAGTACATGCACCGAGAAGCAGAATCATGATGTGGCCTCCTTTTCAGGACAGAGGCTGCCACTTCTACTTCTCAAACCTTCAGCTGAGCTAGTGTAACTTCTGCAGACCTTGCCCTGTCTTCTAGTGTCTTTCTGCCTGTGAACTACCTGACTCCAAGGACCATACTGAGGTCTTCTTCATGAGCCGCCAGTCACTTGAGGACACAGACCAGTCCAGACCCACGTCAGCCTTGTTCCCCAACTCCTCTCTGGTGGGAAAACAAACCCAACCAACCCCAGAACTTGCGTTTGGTTCTCAGTGATATTTAAAAAAAAAAAATGGATTTGGTTCAAGGTTTAGCAAACTGGTGCCATTTGTTCTGGTTTTTAGGTTCAAGGTTCAGGCCAAGTCCCTGCTCCAGACAGAAGGAATGTCCCTGGAATGCCTCTTCCAACTAGGACTCACAACAGCTGAAAGGGCCCGGTGTCCAGATGCAGGCTGCCTGCTCAGCAGACACCAGGGCCTTTTCTTCAGCTCCAACACAAGCCTCCAAGCTGAGGACAGGCCTGGGCAGCACACGTGGTTCTATTCTTCTAGGCCATGCTGCCTTTCACCAGCGAGGGGCAGAATGCCATTGCCTTGGATTAAGCAGTCGTGCAGCTGAGCTCACCCTCAGCCCAAGGCACTGTGGAGGGGCTTTGAGGAGGCTGGAGAGTGGGTGTCACTGCATAAATCCACCAGTCTCCACATGTGAGCACAGCACCCCTGTCCATGACCTTTGCTAGATGGGGGCCCAAACTCAAAAAGTGCCAGGCAGAAAACCTTAATAACTAAATAAAATGTTTGGTGGAATAGCAGACCAGTGCGGAGTGGCGAGTACTGGGGAAATGACACAGCCATGCTTGACAGCGTGCTCGATAAACTAAGGATCCAGCTACAGTCTGCTGATTGGAGGGGCCTGCTTAAGCACACACCGTGGTTTCTTTTGGCCATGTCAGTTTTGAAGTGTGCTTTCTGGGGGCCACTCTGCTCTTTCCCTCTCCAGTCAGGGAGCTAAGGACTGGACATCAGCAGAGCTCATCCCAGGGAATGACAAAGAAGACGGAGCAGCTGGGGTGCTGGGGACACCTGGCTGTGAATCATCAATGAGGAATTTTAAAAGGAAAACACATTTCACCCTTTTCTCCCTCCCACTTGGACCCTCACATTAGAGGGTGCCCCCAATTGCGCATCAGGATCGATGGGGCTTGCCCTGAACCCTGGAGAACTAGACCAAAAGACACATGTTGGCATGTCCCTGAGGGACTGCCCCAGTCCTAGGTGGAGGACAAAAGCACCTCCCACCACCATGCAGGGAGCTGAGAAACACTGGCAGGAGAAATGGAACAAAAGTCCCAAACACCTCCACTTCTCAGAGGGATTTTTTTCTAATCCCTGCCCTTTAAGTAATCAATGGGCAACTTTATCAAAGTCACTCTGGGTGTTCCCTGACAGAGCCGGCCTCTTTGCCCAAGAAAAGGGCCATTTGTACTTTATTTTGGCGACGTGGATAGAAAAGGCTGCCTGAGACACAATCCAGAAATATTTCCTTGTGCTGGCTGCCCCAGAGGATTAGCCCACTAGCACATGCAATTTCAGCTGGGTGTGTTTTGTGTTCAACTATGCCTGCTACGTGCTGGATTCAATTATAGGTTTTCTTACACTTATATCTTCATTAGTTCTATGCTGAAGAGTGGATGGAATGTGCTGTCAGCTTAAAAAAAAAGTGTTGACGATTTTTTTTTTTAAGATTCAACATTGTCCAGTCCTGTTAAAAAAAGAAAAGAAAAAATATCTTGGCTCAAGCATACATTGCTAATGGGTATGGAATTGATTCACAAGTTCCCATCTCTAGTTATATAAAAGTAATTACTGCAACCTAGGATAATTGGTTCCATATCCAATATTCACAGAAGGCTGGGGGGAAGGGGAAAGGAGAGAAAAAAATTAATATAAAAAAATCCAACAACATTCAAACTATCCATATGTCTACTCCTGATAAAAGTCATTAGCTGTGATAAAAATCTTGAAACAAACAAACAACAACAAAAAAGCCTGCAGAGAGCAGAGCCCTGATGTCCTAGCACTTCAAAACTGGTAAGTAAGCAATAGAGCACAGGGAGCCATGAGGATCAGGGTCTACAGAAGGCTCAAAGGTTCATCCCACAGCCAGTGATTGCAGCATGCCACTTCCTGCTCAGAGGTAAACCCTACCCAAAAGCCCAGTGGGGCATCTATCTGTCTCCCAGTTCATGGAGTTTCAAATCCTATCAGTAGCTATTGGGACTACAGTTCCCATTCTGTCACTTAAGTGGGTCCCAGGACTGGAAGGCATTATCGTAAGAGGACACAGCTCAAAGTTGCAGGGAACAGTTCTACAAAGCTGTAGCAACTACAGATAAGATCTGGAGGAGCTTTGAAAAATAAGACCCTAAGAGTTAGAAATAACAGAAAGAAGGAAGTTAAAGGCAGGCTTTTTTCCCAGGAAAGTGGAAAAGTGATGTGGATTAATTCATGAATTGTTTCACAATATAGGATCTAATATGGATCTAAATATGAGTCTTTTTTTTTGGTACTGGGGATTGAACTTAGGTCCTTGAGCTTGCAAGGCAGGCCACTGAACCGCTGAGCTAAATCCCCGGCCCTTAAATATGAGTCTTGACATTGGTCTCTGCCACACTTCAGGTTTGGTAAAACAGAAGCTCTTTCACAGCTCTCTTTCTGTCATCTATAGAATTATCTTTCTATGCTGGCTTTGTTACATCTGTGAATGTCTCATCTTACCTAGAAGGATAACAATTAGTTATGGGGATCAAAAAGAAGGAATGGCTCTGGACATCGAGTTGCTAATGATGTCTTCTTATTGTTTGGGTTTGCAGAGTCAGGTAGTGTGGCATGCCTCAATGGCACCTGCCTGTGAGTCTGTAGCCCTGGCTCAGACTACTATTAAAAATTCAATGTCCATGCTGGAGAAACCCCAACTTTTCTCTTACATTATCTCTGGCCAGCCTTGACAGATTCTCAGCCCAGTAAGACAGGCCCATTGGAAAAACTCTGGCAGTTATGCAAGTTCTACCACACACTGCCTTCGGTTCTGGGTTCCTATGGAAGTTCAACCCAGATCATTTTCACTGGGTTCTGCTTATGCCTCTTTCTCACTTTTAGTCTGGGTCAGAGTCAATCAGAAGTTTGCCCAGGCCTGACAGTATCTTCAGAGCTGTTTCCTTAATCTCCAGTCCATGCAGGCAGGAGAATTGGGAACACCCTTATTCCTCCATCAAGAAGTTCAGCCTAGGGCCAGGGATTTAGCTCAGTGGTTCTGCCGCCTGCCTTGCAAGAAGTTCAGCCAAGAGACCCAGACATGTTAAATAAGAGTACAAACCCAATTAAATGTTTGAAATAAAGAACCAGAAATCTAGTTAACCCACCATCGAGGTGCATTTAGTCATGTAAGAAAAGGTAGAGTGACTTCGGGGTTGGATGCTCCATAGCAGGGAAGACTGAAATCAAGAACAGCAGCAGTTGGAAGAGCCCACTAGTGTTGCAGAGAACTGGCCTGGGTGGGAGGAGGACCTGGGGGAACCTCAGTGCTTCCCCCAGGGCAGGACTGATCCTCAGGTCTCGCAGTGGAGTGGTCAAGCTGCCATGTGTTCTGTTTTCACAAACTGACAGCAGTTATTCTTTGAAAGGGTTGGGCTGTGGATTTGAGAATACATAAACCAGCAGGAGGAGTGAGTGAACTTCACTCCCATCCAGCTGGCTGGAAGGCAGCTGCTCATGCGGAATGTTAACGGAAGTTATGGGGCTGGGAAATTAAAGGGAGAAATGTATCTGCCCGGGGCCTTTCCTGGGAAAGTGAAAGGACTGTTCCAAGACAGATGCTCTCAGAGTTCTGGACTTGGTTTCTTTCTCTTTTAAAAGACTGGAGGACCTGGCCTTTGTTTATTTTCTGAGGGTTTAGTTAGACAATAATGCAAGTGTGAGCACTGCACTCTTGAGAGAGGGGTAGCAGACAGATAAGTGAAGGACAAAGAGAGAGAGATAAAAACATGACCTCATCATTCGTTGCTATGTACTGGCTGAGATCAATCCACAGAGAAAGGCAAAGTTGAAATAATTGCATACTCAAAAAATAGTTATTTTTCCAGACACTGTTCAAAGTATGCAGGTTACCTCAGTGAACAAAGAGGATCAAACCTGATCAAACTGCCTAAAGTGTTACCAGAATTTCTAGACGTTCAAGTTATATGAGCCAGAAAATTCCTATAACATGGGGGCTTTGTTTGTTTTGCTTCGATTTTGGTGTTTTTGTTAGTTGCAAAATATTCTAACTGCTACTGCCATTCTCTAGACATGGCGGCGCTTGAGTCAAACTCGGAGTCTGGTCACTTTGCACTTTACATTCAAGTTAACCAGAGAAAGCAGGGCACAGAAGGCAAAACGCCTCTGTCTTTGAAAATCCTAACCACCTCTGGGTGGCACACAGCTCTTATAAGTAGCCAGGAAATCGATCCAGGCTGAAAAAAGAATTTTAAAAATTTCAAAAAGATAAAAGGAAAGAATGAAAGGAAGAATTCCACAGGAAATTGGAGAGGAATTTGAGAGAGTGTGTGTGTGTGTAGCAAGTATCACTGGACCACAGCCAGAACAACTGGCTGGAATAATTCTTATGGAAAGCTTTGGGAGCCCAGGTGCCCAGGGACAGAAGGACCTTGCCATAGTCTCTCTTTCAAGGGATGTTTAATGGTAGTATTCCTGAGCATAATTTATATGTGTGAATTAGCATTTTTTTGTTCATTCTGTTCCCCAAAGATCGTATGAGAAAGATAATACTCTGAACTTTAAGAATCTCCAAATGCATTTATTTTTGACAAAAATCAAGACTTTGTTCTCCACTTTATTCACCAAAAGAGCCCTCCATTGACTTGATTTTAATAGAATATGTTTTCCTACAAAGTGACACACATACACACACACACACGCACGCACACACACACAAACACATTCATTCCCTTCTACTAGGAAGCAATCTAACAGCGAAATTACTGTCTTTTAATAAGCCCTTTTCAAGTTGTAAATTGCCACAGACATTCTGTGATATCTGCTTCATCAGCATCTGCTCCTGTATATCCTTTTAACAGCATCCAACTTTTCTTGGGGAGCCAATCTTCCTCCTTTTTTAGGATTCGTATTTTAGTGGGTCTGACCTCTGGTCTTGAATGCAAGGACGGCCATGGGATGCAATTGCAGTCAATCAGAGCACCCCACCTCCTGGCCACATGGTAACTGGTTTAAGGATAGTGCACAGCCCAACCCAAGCTAATGAAAATCAGCCCCTCAACTGCTGCTGGCATTATTGGAAAAGACACTGTCTCTACAGAGTCTGCTTAGCTGACAGAACCCAGAGTCATCATGGTGCTAACGTGAAGTAGCACCCACAGACAGGGAGAGAGGAAGCCTTGGTGTTACATCTGGACCTCCAGATCCACTTGTGCCTGAAGGAAATGCTCTATCTGTGGACTCTTCAAGATAGTATTCGAATCAAAAAATAATTGCTTTTTAAAAAGTATTTGCTATAGTTTATGTTCCCTCCAAAATTCATGTTGAAACACATTCTCTATTGTGGTGGTATTAAGAAGGAGCATCTTTCAGGAAGTATTTAAGAAATGAGGGCAGTATGCAAATGAATGGGTTAGTGTCTTATCATGCAAGGGCTGGGCGAGCTGGCTTAGGCACCGCTGGCCTTTCCATCCATCTACCAAAGGAGAACACAGCAACAAGCACCATTTTGTGGCAGAAAGCAGCTTCAAATGCCAGGGCCTTGACCTTAGACTCTCAGGACTCCAGAGCTGCAGAAATAAATTTCTCTTCTTTCTAAATTACCCACCCAGTCTGTAGTGTTTTGTTATAGTAGCACTAGTGGAATATGACATGGCTTAAGCCAGTCTAAATTATGCTTCTATCATTTTCAACCAAACTTTCTGGCTGTTTCATTAGCTAAGATTACCTGGGTATTCCCAGTCCAGCTTTTCCCTGCACGTAACACTATCCATCATGACAGTTCAGAAGTAGCTTGAGTCTCCACTGTCTGCTCATCAGATATCTTCCAATTTTTTCTTCTCTTTAGAAAGATACAATGTTCACAGTGCTGCCTCCCTTCATTCCTCACTCACTGTGAATTTTATTTGTTCTATGAGCCGTGCTTGAAGACTCCATCTATGTCCAGTGACCCTGATAGACCTTTAAAACTGGTACAATTGCTGAAACCTGAACTCTGTTTTTAAGAGAGAAATCCGAACTCCAGCAGCTGTGTGTAATGCTTTTGTGGGCGTACACAAGAGAACATTCACCACAGTCCAGGTCAACAAAGTCTTACCTGGAGTGTTGAATCTAATGTTCAGCTCAGCTCCAGAGAAGTTGGGAGCTCTCTCAAGGAAAAAGTGGCAAATAGCACCACAGGAAATGAACAGGTCTTCTGTCAAAGATGACTGAATTACTCTAAGACAGGTGGCTAAGCCCTACAGCATGCACTGATTGCTTTTTACAAAATTTCACATTCCACATTTTTTTCACGTGTGTATATGACCATACTTCTATCTTTTCAAGAAAGACTATGGGAAATCCCATTTGGAGGCAAATGAATGGAGCCAAATGGTGGCTCTTCATGGCCCTTAAACGATGTAATGTTCACATATACAGAGAAGGGCTAACTTTGGCCCTAAATATTTGCTATCCCTGTCCTTCCAAAGATGCCTGTGTGCCTGAGCCCTAGCAAAATCCCAGGGCATCCACAACTGCCTGCTCCAAGGAAACATGGTAAGCCGAATAATGGTTCCAGAGAATGTCACACCCTCATTCTAGGAATATGTGAACATTACCTTCTGAAGTAAGAAGTACTCTGTATATATGATTAGTCATGGATCTTGAGGTGGGGAGATTATTCTACCTTAGCTAGGTTGGCTCAATCTAATCACAAGGGTCTTTATAAGAGCAAGGCAAGTGAAGTCGGAGTCAAAGGAGAAGATAATGGAATTCATTGATATGCTCTGAAGACAGAAGAAGAAGCCACAAGCCAAGGAAGGCTGGTGACTACTAGAAGGCAAGAGATGCGAGGAAGTGGATACTCCACTACAGCCTCCAGAAGACTAACACCTTGACTAATACGAGACCTGTGTCTTCCAGAACTGTAAAGGATAAATCTGTGGTTTTCCAAGCCAGCAAGGTTGAGGTGATGAGAAACTAATACCAAGATGACTCAAGATAGTGGCAGTAATCCCTGTACTGAGCCCCACCTGAGCTGCATTTTTGTGGTAAGGAAGATGTTACACGTATGTGATAGCCACCCTACCCAAAGGTCCCAAGACAGAAGGTCCTGCTCCTCCCCTTAGACAGCATCCTGCTGACCACCCCCCATCCTACAGAGGCACTGGGTATATGAAAAAGGATACCTGACTCTTTACGGAAGATGCGCGTTAAAGATATGTTTACTGATGAAGTAAAACGTGTATTGATTTGCTGTGGCCACTGTAACAAGTCACTGAGACAGAGAGAGGAGCCTAACTCTGCCCCAAAGTTATTTATATTCTTTAGTTACCCGAAATGCCTTGTGACCAGCCCTGAGCTACAACAGGCTTCAGTGAGGAACCTAAAACAGATGATTCCACCTGTCTGCAGCTCTCCTCAGTCAAGTACATGAGAAGCGCTGCAGTATAAGTTCTAATAAAGCCTCTTCTGATCATATTTGCCTGCCTATTCGATTTCTGCCTGGGGTAGCATGTGCTAAACTAGTAACACTGAAGGGCTCTCGTGCCAAAAGCCACTAACAGCCAGAGCTTGTAACACTGAAGATGACCAACAGCACAAAGCAACAGAGAGTGATGGATAATAGTCCACAGCTGCCATCTCTGGTGTCCAGAAGGGTTTCCAAGGCCTCCTAGTAGCTGACTGCTTCAAGTACAAGACCTGGCTGGTGCAGACTGTTAAACACAAATGCAATATTTCTAATTAGAAGTGTTTCATGCTAAAAGAATCTGGGGATGAGTGCACAAGCAAGGATATACAGGGCCTACCAGAGAGAGCAGGGTGACTTGTTTGCCCAGTGACAAGCCAGTTCGTTAGTGCACACCTGGATTCCAAAGGAAATTGCCTTGCTAGGACTGATAGAAGTGTCTGAGATGTGGACAGAATTCCAGTGCTCAGAGCAATGGGTGGTGCCTACAGAGGAATTGGGCATCTTTGGCAGAAAATAGGACCAGAACAGAGAGTCCAGACAGAGAAAAAAATGTTTAAATATGAAGTATATCATCAAGAGGAAGCACAGGCTTTAAAATCAAACATTGGGTAAAAACTTCCTAGCTATGTGGCTTTGAACAAATCTCACCCCCTGAGTCTCAGTTTTGTCATCTAGGGTCACAGGAGCTTCCTAAAGACCTGCTGTGAGAAGTTAAATAAAGAGATGATGCATAGAAAAAGCATATATAATACGGCCTGGCCCATGAAAGTCTTTAGTAACACCCATTCATTATCATTGCTACTTATGTTACCTACAAGAGCTAAATAACTTTAAGATGTAAGACTGCACTGGTGATATTTATTAAGTAGTAAGTGCTTACAATGCAATTTCATATTCATCAGAGTTTAAGCACTCTACTTCCTGTTGGAGATTATACATTACAAAATAGTATAATGTACCCCAGTTTCCAGCATCTGCTTTATTTTGATGATCACCCTAAGACCTGGGATTTACTGTATTATTTTCCTCATCTTTCAAATTAAGCTCAATGTCAGATTCATATTACTAAATTGCAAACCCAACCAAAATTCTTCAAATTCTATATAAAAACATGAAGAGACATTTCACAAAGAAGATACACATATGCTGTAGAAAATAAATACTTTAAAGGCTATTCAACATCCCTGGCCACTATAGAAAGGTAAATTAAGACCATCATGAGATATGACTAGACACCTATATCAACATACACACAAAGATTAAAAAAAAAAAACAAAAAAAACAGTAGCCAGGTGTGGTGGCATATTCCTTTAATCCCAACAGCAAGGAAGAATTGCAAGTCTGAATCCTGCCTGGGCAACTTTGCAAGACTCTGCCTCAAGATTAAAAATAAAAAGAGGCTTGGAAATAGCTCAGTGTTAGAGTGCCCAGGGTTCAATCCCCAGTATTGGAAAAAAAATAGTAACAACACCAAATGCTAGTAAGGATGTAAAAGAACTATACACATTGTTACACATTGTTGGTAGGAATATAAAATGATAAAGCCACTCTTGAAAACAGTATGGTACTTTCTCAAAGCTAGGCATGTGTTTGGCACATAATTCAGCAATCACACTCCTCAGCATTTAACCCAGATACATGAAAGTTTACATCCATGCAAAAAAAACTTTCACATGAACGTTTATAGAAGCTTTGCAGTGCTTCAAACTAAAAACAATCAAAATGTTCTTCAGCAGGTGGATGGTTAAATTAACTGCATCTATCTATACCATGAAATACTATGCAACAATGAAAAGGAGTGAGTTACTTGTTAAATTCAATAGCTTGGATGGATTTCAAGGGCAATAGACTGAGTGAAATAAGTCAATTTCAAAAGATCATATGCTATGTGATTTCATTTATATGAGATTCTCAAAATAACAAAATTAGAGGGGCAGAAAACAGATTAGTAGTTGCCAATGGTTATAGATATAGATGAGTATGATTATCAAGGGACAGCTTCAGGAAGAGCTGTCTTGTAACAGAAAAGCCCTATATTTTGATTGGGGTGGTACTTATGCACATTCACATGTGCAATAAAATGACTTTGAATTATAGACAGGCCCTGATTTATGATGGTTTTATTACTGGGTGGGGTAGAGACCAGCAGTACTTTCCCATTTCTTATTGTCTTGTTCCATGAGTTGGATGGAACAACTGGTGAATGTGGAAGATTAACATTTACTTAGGGCAAAAATAAGAAGAAGAAAAGGGAAAAGTAGCGCCAAAGAAGGGCTCAAGGAGAAAGGGTGCTTGAAAAAAGACAAAGAAGATACATCCTACAAGCTAAGTGGAACAAGAAAGAGGGCAGTGGTGCAAAGCCAATTACTGCCATCATTTTTCTCTTTTTTGATAGTTAATACACATGGTCCCACTTGATCTCTTGCTAGAAGATTGGTGTTAGGTGCTAGGTTCAACTTGTTTGCATGTCAGAAGATTGATGTCGGGTTTTATTCCCTGTCACTTGATCTGTGGAATACATGGTGGAGCAAAGCAGAGAAAGGAAAGGGTCAAGGTCCCCATATCCCCTTCAGGGATTTGCCACCCACGACCACCTCCTAGTAGTCCCCACCTCCTAAAAATGCTGCAGGCTGGTGACCAAGCCTTCCCTATGTAAGACTTTGGGGGACATTCCAGACCCAAACTATCACAGCCCCTGAGCCACTTCCACTTTCTAGAAATTGGCTCAAAACTCAGAGACACTTATCAGAGCCTCTCAAATTCACTCCCTTCCCAAGCACCTCTCTTTGGGGACAAAGTATATCTTGGTTACCTTTTCCTTTTTTCCTGCCTGTTTGTAATTTCTGGAAAACAGGCTGAGAACTTCTTTTGTTTGTTTGTTTGTTTGTTTTTTGGTACCGGGGATTGAACTCCTTGTGCTTGCAAGGCAGGTGGTGGAACCACTAAGCTAAACCCCCAGCCCCAAGAACTTCTTTTTTATTGGAATGGAGAAACAAAACCAGGGGAAAAAAATCAGATATATACCAAATAATTAGCCTTTCACCAGTTACTACATTTCCATTGAAATGGTTGATTTCTTTAGCCATAAAATCCAACTTACAACTCAAGCAGTGCCCAGTTATTTTAGCTTCCTATCCCTCCAGAAACAAGGACTCTAAATCTCGACCCCTTGGAAATATGTTCTAGATTATTTAATCTTCATAATGAGCATATGAAGAATCCTTTATAAGGATTCTTCCCCCTATGTCACTGAATAAGAATCTGAGTTCTCCCTCCTGGTTATAATCAAAGCCAGGCTTTGGACCTGGTTTATCCAATTTCCAAGAAAGACACTATGTCACCTCTATATAAAGTACTATTTCCATGCGGAAGTCAGGGGCATTGAGTTCAGTAAGACAATACTTGGATCCTACTTACGGGAATACTCACTATCCAAAGAATGTCCATTACCAAACTTGTTGTAAGGATACCTAGGATTTTTTTTGATGAGTATGATTAGACACACAGACACAAAAATGTCTGTTATGAAAAAAGAAGTCACTGCTCACAGTTCCTTTGAAATAGAAGGCACAGCATACATGGTACATTGGAACAGGAGAACACGATGGAAATTTTTTCTTGTGTTTTTAGTGTACAGATATAGAAGGGCAAGGCAGGGAACACAGGACTAGGCTTTGTTTAGTTTGAATAGAATATTTTTAGCAGGCTCTGGAATATAAGGCTTATCCCTAGTTGTCCGGTACTTGGCCCTGGGGTGATCAGAGCAGTCTTAGTGGACAAGAATACAAGAGCACAGCAAAGGAGATAGTTGTATTGATTGGTTTGGCTTCTCAGATATATTGTCAGGTAAATTAGCTTTTTTGTTGTGTCTAGGAGCTGGGAGGCCACTCCATGATCATCAAGGCTCCAGATGTTAGAGCGTCAAGTATAGAAATTAGAAAATGCAGTGATTACAAAAGTCAATGAAAATAACTGCAAGCTAAATCAAAATGTACCAAAGACAAGAATCCATTTTCATTTGGAAGTTCTCTCTGGGAGAAGTCAAGCTAGTTTCTTCTGCCTATTTTGGTCCTTTGTGCTAATGATATATTGGCAAGAATCACAGTGGTTTCTCTCCAAGCTAATGTGTTCTGTGCTCCTCCCCCACCGCATGCTCTGCTGAGTCCCCAGCAAGGTCTACCTGCATGTGGGAACCAGGTGGGAAAGTGGCTCCTGCGGCACATAACCCAATGGGCTGTGGCTGCTCCTCCTTGGCTTGTACCCAACCTAAGAAGCAGCCAAGTGCCCCGAGTTACCCTCTACTCCCACAGTCCTAACTTATGACCAAGAACAGAATGTTCTCTGTCCCCACAGACCGAATAAAGGCATAGGAAAATGGTGGCCCTGGGGCATGCCTGCTAATTGCCAACAAACTAGCCCTCTGTCAAGATGTTCTCATAAGACAAGAACTCCAATATAAACTTCAAGATACAACTCTTCTTTCTCCCTAAGGCAGCATCAACACCTAAGGAAAGATTCTTCCTCATATCCCCTCCCCTGCCTGCCCCGCTTCATCATCGTCTTGGCTACCATTTATTGAGTACTAATATATGGTACTCTGCACATTGTACCCCATTTACTCCTTTCAAAAAACTTCTAGTTTTTATTTCCATCATATAGACAAGAAAACTGAAGTTTGAGAGATGAAGTAATCGGACCAAGGTCATTTACTCACTTCAACATATGCCCTTGGGTTCTTTCCAGCCACTGTCATCCATATATATGTATGTATATGTGTATACACACACACACACACACACACACACACACACACACACATATACAGTCCTGTATCACATAAGGACTTATTGGTAAATGATGGACCACATGTACCATAGTGATTCCAGAAGAGGATAATGGAACTAAAATATTCCTATCACCTAGTGATATCCCAGCCATCATAATATGTGCAATATATTTCTCACATGTTTGTGGTGACACTGGTGTAAACAAACCTATTTCACTGCCACTGTATAAAAGCAGAACACATAGATGATACATGGTGCATAATAATGACAAGAAAAGACTATGCTACTAGCTACCTATCTACTATACTTATACTTTTTATCATTATCTCACAGTGTGCTTTTTCTACAGTATGCAGTGTGATACCAGCAAACTGGTGCTTTGCATTCACAGTGTCCTTTAATTGCATCGAGAGGCCATGTGGAATGATTGGCCTAGACCAGTGTTAGTGAACCAATGGCACAGTGCCCCAGAGGTGTTTCTTATCACTGAAAGCTCTAAAAGTTTTGCCATCACTGGCCTAGACCATCTAACTTTGTAAATGTACTCTGTGATACTCACACAAGGACAGAATGACCTAACAATGTGTTTCTCGGAGCATATTCTGTCATTGAGTGATGAGTGCCCCGTTGCCATGTACCTGTTTTGAGGGCTATTCTTTTTAAATGAAGGAGTTTTAATGAGGATTTTGATTGGTTGCTTCATTTTGTTCCTGCCATTTCCTGTTAGACTGTGGTGACTGTCTCATTGATGTAGCATTAAGTATTCTCTCTATCCTCTATTCCAACACTGTACAAAAGTTTTCCCTGCCTTGAGACCCAAGAGTCTAATACCTTCAGGACCAATGAATGGCCTATTTGAATAAACAGTAGAATTAGCAGAAGACAAGATTAGGAATAGCAAAGCTTACCACCCTCCCCAAACCATCCCAGGCTCTGTAGATGCCAGAGAAGGAATGGAAATGGAGGTGAAGTAAAGGATAACAAAAGGAGACCCTGTCTCCTGCCACTGAACATGCCCAGGGATGAAAAGCAGAGTTGCGGCCCCATGCAGTTCTCCCAAACAGTAGTCATTGTGCCCATCATGGACTTGGGCTGTGACTTTTTGCCTACAGTAATATTTACTCTCTATTTCTCTTTGAATTAAGTTTTTTTAAACATTTTTTTTTAAAAAACAGCATTCATTTTAATCTTAGTTTAGTACATGGTGAGATATATGGGTCTAGACTTGGTCTTTTGCATATGGATCTCTAATTTTTCCTACTCCATTTATTAAAGAGACTATCTTTCCTTTCATGTATGCTTTCTGCTGCTTTATCAAAGATCAAAATAGCTGAATTTCTGGGGTTATGTCTTTGTCCTCTGTTCTGTTCCATTTATCAACATGTCTGTTTTTGTGTCAGTACCATGCTGTTTTTATCACTGTAGCTTGGTAAAATAACTTCAAATGTGGGGTTGTGATGCCTCCAGCTTTGCTTTTGCTATTCTGGTTCCATATGAATTTTAGGATTGCTATTCTACTTCTAAATATCTTTCCAAAAGAGTTAAAGACATCATATCACAGACATGCATACCCACGTTTATAGCAGCACGATTCATAAATAAATCTTGGAAAGGGCCAAATGCCCATCAACACATGAATATACCAAAAAAATGTGGTGTTTATACACAATGGAGTACTACGCTGACATAAATAAGGATAAACTTGAGTCATTCAAAGATAAATGGATACACCCTGAGACCATAATATTCAGTGAAATAAATCAGACACACAAGCTCAAATAGCACATGGTTTCTCTTATTTGAGAGACCCAAAATATAACTAAAGAACAAAATAAAGTATAAATAATAGGAAGTAGTGAGATCTTTTTCAAATGGGAAGAGGAACAAGAGATGGAGGGAGATGGAAGGAAGGAAAGAGAGAGAAAGTGGGTGAAAGAAAAAGAATTGGGAGAAAAATGAAGATGAAGCTTTTGCAAATGGGAAGACACCCAAGAGACGGAAGCAGCATAGAGAGGAGAAGGATAGGGAACATAAAATAAAAAAAATAAGATGTGTTAATGCATGCATGAACTCCCCATGACAAATGTAATCATTATGTACAGCAAACACATGCTAACAAAAATAAAAGTTTAAAAACTCACTTCCTCCTAACCAATAATTTTCTTGAAAACATTGATCTGATATGCTAGTTATATTTTTTTCTAGCACTCACAACATAAACATGCAACAATTAACATTTTTCAAATGCTTGGATATCACCTCACTGCTGGCCTTGCTCAGAGAAGTGCTGTGTTAATGTTACCTCTCCCTGGTAATGTGACCACAACTACTTCAGATCTGATCCCTGGACAATGAAGCACATGCGATGCATGATTGGGGTGTGTGTGTGTGTGTGTGTGTGTGTGTGTCTTTTGGAATGCCCTGGGCAACTGTGAAGAAATTCTGGGCCAGCATAGGATTGTGCCCCAAAATACCAGGAAGACAAAACTGATATGTATATTGCAGGGGAAAAAGAGAGGATGGCCCTACACATAGCCTAGCACTTGCCAAAACATCATGCTCTGTAACACCAACAGGCAGTGACGCATTGGGACAGAAATGCCTTCGAAATATTGCTATGTGCATAGATGAGTTTACTCTCTTGAGGACATGCTGACCGCCAAATCTTATAGATAGAAAATGACTCAGTGTACACCTTCCTCCGGGAGAGGCTAGCAACGCATCCGTAAACCAGTTAGTTGTTCTCTGTGTACAGGGCTCCTGGATGCTCAGGAGCCAGGAGAATGGTGAGCAGATTAGACCTGGTGTCAGAAATGCCACAGTGCACACAGAATGAGGAGCAGCAGAAAGGGAAAGGGAAAGGCCACGGTGAAGACGGCAAGGAGCTGGCTGACAGCCAATTGTTCCTGCCCAAGTGGGGACCTGTGGCCAGATGTTCAGATAATTTTAAAGTAAGCTGGCGAAAGAAACTGTTATATGCACACTCTTAATTTTAAAGTGTTGACAATCCAAATGAAAAGGGAAAAAAGAACCTCTAAAGTGAACTATATGTGGACAAATTTGGCTCAGAGGCTTCCAGTTGTAACATCTCTGTTTGGGCCTTGAGCCATAGCCTATTTCTCTCTTCAGATAAAACTTTATGCATTTTACCCTAAAGTCTTAACACCCACAAGGAAGGCCTGGTTGTCCCCATGTCACCGATGCAAGATACAGTGTTGTGGTTAGGAAATCAGGTCCCAGAATCTGAGTGCCTTTGGACAGTTGGACAGATTACTTCATCTCTCTGTGCCTCTGTTTCCTCATCTATGAAGCAAGGTTGAAAACAGTGGTAAGGTATTTGAAGAAGAATTCAGATACCTTATTCGATATCAAGCACACAAAATGTGCTGTCTCTTGATCAGTAACTTCCTTGAAGTCACACAACTCAGATATGACAGAATCCAAGTCTGCTGACTGCAGATCCAATACTCTTTCCACCAGACTACATGATTCCCCATCACACGAATAGAAAATTATGTCTTCTTCATTATGACCAAATCAAATTTCCAAGAAAGTCATCTTGACACATGCAGTATTTGGTGATATCCATAGTCAGTCACTATGTGACATCCTGGGGATCAGCTCAGGTGAAAATTCTATGAGGCCGCACAGGAAGAATTCAGTGTATGAAGCTACACTGGGCTTAATCCAAATCCAGGCTGCATGTCCTCCCCTCCCTAAGCCTCAGTATCCAAATCTGAGAAATGGATATGAGACCAATAATGCTTATCCCACTGAACTACAGTGAGGTCAGTGAAAAAACAAGAGAACGAGCTCTTCAGAAGCTGAGAAATAACCCAACTGCTGGCGTGGTGGGTGATGCTCATAGTCATTGAAATTTCACACGGTAGCAGAACCAGCATTTCTGGGTGTGGCTAATCAGAGCCAGTGTGCAGCAGAATAAACTAAGGAATAGGGCTAAGCCTCCCTCATGCACCAGGTTTGGAAGCATCAGAAATCTGGGGCAGGGCTGTACTTATGGCCAGGATGGGTAAATGTTGGTAAGATATCAGCTTTTTCCTCACTGAGGAATAAAGAAGCCCAGGCCTCTGGCTTTCAAAAGGAGATAGAGTGGGCACCTGGCTGTTACTACTTAATTAATCACCTTTTAGATAGGGAAGTAGGGGACTCAAATAGACACGACATTTTAAAATTGATGTCTATGAGTAGTACACTTAAAAGTCATACATTTTATTATATATTCAAAGGAAAAAAAAGACAGCAAATGGTGAACTCTAGCTGACAACACTCACACTGGAGTGTGCGGGTGGGGGTGTTCTGAGGTCTGCAACTTACTCTGCAATGCACCCCACAAATCACAGAATAAAGGCTATCAGGAAACACATGTGAGAGAGCCAAGCAGAATAAAATATTTGTGCATGTAGAATCTGGGTGATAGATAAGCAAAGGCTCCTTACAGAATTCTTTCACCTCTCTACATTTTTTGAAAACTTCTAAAAACTTATTAGAAAGAATATAGCCTTATAATGTCAGCAGGAAATCCAAGCTAAATGATATCATCTATATAGGGGCTCCTCTACCACCATGACAGATTCAAGGCTTTTTAGAAAAGACTTGGGAGGAGGACTCAAGGAGGAGAAAGAAATAAAAGAAATAGCAGGGGAAATAGTATTAGAAATTCTTTATTTGCATTTAGAAGACTTCCTAACTTCCAGAATCCCCTTTTCCATATAGGGGATTTACTAAGGAAAATGCCCTTCTGGTTTTTATCAACATAGATATAAAAGAAATAAAAGTTGACAATAAAAGAGCAAAATTGGTTTGGGGAATAACAACAGGTGAGAGATGGCCTCTCAGAAATTGGTAGGAAATGGGACTTAGAAAGGACAAACTCTTTTTCTGAGCATGATCTCCTGGGGCTGCATCAAAACATTGTTATATTATTGTCAAAAAGGGAAACTGAGGCCCAAAATCCTTAAGAGATTGCTCTCAGGTCACACAGAGCTCTTCAAACGTCATCATTAGAAGTGGTAGCATCTTTGCCCTCTTTGCTGGGGTCTGCTGGACGCCATACACTTTCCCTAAAACAGGCACGTGACTGTAGAAGGTAGAGGAACACCAAAAGAAGGTGCTCCTGGCTGCCTCAGGCACAGTAGGTATGCTATTTCTTCCAAATGGACAAGCCCTTCTCAGATGTTCTGTCATTGCTGTCCCGGAAAGGCATCCCAGACTCTAGCATAGAGAGAGGGGAGAAGAAAGACCAAAGTTGTGTATATCGCATATTTTCCTCACCACCACCATCGATAAGGCAAATCTTTGTGTTCACCTGTCACTGAATCTGCATGATGTGTGCACGTGGCAGGGAGCAGGAGTGGTGACTAATCCATTCCCACTATGCAGTGAGGTCACCAAGCCCCTCCTCCTGACATAACACAGACATTCTGACAACAAATCAGCTAAGAGCCCACAATCCCTAAAAATGCTTGTCAAATAGCCTCTTCTCAGTTTGGACTGCCACTCAAGCATAGAATTACTCAGAACATCTTTGCCCATTAAACTGCCTTTTATTTTTTCTTCACAAAAGTTGGCTGTTCTACCAGAAATGTTTTGCCTGAACATTTTTTAAATGTCTGGAACATATTGACATGCCATTCTTTGAACAAGGGGAATTTCAACCAACACATTACCCAGAGAGCTTTCCTGCTGCATACTGCAAGGAAGAGCAAGGGCCCTGAGCCAGATAGACACCAAGCATATAGCTAGAATTTACAGTAAGGGCACCTGAGGCCAAAGATATGAAGCAAGCATCTTACTCACCAATTGAAGTGCCCTCCAAGACAGGGTCTAGGCCAGGAAAAGAAACAGTGAGGTAGAAGAGGTCAAACAGCTGATATCTCAGAATTGGCCACTGGACAGATATTTATCCAGCACATACTAAGCACCATGCTCTGTGGGTACAATGGATGGTAAGCCATCCTGGAGCTCAGAGGTTGTTATTCACTCATTTGCCTGACATTTGCAGATTGAAATATCCAAGCTGCCCTCCAGGCTCCTGATTAGTTCATTTGTTAACTGAGGCCACACAGCAACACAATGTCTGTGTACCCACAGCCTTGCTGGGTGGCAGAGGCCATGACTCTATGGGGGAGTGAAGCCCACCATGTAAGGAAGAGAAGTTCAGGGAGCAGCAAGAAAGGAGGTCAACTTGGGCTGCAGTGAATGACCAAAACAAATTTGCAGCCCAGTACCCAACCCTCACTTCTCAGGCTTTTGAGACCTCAGAAGGCCTACATGACAGCTTCCAGAAAAAGGGGTATTTAGAATGTTGATGAACTGAGGAGCTTGGAGGACTCAGCAGCAAAATCAAAGATCCTGGGGGCTCTCATTTTGCTGACCTGAGAGCATCGTCCCCCTGAGATACCTCCTGTCCTAACCACCCTGATACTCAGCATCCACGCCCTTAACTTAACAAATACCACTTAGGATCCTTCCCAAGAATCCTGCCAGTGAGGGGGCTCACATGAACATTATAGGACCAACCGGAAAAGATGTCCCCAGTCCTCTCACTTCCAAAACTAAATATCAGATTGGCCCCTCTTCTCACCAGAGCAGGAAGGGGGCCAGTTTACAAGAGATAGTTCTACTCGTTCCTGCCTCTCTACCACCTAAGATGGAAGCTGGATCCTCTGGAGTCTGGAAAGGATGTATTTGGGTTTCTTGGAACATAGCAGGCTCCCCCATCTCTTGAACTTAATGAGGAGTGAGGAGCTTTGCTTTGATCTCTGTCCCAAGCCATAGATGATCAAATTACTCTGGCTCGGTACTTGCGTAGGTAGCTCCATTTTTAGGCAAAATTGCACAGAGCAACTTAACTAGTGCTGGCACTCCCAGGTGTAGCATCTCGTGGCTGCCCACACCAAGCCTTGTAAGTCTGTGCCTTGGCTCGTCAGCCCCAAAGCAGGACATGAAAGACTTATTGAGTTCCATCTTTAATAATATTTTAAAAATGTTTAAGAACCACTATAAAAATCCATTGGATGGCATTTCTTTTCCACTTTGGCAAAACTAGAGTCATAGTCTCTGTTATTACAAACTCAACCATGAAAAGAAGAAAGCCAGCCAGTCACAACTTAGAAAATCACATTCCAGTAGCACTGGAAGCACGTATTAGCCAAGCAAAGATGTGTCCAGTCACATCTGTCTTTTTCCACAGACCATGCTCCCCCAGCCCACTGTTGAGCAACCTGTCTCTTTTTTTTAAGCAGCTTCTGCATGCTGGAGAGTGACCTGAAGTGATTCTGTTTCTTACACCTACAGATAGGGAGGCCTTGCACTTGATACTCGCTGCCCACCCCCACGACCCACTCTGTCAAATTAAGATAACTACAGAGAATATTAACTCTGAAAGTCTCCTTATAAATGTGAAGTGCTCTGTGAAGATATAATGTGTATTAAACCACACAGGCATTCACAACTTAGTATAAAATAATCTGGTAATAGTTACTATTTATTAAGCTTCTATCCCTAGACAGGCACTGAAATGGGCATTTTAGACAGTTAATCAGACCTTGAAGGAATTAAACATTGCGAAATTGTGATGAGGAAAAGAAATAGGATATGAACTAAACAGCAAGAGGTTAAGATGAGGATGATAAATTGACATCAGGAAGGGAGGGAAAAGGCACCGGAAATAATCATAAACTCTTCTGGGGAACACAGAGATAACATTTCAGCAGAATTTTGGAAGGGTGAGAAGTAGGTACCAAGGAAATTCTTGGTAGAGGAAACATAGGTGCTGGTACAAGAGTGGAAAGTGACACAGTGTATCTCAATCTGAGTTCCAGTTGGACTACTCAAGAAAACTCAAAAAAGATTGAATAAGGGCTGGGGATTTAGCTCAATGGTTCCGCTGCCTGCCTCTTAAGCACGAAGACCAGAGTTCAATCCCCGGTACCAAAGAAAAAGATTTAATAAACAGACTATTAAGAAAGGTGTGGGCAAGTTACAGAGAAAACAGCCCCCCAAAAGCCCATGGTGGGGACACAAGGGTGGGGGCATAAGGGGTACTGTACCATCTAGACTCAAAGAATGAAGGCACACACCCATTACTTGAGTGCAGGAAAAAAAGAAAATCATATAGAGAGGGTCACCTCAAAAGAACCTGAGACTTCCACAGCACTGCTAAGGGAAAAAGTGCCGCACCTCTCCTGCTTTGATCCTCAGATGTTCTCCAGGGCTTCCCATTGTCCAAGTGCAACCGGAAACCAGGAAACCAGTAGCCTGAAGGAAGCCAATAGTAGGAAGGAAGCAGGGGCAGGACAGCCTGAGCAGTGCATCCCTAGCAGTCATTCTGCTGTGGCACAGAGCTGGGCTGAGAAAAGTGGAGGATGAGGCTGTGCTGGGGAAAGAGGGAAATACCCAACAAAGGCCACGGGCGTGCCTGGAACATGGAGTGTGAAAGGTTGTACAGGACTCTGTGTACCCAGATGACAGTGAGCAAGAGCTGTTAATCTGTGTGGACCTGGAGACACTGACCACTACCAGCCTCTGCTAGTATGAGAGGCCCCGAGAACACACACCAAACCAAAGGTCCCTGGCTGTCTACAGCTTCCAGAGCTGCACTTGGGAAGGTGACTCCAGACAGCCTCGTCCCTCGGAGATCCTGACAGCAGCCTGATGGTCAAAGCAGAGGGTAGCTACCAGAGAGATTACAAGCGGGAGCACCTTGAACCAGTTAAAATGAACCTATCTTCTTCATTTCGTTCCACCTTTCCCATCATGGAGGAAGAGAGCCCTACGATATGCAGTACTACAGCAGCAGGTTTTTCAGAGAGAGAAGAAATATGTTTGCTTTCCCCACCAGAGTTTCTCCAAGTGGCCAGCCAGGAAGCCAAGTCAGTCCTGTCCTGCAAGGCTTCAGAGAAAAAGCCCAGCGCCACCCCCTCCCATCTGGGAAACATTAAATGTGATCTCTGAAGTGATTCATTAAAAGTCCTCGGGTGGCAGAAGACCATCACCCAGATGTGAAAATAAACACTGAGGGAAATTCCAGCCTCCAAACAGTGTCAAGTCTTTAAACAAATGCATGGCTATTTTAGGGAAGGGAAGAATCTTTTGTCTGTCTTTCCAAGCCCTCAGAACCCAAGGCAGACACTTGGCATAAAGCAAGCCAGGCAAATTCCCATGATGCCAGATTTAGAAAAATGTGAAAACATTCACTTGACTCTGAGGTCCAAGAACTCTCCCAGGCCCTTCCCACCTGTACTTTTCAGTGGTCCAGCCAGGGCCAGCCACCTAAGTTCTCCGAGCTCCCAGTGTGAACCTTCGGCTCAGCCTTTGTACTGCACTGGAAATTAAAGCAAAAGAACAGGGTTTTATTCTGCTAGGGGAAAAAATTGGCATAGAAAATAATGGAACATGAACCAATATCAAGCAAGATTAAGAGTGTGTTGATACTGATAAAAACCGTAAAAAGGAGATAAATTATGAGTATATTTGGCCACCGATCACATATTGTTACATTCAGTATCTGGCAGAGTGAAAGGTACACAGTAGACTTTTGATAAATAGGTAGGAAAAAGGGGAAAGGGAAGATTCTCAACTCAAAAGCTGTCCAGAAGCCAGGAGCTGTTGCAGTACTGAGTGTACTCAAGGTACCCAGTAGAACCACACTTGACCCTGGCTTCCCACCCATCAGTTAGTAATGTTTGAAAAAGTTTTAAGTTCCTTGAAATCAGTTAGTAAAGTCTGAAAAAGTTTTAAGTTCCTTGAAGTCAAATTCAAATGTTTCCAGTCAGAAATTATCAAACTGCTCCTATGCTGCAGGGTCTCTCACTCAACTCCTCTCTCTCTCTCTCTCTCTCTCTCTCATTCTCTCTGTCTCTCAGAACACACAAAAAAGCCATTTTTAAGAGTCCACTTCATAGGCATGAAGTATATTACTATGCTATCATCACCACCATCCATCCACTCACAGGACCTTTCATCTTGCAAAACTGAAACTCCGTGTCCATTAAAGTATAAGTCCTCTGTCCTCTCTCCCCTCAGCCCCTGGCAACCACACTAGTTCTTGAATCTATGTACTTGACTGTCCAAGATACCTCCTATAAGCACGTTCATCAGTATTTGTCCTTTTGTGTCTAGATTGTTTTACCTAGCATAGTCTTCAGGGTTGGTACATGTTACAGTGTATGTCATAATTTCCTTCCTTCTCACTGTATGTATGGACCAGATTTTGTTTATCCATATTCACCCACCAATAGACACTTGGGTTGTTTCTACCTTTTTGTTATTCTAGAATAATATTATAAATGTGGACATCCAAATATGTGTTGAAGTATATACCCTTGGGATTTTTTCAGCAATGAAAGCTAAACTAGCAAGGTTTTCTGGGTTTTGCTTGTTTGCTTGTTTGTTTGTTGGTACTGGGAATCAAACGCTTTGCACTTGTGAGGCAGGCAGAGAAACCACCGAGCTAAATCCCCCGGCCCTTTTATCAGCAATGAAATTTCCCTGAATGAACAAATTATCTGTCAAGGTCATGAACTTACATTTAAAGTAACTGTGCCCTGTTCACACAGACAGTATAAGAATCTCATTTTAAGTCACAGCCAGCTGCACAATCCCAAAAACAAAAGCACAGGGCTCAGAAGAGGGAAAGACCCAATTTCAAGTTTCTGGAGGAGCCCTTGTGAATCACCCAGCTCTTTCTGTGCCAGAGCCGATGCAGGTGCTCCTTGACTGACAACAAGGTTATGCCTTGCTAAGCCTGTCATAAGCTGAAAGCTGTAAACTGAAAATGCACCCAGTCTACTGGACATCACAGTATAGCAACTTGGCATAATGAGAGTGTTGGATCGTTGTACTCAGGAGGTTGATGCGAACTGCTGCTCACTGCCATTGCCCGGTATTGTGAGAAAGCCTCATACGGCATGCCACTGTTTGGCGGGGAAAGGACTAAAATTCAAATTTCAAACTATCACTTCTACAGAATGCATATATGGCTTTTACATGACCATAAAAATCAAAACTTGTAAGTTGAACTTTTGTAAGTCCGGGACTGTCTGTACATGTGTCAGTCTCCTCCTTTCAAAATGTGGGAAATAAAATGCTCTTCACAAAGTGGGAGACTATTAAGGGAGTAGTCAAGGTGCCTGGAGTATTGTAAATGCACAGTAAATACTACATTTCCTCTGTTCTCAGAGGCCTTCCCATACCTTTTTCTCCACACAATTTCACACTTAAAATTACATTTCCAAATTCAGGTCCATCATTGACCAAAATATGTCACCATGTGGCGCAAGCCTGTATCTCCAAAGAGAATGTCTTTGGCTCAAAGCTGTATCTTGCCCAGCACAATGAAGCTAGACTAGAACTCAATCTCTTTGTGTCCCACCAACGAGCAGCCCCGTTGTCAGGATTCCCTCCTCTATTCTCTGCTCTTCTGTCTTCTCCTCGTACTCTTCCCCTCCCACCCGTCCCCACCCTTGCCCCAACCAGAATACTGACCAGTACTCCCATTCGCCAGCAGTGCCTTTCCTTGCTTCAGTTTTCTTCAGGGTGCTGATAAATATATGGCATCATAAGTAGATTTATTTGTTTAGTATCCATTTTTCTCCAACTACCTTTGAAGCTCCATGAGGGAAGGAAATACCTTCATTCTGTTACTATATCCTGGTATATTACAGGAGGACAGTGCCACTTGGGTCAATGAATGAACACACAAGTAAACAGAAGATGAGTTAATGCATTGTCCTGATCTAAGACGCTAGAAACAGGCCTAAGAATTCACCTGGAGCTTCACAGTTCTAAGGTAGCCCCAGGCTTAGCCTCAGCATGGTAGGAAAGTTTAGCTTCTTGCTTTTCCTTTCCCAGGCCCCTTCTCTTTCATAGACATCCTCACTTCATAGCACTCCATAGCTTTGGCTCCTTCTCACTCAACCATTGCCTCTCAGACAGGAGTACTCCCCTTGTAATCAGGTACCTAGGAATCCTGTAAATCTATCCATGTAAAGGCTGTGTGGAATCACAGCAGGTAACAGATGCAATTTTTAAAGGGAGACTTTAAGTTACAATATCATGTGACATGTATTCCTACACGACCCCTGTTGTAGGAGTTTCAGGTATCCTGAAAACTTACTTTGCCACATACACAGAAAATTGCCTATGGGTGTGTCGTTCATTCATTTGACCTTTCAGTCAATATTTCCTGAGTGCTTTGGGGATACACTACTGCACGTCCCTACTCTCAGAAATCCACCATCTAGTTCAGGAGACAGAGCAGTAAGCAAAGATCTTGCCAAGGAATTTAAAGTCTCACCCTTACTGTTACAACACAGCAACACAGGTAACAGAAAACTGTGCAGGATAAGAGCAGTAATAGAAACCTGTGCAAAAACTAGAGACAGAGACTCGAGGCATGAGCAGCCCAGAAGGCCTGCGAGGAACTGAGTCTCGGCTGCCTACAAGCAGTTGGCACTAGGTGAAGCTGCACTATTGAGCTCACTATGGACATGCAGGTGTCCCTGTGCCTCCAATGGTGCAAAAGTTCAAAGGCTGGCACTGAGCCCACTCTGCTGCATGAGACCCTCCAAAATGCTTGCAGGGCCTCTGTACCAGGCAAGAGGAAAAGGCAATGGGCAGGGCATCATTGCCAGCAGTTCTCCACCATCAGAATGTCAGAAATCAAGTCTGTGTTCTTAGTTTTCATTCCCTACAAAATTGCTCAAGTTCATTACAGTAACAACATAAGTAGTAAATCAGTTCTCAGTGTGCACAATTCACAATTCCTTCTTAACTCTGCCATGTTTGAGGAACTGTGTAAATATTCTGCAGCCTTTCTTCCATGTGTCAAAGAGAGCTTGTGGTAGTAACAATCATAACAATTACCCACAACTTCAATATCTTCTTAGATCTGCCACCTAAGGTAAGTATCTTTTTGCAAAGGTACCCAAGACTTCATTTTTTAATTCAGCTTGGATCCATTTCCCTCCCAAGTTCTTTCTCCAAAGTGTTCAGCTACCCAGTGAGACAAATCATAGCCCTTTACTTTTCTGGCTTTCTCTGATACAAGAAGTTTCCAGCAACCATCAGAGAAGAAGGCAAGTAAAATCCATGATGGAGACAAGCCTAGGAAATTAGTTCAAACATACAGCAAGGCACTGTCCTCACTGCAGAGAGACACATGCTGTTCCATGGACATGGGCCCATTCGTGAGTCACTGTGCATAACGGGGCATTGTTGAAAGTGTTAGGAACATGAGATTCCTCATTGCCCAGTTTGGGTAATGCTGGAGCTATGTTTGCCTCCAGAAATGAAGTCAGACAGTCTTGGCCCAACTTCCAGTTGTTGGGCCCAAAGACCAGGGAGCCACCATGTTTATCATGCTGAGTTTTGTTAACAAGAGTCATCCCTTAAATTGTTTTTAACAGTTGACTTCATACCTGTGTGTACAAGGAAAGTGAATGCTTTGACAAAGGATGTGCAGAGGTCTCTCTGACCACCCAGAGGGTCCTAGACCACATGGAGAAGTGTTCTAGATCTCCACAACAGAACTCTGCAGTATCAGATAGATTGGTGGAAAGAGAAAAAAACTTGTCCATGATTCAGTGTGAAGAAGGGATGTAGTAGGCTTACAGGCAACAATACATCTAGAATCATAAATAATAGCTCTCATTTCTTGAGTATTTATTATGGGAAAGGCACTGCTTGATACTTTATATGAATGACTTCATTTTCTTCTTACATCCCTAAGATATATACAGATCATGTCAACCTCATCTTAAAGATAAAGGAAGCTAACCACTGAGGAATGACACAACATAATCTGACTACAGACTGAGGGACACTATAAGTGATCTCTCTTTTAACCAGTTTGACAGGTTTGTGGGGCAGGAAATTTGACACCTGAGTTATATTTATTGCTGGGAAAACAACATCTCTTTAACCCTAGATAAGAAGAAACATTAAACCACACACTTTTTTTTTAAATTTAATTTATTGGTACATTCTAGGTAGACAGTACAGTTACATTCATTACTAGGATCTTGTACCTTTACATGCCAGGTCTTGGTTCTCATTTTTTCCCCTTATCCCCAACCTCCCTTCACCCTCCCCTCCCCTCCCACCATACACTTGATAGACTATAGAGTTTTCAAAGTTCTGCTGGCTATGGGACATCCTTCAACCTAGGAAACTTTCTGCATCTGCCTCATTTCTCAGAATCACTAGCTCCTCAAATTCCCACTCAGAACTGTTGAGTGGTGGTCACTGAGAACAGTTAAAGGTGAAAATTTAGCAGGACATGCTTCCATCAGCTTCTCTTGATTTCCCAGTCTTATGCTGGGTGAAAAAAAGATGGGGAAGATCAGGACAAATTCCAACCCCACACCAAGACAAACAGCTCTTCCTAGACCCTGATCTCTCCATAGACAGAAGCCAGAAGCCTAACTGTTGTATATGAAGGAACAGACATACTTCCAATGTTTCTTTGGCAAATTTCTCAAGGTGAATACAGCTTCCCATGAAAAGCAAACCAAAACAAATCAAATCAACTAGGGGAGTGATATCCCCATATTTCCTTTAAGCCCACTGCATAATTTTCCTCTAGATTAATGTCCACTAGGATTTTCCCAATCTCTTTTAGACAGGAAGACTAGAATGTGTTTTCATTTCTACTTGGAGACTGTCCAAAAAAGTCAATTTAAATTTGGTGGGGGGGTACTGGGGATTGAACTCAGGTCCTTGCACTTGTGAAGCACATGCCAGAACCACTGAGCTAAATCTCTGGCCCAAGTCAATATAAATCAAAGCAGCAGTGTGTGGAGATTTCTATTGCCCAAGAAATGAGGTTCCCTATTGAATGAGAGTAACAGATACCATTTATTAAGCAAATGCTATGTACAGGCCAGCCACTGTATATTTATTATCTCACAAGTTCTGGTGTGGCTTCCTTACTTAGGTGTCATGGTTTCCATTTCATAGATGAAGAAATTGATGCTGGTGTAGGGGTATGAATATGTGGCTTGTCAGAAATTATAGAGCTCATCAGTGACAAAACTAGAATTTAAGCCTAATTCTGTCTGACTTCCACACTCCACACTTCTTGACTCTTATCACATCCTCAACCTAAACATAAGAGATGCTGAATCTTGGCACCATCCCCAACTTGACTTCTGGAGAGTCCTTTTAGTCCATATTGCTGGATGCTTAAAGTACATTCCGCCTTCCCCTTTCTCCTGTGCCTGGTGTGTGCTCCTGCCTCCCTTCTCTTCCAGGTGAATTCATCTTTGTCTTTCTAGAGCCAAACTATATCTTTCTCTCTTCAGGGAGTCTCCCCAGCCTCCATCCACATGATCACCCCTCTCTCTGATCTCCCAAAACCTATTATGATAGTGACATACAACTTGACCCATTACTATCAGAAGAAGAACTGAGTTTCACCATTGGTCTGTTCCCACCCAAGGTCAACAACTAGGATGCATAGACGCCTTCCCTCTGGATGTCAAAACCCTGCTGCCCTTGTCTCTGGGGGTGACAGAAGAGAGTATGTCCACACAGGACAGGATAGAGATAGTACTTGGAAGTCTCCAAGCTCAAGTATCATCTAATGGATGATCCTCAGGTGACCATTAGGCTGTATGCTGGGATGACTAGACAAGAATTTCAGGGATTCTCTGGCCATGGTATACCCCTAAAATGCTAATAGTCCCCTATGGGCATTAGCTTAGCTCCCAGCCTGCTCCCCGATTATCTCTGGACCCTGACCTTCTGTCTAGCTGGATATCCAGCCAGCCCTTCCTGTTTCACAATCAGCCAACCTTCACCTCCCAATTGCAGGCTCTCTTGTGTTCAAGGATGGAGAGAGGATTGCAAAGCTCTTTCTTGATCCTCTTTCTAATCCCGTTACAGAGGAAACTGTCCCCCAGAACCCTATTTTTTATTTGATTTCCTCATCACTGAGCACTGGATTCTGGCAGGAGAGGGATTAGTTGAAAGCAGATACTGGAACCAACACATCAGATCTTGAATCCCATCACCTTCTAGCTGCATAAACTCCATCCAGTTTCTCTACCTCTCTGTGTATAAGTGTTTTCACTTATGATCTAGAGGTCCCAGCAAAAGCTACTGTGTGAAGAGTAAATTAATTCATACCCACATACACTCAGAATGGGTTTTGGCACATGGTAAGCACTCCATAAACATTAGCTGTGGTGATTACTTTGCCCTCTTTTCATTCCCATGATTAAAACCTGACTTCTCAAATAAAACACAGGTGGCATCTGAAACTTACAATTTCTAGAAACATTTGATGTGGAGGGACAAGGCCTGCCCTGAGACCCAGGCTACCCATAGGGATCCACACAGGAGCAGGAGAAGCTCTGGGACTCAACCCTGTACACCCCAACTCACACAGCCACTGACAATTTCACAAGAACCCAGATGGCACAGGGCCCAGCTGATATCTGAAGCACATCTTTACTACCACCTTGAATATCATTCACCTCTAATGTACAATGAGAATTTTCCACTCACAGACAGGGCTTTAATGTGAGTCTGCAAGCAACTGATTTATTATGGTCTCTGCGCAGCCAAACCTCTCTGCTAATGTTAAACTGTCTTGGAAACCACTCCGCAGCACTAGCATCTCCACCTCAGCTCCACCTCAGATCATCAGGCATTAAATTCTCATAAGGAGCAGGCAGCCTAAGTCCCTCACATATATAGTTCACAGTAAGGTACATGCTACTATATGAATCTAATGCGGCTGCTAACCTCACAGTAGATAGTAATATTTGTGATAGGGAGAAGCTGTAGATGCAGATGAAGCTATACTTGCTAGCCCATTGTTCACCTCCTGCTGTACAGCCTGCTTCCTAACAGGCCACTGATGAACTGGTACTGGTCCATGGCCCAGGGGTTTGGGGAACCCCTGAAGGACAGATAGGGTATATGCAGCTGGGGATAGTTCAGAGTAAGCCTGAGCTTCCAAGCATGGGTAGAGTCTCACATTAAGTGAGGAGGGAGCTGCATGGGCACTAAGGTTTCCAGGTCCATCATTGTGAGTTTCGGGGAAATTGCCACTAATGGAAAATGTGTAAGGAAATAAAAACCAGTGATGCCAGTTCATGAGACAAGAAGGTACAGCCAGAAGCTTTCTTTCAAAATATGTTTTCTTGGCCATAAGGAAGGCAGAGACAGAAAGTGGGCAAAGTCTTTCAAAAAGAGAGGGATACAGCAGCTAGGGATTTAGCTCAGAGGCACTGCTTTTGCTTCACAAGTACAAGGTCCTGAATTGATCCCTGGTACCAGAGGGGTTGGGGGGAGGCCTTTCTTTGTTACTTATCTAGGCTTAAAAATGGTGCTAGACTCTTTAATAAATGGTGTTGGAAAAACTGGATATCAACCTGTCACAGATTAAAATTAGACCCTTATCTTTCGCCATGCACTAAATTAAAATCCAAATGGATTAAAGATCTAAATATTAAAACAGAAACATTAAACTTGCTGGAAAGTAAGTTAGGCAGAACTCTGGAAGACATTGGTATAGGAAAAGACTTTATGAACAAATCCTCAGTAGCACGGGAACTAGCAGAAAGAATCAACAACTGGGATCTCATCTTACTAAAAAGCTTCTGTACTTCAAAAGAAACCATTAGCAGAACTAAGAGACAATCTACAATGTGGGAAAAAATTTTTACCAGCTGTACCTCAGACAAAGGACTATTATCAAGGATATATAAAGAACTCAAA
>NW_022900921.1:24912178-24923222 GCF_012274545.1 Fukomys damarensis | reverse complement strand
TGTGGTTTTTCTATAAAATGGAATATTACTCAGCCATAAAGAGCGAGAGAATAGATTCATTCATAGGAAAATGGATACATATTGAAGATATACTCCTAAGTGAAATAAATAAGTCCCACATGTGTAAATACCGAATAGTTTCCCTGGTGTGAATATTCTGCAACAATGCATAAGATTCTAATAAGATTACTGACATTTAGAAATGGGAGGAAAGGAGCTAAAGATGTAGGGAAGGTGTGATACGTAGGGGAAGAACAAAAAGGGAAAAGAAAAAAATGTGAGAGAATGAAAAGATGAAAATAAAGTGTTTGTAGATGGGGAGGGGAGGAGGGGGTGAAGGGAGGGCAGAGGTAAGGGGAAAAAAATGAGAATCGAGACTTGCCATGTAAAGGTACATGATCCCAACAATGAATGTAACTGTACTGTATCCCTAAATGTACCAATAAACTCAATAAAAAAAAAAATGGTGCTAGAAAACATGAACTGATCATTTCCAAGAGAATAAATTTAAAACGACCACTAAAGGCATAGGAAAAATGGTAAAAATGATAAAGTAAAACTAGCCAACATACACAAGGATGGTTAGATGCAGAAAAAGAAAGGCCATCCAGATTTATTCTCACACAGTGAGAGACAACTGAATTAAATTCAACCTTTCCAGAGACAACATATTTTCCTCAGTCTCATTGCCCAAGGCTCTTCTTCAATAAATGTGATTCAATGATAACAAACCCCTCACCTGCACATGGAATGTACCCCTCTCTGGGACCCATGAACCCACTGCTTTTTATTCTGCCAAAGGAACTTTAGTTAAGAAAACAAGGGCATATGTCCTGTCTTAAAGAAACAGCAGAAGCTGGGCAAATGATCAAGTCACAGCAGCTGATATAGGCAAGAAAGTTCACAAGGAAGCTTATGGAAAACATGTTCCTACCTTCTCTAATATTTTTAGGAGTACCTCCAATCACATATTTATAAACCAATAGACCTTTCAAGGTGGGCGAGAATCCCACTTCTGCCAACACAAAGCAAAGTCACCCTAGGCAAGGATCTTCCTCCCTGGAACACGAGTTCCCTCATCTATCCAACAGAAGAGATGACAGAGACTCTGTGCTATGGCTTAGATCTAAAATGCCTCCCCCCACAAAATCTCATGTGTTTGGAAGGTGATTAGTTCATGGGAGAGCTACGGTCATCAGTGGATTCGTCTGTTGATGAGTTCAGAGGTGAATGTGCCATTAAAAGGTGGGGCTTGGTTGGAGGTAGGTCACTGTGGGTGTGCCCTGGAAGGGCTTATTCTTGTCCCAGGCCCCTTGCTTCTCTTTTTGCCTCCTGACTGCCATGGGTCAAGCTTGTTTTCCTCTGCTAAGCCCCTCTGCCATGCTGTTTCTGCCTTTGAGCCAGCCAACCATAGACAAAAACTGTGAGCCAAAATAAACCTTTCCTCTAAATTGCAGGTGTTGGGTATTTTATATGACAGAAAAGTGACTAAGATACCTTGTAAGGCAACCAGGAACATTAGAAAGAGGACACGTGGCCAAAGTCCCCCCTCAATAAGGACTAACTATCATGCTTTCAAAAAGGTAGAAAGAAAGACTAAATTGCACACAGTACAATTCCTGTTGGCTGGAGAGCAAAGGCTGGAATGGAGACACACTGCTAAAACCTTTAATTCCTCTGCTTCTCTGCTACCAAGTGCTCCTGGCCAGGGACAAACTTTCAGGTTGTTGAAAGTCCCCTTCTAAGTCACATAACAGGAATGGGTGTTTCAGCAGGAACATGAGTACACAGCGCGCCTGCCCCTTGGACAAACCTTAGCAACCCTTGTGGTTGCTTTGCACTAGGCAAGAAGAAAAGACTTGAGGCATTCATCTGTGGCTTTGGACTAAGAAGGAAACAAACAGGGTTATTTCAGGGTTGCTCAAGGGAGAACTGGGCTCAATGAACTATTCTACATGAAGCAGAATGACAACAGCTATCCAGACCTCTGAGAACATGTCTAGCTCTTCCTGCCCATTACCATATTCCAGGTCACAAAACAAGCATAAGATCCTCACATTTGGTGACAAGTCATTTGATTAGGGAATGAGAGGGCTGCTTCTACTCATTCAAATAAGGAGTCTTTGGGCCAGGGATGTAGCTCAGTGGTGTGACACCTGCCTGGCAAGCACAAGGCCCTGCGTTTGATTCCCAGTACAAAAAAGAAGAAAAAGAGAGTGTTTCTTGATTCAGTAATAACCCAGAAAACATGGTTTGTAATCCTCCTTTCTAGTCTTCATCTTGTTGCCTAAAGTTACTTACCGGACTAGGCATCAAGGGCTCCCCTTCTGAGCTATGTTACTCCTTTGTGTCACTAGAGCAGCACCAATGTATTCCAAAGTTTCCGCTTCTGCTTTTGTCTAGCTAGATCTGCCTATGCTATTAAGTTGCTCTGATAATCAACAGAAAAGAGTGAATGAGCCATTTACACAAAGCAGAGTGAAGGTGGCATTCCATGCATGGGAAGTGAGGACGGCACAGCTAATGGCACCAAGGACTGTGCTTTAATACCCTAAGAGACTCATCCAAGAGGAGATTTCTGAAAACTCAGCAGATAGAAGTTTAGGATAAAGTATGACTTCTTGGAGGATATAGGTGGTATAAGCTAGAAATTCAATGTTTTTCTAAATGCTTAAATAAATTTATAAATGTCAGATCTAGAGAGAACTGTGAAAGGAGCCTAGAACAGGGAATGAGCTTACAAATTTATTAGGATGATGAAGGTAGATTGGCTTCCCTCTCTCCCAGAAGAACAATATTGCCTGACAAAGTTAAGATGCATTCTTGACCCTAGATTTGGCAATAATTAAATCATAAATATGACTCTTCATAAGTCAGGAAAACAAATATATCACAACTGTAAACCTTATAATAATCCATGGAGTTAGAATTTACGTGTGTGCCTGGTAAAATGAACATTGTCTAGCCAGTCACATTAATTTCATGAAATGCCCCATTCTCGTATAAAGTATTCAAAAAGTCAATGAAGAATACAATGCAACTTCGTCACAACTTGATCTAAAGCAGACATGTCAGCTACAATACACATTTAGTTAGCACCATTTTGATTTGCCTTCTTAAATTGTGGGAGATTTTAGAGAAAGTATTCAACAATCTTGGTGTATTTTGAATATGGTGCAAGAAAAACTAAAGAGATCATCTTTTCCCCCTTTTATAAGTTGTACTGCCATACAGAAGGGCTTTCACCATCAGTTCCTGTCTCAGAGGCCTGGTCCCACATGTAAGTGGTCCATGAGTTCTCACCTTGATGGCGTGCGTATGCCAGCAGCAATATCGTCTGTGAAATCCCTTTGACATTTTCAGCCTTAGCCTGGATGTTTCAAAAGCTAGAATGTTCACTGCAAGGCAGCTCCTGCTATTGAGGGAAATATCCACATTTCCTAGCTCTAATTATGCTTTCTAACAAGCAAATCTAATCTTTCTGTAGATTAGGTTATGCCAGCCCAAATACCTTTAGGTTCAAGAAAAAGAAAAGCCAATTCACAGGAGATTAAAATATAAGATTTATAGACTCAAGTAGTCGGAAATCTTGAGGGTAAGCTTGAGAATGAGGATTGTTCGAATGACTCAGCAGTGTCACCGGCAATCACTCTTTCCCTCTCCCAAGGCTAACTGTCCTGTGATCACAGAATGCCAATAGTTAATGAGGCTACTGGCTTTCTCGTTCACTCTTGGGGCATGGGTAAAAACAGAGAATCCCCTCTTGAAGTCCCCTTATCAAGGCACAGATTGAGCTTCCCAGGAGCCCCTATCAAACCTCTCTTTGCAACCTGTCAGTCAGAAATGGTCTCAGAGCTCTCTATCTCTAAGCCACTCAAAGAAGCAAGGGGAATGTACCTTCTCAGAATGACTTAGCTATAGACCAAACAAGGCATCTCCAAGCTGAAGGTCAATCTGCCATACTCTTGCTATTACCCAATGGGAGAAAAGGAAGGTCAATGTTGGAAGGACAACCATCTGTCCACTTACAAGACATTTCTATTTTCCTAGTTAAAAGTCCCAGCCTGTTGCCCTGCTCCTTCACAGGCAGGATCCCTGGACTTTTTCTAGCCTGGCTGTTTTCCCCAGTGCTCAGCACTTTGGGCTGCTAATCCATGCAGAAGTGTAGCCACTCCCTCAATAGCCTCTGACATTTTGCAGTGAAGACAGACCAAGGAAAGAAAAAAATCAAAATCTGGAACGGAACACAGCTTTACCTTCCTTCACATGCACCACATGGTTTGCAACTGTTTGCTTGCTTGCCTTGCATCCTTTTCCTCTTCGTTTAGTACCAGCTCCCAGACTCTCCTGCACAAGCCACCCCACCCTCACTGTCAGGCCCCATGGTGCAGAAAGGCTCTTCTTGCCCTCTGGCTCTAGCTATGGACTTATGTTCCTGCCTTGGCCATTCAGCATATTCCTTTCCCCTGGCCACTACAAATGATTCAGAAATGGGCAAGTGACCTAGGCCTGACCGAAAGTGCCAATCATTTCATGGTCACAAGAACTATTGGGAAAGAAGAGCTCCCTCTTAATAGAGAGATACTGGGGCCACCACAAGCAGACTTCCCAGGAAAGAAACAAACACAGAGAAAAGCCAGGGCTAAATGTAGAAAGAAACAGATGTCTAAAGACTTTGTGCAAATATTTAGATCCAGCTGTGCTTGAACAAATATTTGGATCCATATTGTCTTGAACACATCAGGTATATGAGCCAATAAATTTATTTTTGTTTCTTCAGCCAGTTGAATTTGGGTTCCACAATGGTTCTGATATGGTTTGTTGCCCCCAAAACCTATTGGTATTTGGTTGAGTCTTGGTTCGCAATGTAGCAATGTTGAGAGGTGATTAGGTCATTAAGCATGATTGATGCTCTTCTCACAGGAATGGATTCTCACTCTTGTGGTATAAGATTAGTTACTTGTGGTATGAGATTAGGGGGTTGTCACAAAGGGAGTTTTGTGTCTTCAGTTAGGTCCCTTACTTCAAAGTCTCTTTGTGTGCTGTTTTCTATACAAGCCTATTTCCCCTTCCATCTATTGACCATGCATAGAGCAACACATGGTCCTCACCATAAGCTGAACAGACATCAGCACTATGCTCTTGTACCTCCAGAAATAAACCTCTTTTCTTTATAAATTATTCAATCTTGAGTACTTTGTTATAGCAACAGAAAATGAACTAAGAAATTTTTTCCTTCCCCACGGAGAAACTTGTTAACTCTACCAGGCAGTTATTTCTGTTCCTCCTTTCATCTTTGATGCTTAAATTTAATGTTAGGAAAAAGCACAGAATGTTCATGCTTCTCCATTAGAATCTCTTTTACCGACTTCCGCTATTTTATTGGGTCAGTCCCACAAAGCATTCCAAATATTTCACAGTGGCAAGATCCATCATTGTTGGCCAAGAATGGAACATAGCATGTATTTATTTATACATGCGTTTATTATATTCTCAGAGAGTGGTTAACCCTTCATTTTTCTTAGGGAAAAAAAATGAGCATGTCACTGCCTCATTTCCCCACCCCTTTAGATTTGGAGAAATAATAAAGTTGAGTATTTCTGAACTTTAGAGAGTTAAAAACAAACCCAATCATCCCCCTGGTTAAAAAAAAATGGAAAAAGGCCTAGTCACAGAGGGCCCTCTTCCCTCAAATGCATTCCAAAGCAATGGAACTAATGCACACACCAGGCCACATGCCATCAACTGCCGCTTGGAGAACATCTGAAGAACATCCACCTCTTCCGGCCACCCCCACTCCCAGCTGTCAAGGCTCCCCACTTGCAGTCCTCATGTTCCTGAAATGATATGTGCAGGGCAGATGTCACAGGGCTCACATAAGGCTCGAGGGCAGCCTTGACCCTAGAGTGCTTTGCTGCTCAGCTGTCACAGCTGATTGGGCCATAGGCCCAACTCAGGACTCGGTCAGAAAGCCACCAAGACAAGATTCGCTTTCCCTCACACAGAAGAGCTCCTGATGCTCCAACACTGCACTGCAGCTTTCTGCACAGGCAATGCTAGTCCCAGTGCAGTTACAGCCTTTATTGGTACTCTTTTTCAAATCCTTTTTAAAAACCGTGGTTAAACACATGTAACAAAATTTACCATCTCAAGTGTACAGGTCAGTGGCATTAAGTACATTCACGCTTTATGCAGCCATCAACACCATCCACCCCCAGAACCCTTTTGTCTTGCAAAACTGAAACTCCTAACTTATTAAACAGTAGTACTTCATCTCCCCCTTGCTCTGGCCCCTGGCAACCACCATTTGACTTTCTATTCCACGAGTCTGATCTCTCTCTGTTTATCTGTGTAAGTGGAATGATAGAGTATTTGTCCTTTTGTGAAAGGCTTATTTTACTTACAGTAATATCCCAGTGTTTGACACATGTTGTGGTACGTGTCGAAATTCCCTTCCTTTTTAAATCTGTGTGATATTCTACTGTATGTATAGTTCATAATTTTTTAATTCACTTATCTGTCAGTGGGCACTGATGTGGCCACCACTTGACTAGTGAGTAATACCATTATGAATGTAGTGCACAAATATCTTTCAAGACCCTTTCAATTATTGTGTGTATATATAAAGAGGTATAATTGGATCATCTGGGAATCTGTTTTTAATTTTTGAAGAACCACTATCCTATTTGCCACAGTAGCTGCAACATTTTGCATCCCCACCAGCAATGCCCAAGGTTCCAATTGTCCACATCCTCACCAACACTTGCTGTCTTTTGTCTTTTTTTTTTTTTTACAGTAGATATTCTAATGGGTGTGAGGTGGCATTGATTTTTACTGCCACTCAGTTATCACTGTACTGGCGATAACTACTATTACTTTGCCAAGTTGTACCAAGTGTATTTCTTTAATGTTTAAGAGGTGGTCTTAATTCACTTTGAAGATATATGATCCTTTGTTCCTGGCCAACTTGGTGCAGATGGCCTATCTTCTTCTAAGACAGAGATTCTAACTCAAAGCCAGAGGAGCCCAGAGATTCTTTTGTTTTTCAGAAAAGGAAACAGAGGTCCCCAGAGGCATTACACAATGGTTAAGAAATTTGAATGGAGCACATCTAAATTGAAAACCTGTCCCTGCCATTCTCTAGCTGCATGACTGTGGAACTGTCTCTTGGCCTCTAGATTTAAACCTAGCTTCTTTTCATGTGCAATGTAGAGACAGGGATAGTATTTATCTTGCAGAGTTGTTTAAGAGTGAAGCTGCTTAGCACATGCCAAATGCGGTACACAAAGTAATTGCTCAATAAATGCTAGCAGCTCTTATGGTTACTGTTCTCTTATTCCTATTAAGTAACTTGCCCACATCCCATGACTAGTGAATTGGGTATCCTAAAACCCAGAATATATTCTTGATGTAGGCGCTCTTGACCCTACTTCCCCAATATATGAGCCCACCTCCAAAAGCCCTGCCTTGCTACTGTAATCAGTTGTGTTTATTCTAAAATAAACATTCAACTCATTCCTTTAGTAGTACGTCTCATTCAATTCCATGCAGAACAGACGACAAACCAGCTGTGGGAATATGGTGGTGATTGTCACTGCAAAGTATCAGTTGTCCAAGACATTGGAAGGCAAGGGACAAAGCTCAAGCAAGGAAAGGAAAGGTGCTCAGAAGAGTGGGTCTTACAAGTCCTTTGATCTCAAGGAAGGCCATATGCTTTGATGTGATGTTGTTCCTCTGTCACTGGGGAGTTGTTTTACCTGGGAATTAATTCTATCATGCATTTGTCTGATGGTTTACAGTTTAAAAAGATTCTCTCACTGGATAATTACTTCTTGGGAGCCTCCTCTGATCAAGTAAGATGATGTGTGAGGCGTCAGGGACATGGCCAAGAGCAGTGCCAGATGGCCTGCTGTTATTTGTGCTGAGGGAAATTGACATGATTTGGAAATCCCACTGACCAGGGTGAAAACTGCAAGTGTGCTAAGAGTAAGGATGAGAGAAGCGGGTGTTCTGAGACTCCAAAAGGGGCTCATAGCTGAGCTCTAAAGGATGAGTCACGGGAAGTGTTAATCAAGGAGCAAATAAAATAAACATCTGTTCAGTGTTGAGCCCATATCTGTCTGTGGGTCTCAGATATTTGCAGTGCTTATTCTTCACCAACCCTGTCATACTTAAGGCTCAGGCACTAGATAAGCTCGGGGGATTACTGAAAGTACCCAACCTGTCCATGAATAGGAGAGTTGTTATGTAATGTGTACCTTCTCCTAACTACAGGATACCACGCAGCTGTGAGTACAATTAAATAGACTTACATAAGCTATTATGAGAAGATTACCTTAGAAAGTGAAGAGATCCTAGCAGGGCAAAGTTTTTGTTGTTGTTGGGTTTTTTGTTTGTTTGTCTGTTTTGTACCAGGGATCGAAGTTGGGACCTTGTGCTTGCGAGGCAGGTGGCAGCACCACTGAGCTAAATCCCTGGCCCCTGTGGCAAAATATTTTTAAATGACCATTTATATAAAAAATGTAAGTATATGTAAGTGTATGCAGAAATATACATATATGTAAGTGTATGCAGAAATCGGTGGCAGGGGGACACACAAGAAACTACTTACACTAGTTTGCTTGATGTGTTAGTCAGCTTTCCGCTTCTGTAACAAAATACCTGAGTTAATCAAATTAAAAAGAGGCTCACATTTTGGAGGTTTCGGCTCATGGATAATTCGCTTGATGACTTTGGGCCTGTGGCATGGCAACACATCATCGCGGGAGCACTTGGCAGAGGAAGCTGCTCACTTCATGCAGTCAAGAAGGGAAAAGAGAGAAAGAGACCAGATTTCCAATGTGCCCTTCAAGGGCACACCTCAGTCACCCAATTTCTTCCCACTAGGCCTCAATTGCTAAAGTTTCCACCAGCTTCCCAAATCACCGGTGACTAATCTTTTAACACATGAGCCTCTGGAGGAGTTTAAAATTCAAACTACGGCACTAGGATTGACAGAAAGTACTATAAGGGGAATGGTTCAGAAAACAAAAATTTGTTCTCAGAGTTTTGAGTTTAAAGTCTAGGGTCAGGGAGTGGGCAGGGCTTGCTCCTCTGGATAACCACAAGAGAAGGGCCTCTTTGTCTTGTAGACATCACTGTCTTTCTATGTCTCTTCACATCACTTTCCCTCTGTGCCTGTGTCCAAATTTCCCCTTTTTATAAGGATATCAATCATGTTGGATCAGGGCACACCCCAGTGACCTCACTTTAACTGGATTATTTGTATAGAGACTATCTCCAAATAAGACCATATTCTGAAGGTTAGGACTTCAACATACGAATGTAAAGGGATACAGTTCAACCCACAACACTATTAGAAGAAGGAAGGGGACTTACCTTTCATTTCATACTGTTCTCTGTAGCATCCAAATCTTCCAATAAACATGAATTTCTATTAACAAAAAATGTTTTAATTAGAAAAGCAGTTGGCTATTTAAACCCTTTCCCACCCACCAAAATCACCTGCCTAATAAAAACCACCTGCCAGGTAAAAAGCATTAAGGATGTCCTTACCTGTGCTGTCAAATGTCTGGATGTTCAGCATCCAGAGCATATACATGGAGGTCTTTGGTATTCAAATATCTTAAAATGTGCCTGACTTCTACCATAAGTTTCCCAAAAGTTTTAAGCAGAAGCTACATGTCTTTTTCTGATTCAGCCTTAGAAATTAAAGCACCACTACGACTGTACCGATCAGAAGCTAGTCCCTAAAATTCAAGGGTGCAAATTTGGCCCAGAGTCAAGGGGAGGAATCTGGCAGAAACTCACAGCCTTTTGAGACCTAACTTTGGAGAGTACTGCATGTATGAATTCTCTATTGCAGTATGATAAATTCTCCTAAGTTCAACAGCTTAAAACAACAAATCCTTATGATCTCACAGCATCAAGGGGTCAAGAGTTCAGGAGTGGCTTAGCAGGCTGCTGCTGACTCAGGGTTTCTTGTGAGATTGTAGCCAATGCATCCACAAGGGCTGCAGCCTCCTGAAGGTTTGGAAGAAGTTAGAAGATCTAATTCCAAAGCAGCTCATTCATGTAGCTATTGAAAGAAGGCCTCACTTTCCTGCCTCATAGGTATCTCCATGATGTTGCCTGGGTGTCCTAAAAGCAAGGCAGTCAGCTTCTCCCAGAAGAAAGGAGGGTAGGGGGAGGATGCTGTGTCACTTACGTCCTGTCCCTCTTGTGTTAGTTGGCTTTTCAGAACTGTGAAAAATACCAGAGATAATCAGTTTGTAAGAAGGAAATTTTCTTTTGGCTCCGTTTTCAAAGGTGCCAGTCCATGATCACTCCACTGTTTTGAGTCTGTGACGACGCAGAACTTCACGGCAGAAGGTATGTGATAGAGGAGGCAATGTTTACCTCATGGTGGCTTGGTAGAGGGCCAGGGAGGAAGGGTCAGGGTCTCCAATATCACCTTCCGGAGCTCAGCCCTGATGACCTAACTTCTTCCCACAAGGCCTCGCCTCTTAAAGGTTCCACCACCTCCCCGTTAGCACCACAGGTTGGCAACCAAGCCCTCAACACTCAGGCTTTAGGGGACATTCGAGATTCAAACTATAGAAACTGTGAAGTCACACCCCATCATTTATACTTAATTCTGTGTGCTAGGAGTGAGTCGCTAAGTCCAGCCCACATGCAGGGAGAAAGGACATTAGGCTTTACTTTCTGTAGGAAGTTTCTGAACAATTTTGAACCCTTTGGAATGTCACCCAAAGCACCACTTCTGATGCACTTTACTGATTACAAGAGAGTCTCAGCTTAGATTCAAGAGGAAAAGACACAGAACCCACCTTCTGCAGGAGAAATGTCACAATTTTCAGGCAGGTACTTAGATGCACCATCTCAATCAGCCTAGGGAGCCAGAATAAAATATCCCATTCTAAGTGGTTTAAACAATAGTTATTTCACACAGTTCTGAAGACTGAGAAGTCTAAGATCAAGGTGCCAAAGATTCAGTTCTTGGCTTGCAGATGACTGCCTTCAGAGAGAACGAGGAAAAGGAGGA
>NW_022900921.1:24825327-24911955 GCF_012274545.1 Fukomys damarensis | reverse complement strand
GGGGAGAAGAAGGAGGGGGGGAGGAGGAGGAGGAAGAAGGAGGAGGAGGAGGAGGAGGAGGAGGAATGCTCTCTGATATTTCTTCTTCTTCTCCCCCTTCCCCTTCTCCTTTTCCTCCTCCTCTTTCTTCTTCTAAACACATTAACCTCACCTTGGGGACCTCATCTTTATAATGTCATGTAACTGTAATCACCTCCCAAAAGAACTACCTCCAAATGCCATAACATTGAAGGTCAGGGCCTCAACATGTATTTAAGGAATACACAAATATCTACTACCTAACAATTCCACCCTGGCCCTCCAAAATTATATTTTCACATCCAAACTATGTTCATTCCATTCCAGTTGTCCCAAAAGACTTAACTGGTTCCAGCATCAACTCCAACGTCCAAAATCACACATAAATCTTGTGTAAATCAGGCGTCCATAGCAACAAGTATAGTTGTTCCTCGGTATCCACAGAAGATTGGTTCCAGGGCCCCCACGGATACCATACACTCCATGAATAATCAAATCCTTTATATAAAATGGCATAATATCTTCAAATAACCTACATACATTCCTCTGTATACTTTAAATCATGTCTAGATGAATTATGGTGCCTAGTAAAAGGTAAATGTTATGTAAAAAGTTGTTATACTATATCATTTAGGGAATAATGACAAGAAAACAAGATTTTGAGATGCGGTTTTTTTTTTAAAGTGTGTTTTATCCATAGTTAGTTGGATCCACAGGTGTGGAACTGTGGGTTACCAAGAGATAACTAGTTTAAGAAGTTATCCCAGAAAACAAAAAAAAGGAGAAGTGAGACACAAATAGGAGAGCAGGTAATGGGTGGGTTATAGTTTCAGACAGATGGAGCTCAGTCCTTCAGCATCCATATAGAGCATCCCTCTGCCCAGGCCTATTCAAATATAGGGATGTTTACCCAGCTGTTCTCTTCCTAGGTTAGTTTACTTGGCCCCTGGAGTTGTTAACACCCCCAGAGAAGACCCTCAGCTGATGTGAGCTAGTCAAAAGTCTTCATTGCTTGAGCTGCTACAAATCAAGCTTGCCCTTACTTTGAGCCAAAAGTATTCCTCACACATCATATATTTCTTTTTTTCTATTACCCTCCACGGGACCTGTCATTATTCCCACAAGTTAAGAAAACATACTCAGAGAAATGAACTGATGTGTCCATGGTCACACAGAGATGGAAGTGTGCTTACACCTTCTAACTGCAGTCCCTCTGGGGCAGAAGCTATACTCCTAACATACATAGCATAAGCCCCTGCCTTTCTGTACCAAGTCTTCACCACATGTTGTCACCTTATAGAGCTTTTTCCAGTTCCAAAATGCCATGCAGCACTGGGTTGCCAATTGCTTCCTCCTAGCTCAGTGCCATGTGGGTGATGGTGCCACGACAGTATTGGGCGGTGAACTTTGCTGTCATCACTCCAGGCCAGAGGTCCTCCGGTGGCCTTTCTTTGCATCTCTGACTTAACTGTACTGATCTCTTCGTTCTTGGGACATTCTTGTCTAACAGTCACCCTAGATCTTTTATTATGTCACCACAGACACACATTCTGGAAATCTTTAAAATAGTGGTTGTGAAAATTATGTAATAACATTAGGACATTGTATGTTAAGTGGAAAAGCAGTATACAAATTGCATGCACAAAGATATGAAATGACACATATATGCACATAAAAATGAAAGCAAAAACACTAGAATGCTTACTGTAATTGTGGTGGAGTGGTTAAGATTGTGGATAACTTTTTATTCTTCTTTCACTTTCCAAATTTTCTGTTATGTACATATAATGAAAAATGGGTTAAAATGTTTTTAAAACTATGTCATTGCTTATCTGACCCCTCTCCTGGGATGCAGCCTAGCAGAATGTGCTAGTCAAAGGAATGAGCTATGGAGCTCAATTGCCTGGGTTCAAACCCAAACACTTAATAGGTGCATGACCCTCAGCAAGTTCTGTGTCTCAGTTTGCTCATCTATAAAATGGATCTGATAAGAGTACCTGTTTCATAGAGTGAATATGAGCATCAAACAAGTTAATATTTGAAAGATACTTGATGGGAAAAAATTGTTCAAAAGGAAAGGAAACTAGGGAGGGAAAAGGCAAAAATGAGAAAAGGGACCAGAGATTTAGCTCAGTGGTTCCACCACCTGCCTCGCAAGCACAAGAACCTGAGTTCGATCCCCAGTACCAAAAGAGAGACAGAGAGAGAGAGAGAGAGAGAGAGAGAGAGAGAGAGAGAGAGAGAGAAGAAGGATAAAATGGAAACAAAATTTTGAAAATAAGGAGGGGAGGAGGGGTTGAAGGGAGGGGAGGGGAATTGGAAAAAAGAAGAATCAAGATATACTATGTACTGGTACAAATTCCCTATGATAAATATGATCATTATTTATATCTAAATAGTACCAATAAACTTAATAAAAAACAAAAATATATATTTGAAAGATACTTAGAATACTTATCCAAGAGATAGTTAAATATGTCTTCTCCCTGAAGAGGGGAGGCTCCTTGAAAGGCACTTCTGTGTTTTTCAGGAGGATACAACTGGTAAAAGTTGCAAAGAATGTTTTGTGCTTACCATAAAGACCCTCTTGACTTCAAAACCAAGCAGAATGGAGGGGAACTTAGCAATCCAGCACTCTATCCATGTGTCGTAGATAATCTCTGATACTGAACATTTTAAGAAGCAACCACATATAACACACTGGATGAAATTATGCGAAGGACAGATGAGCAAACTTCCCCAGACATAGAGAGGCCCCTCACCAGTCTTTCTCTGATGAAACAGGATGCCGTCCTCTAGTGGTCAGGAGGTAACACTGCGACTCCTTGTCTGAGTCCTTACACAGGTTGCTGGTGACCTTTAGATGGATTTTTCTCTTTTTGTTTTGGTCAAATATATGAGAAAAGAATACAGAGCTCTTTCATTCTCCTCACTGTGGCCTAAAGAACCCAAACACGTTTTCTAAGATCTAGTACTTGTCTGTCCTACAAATCCACTTTATGAAACCAATCTCCTCAAAGGGGCACCCTTGATTGTCCATGGCACTTGTATAAGTATTACTTTTGCTTAGAGACAGAGCATTTCTCAGAAAGGCAGTTTAAGACGTGTTTGAGAGGGACAGGAATTTAATCTAACTCCTGTCATTTCATCCCCTCCACTTTACAGGTGGGCAAAAGTCTTAACATTTATAATATGCCTGGACCAGAGTGGATGGATAATAAGTACATTATGAGGATTAGGTATCACTTTCTATCCTTGCTAAGACTTTAGCAATGTTCTTACAATAAAACTCACCTCGTGCTCTTTTAATACTGCTTTCTTTCTCAACTTGGCATTGGTAAAACATCCATAAAAACAATGCTATGTAGCCGGGTGTGGTAGCGCACACCTGTAATCCCAGCATTCGGGAGGTTGAGGCAGGAGGATCGCTGTGAGTTCGAGACCAGCCTGAGCTACATAGTGAGTTCCAGGTCAGTCTCACTACATAGTGAGAACCTGTCTCAAAAAACCAATGTGCTACATTAGAGCAATCTCCCTTCATTTCATATTTTTTATGTTATTATTCTATGGCTTGGAAAAAGAGAGAAATTAAGGCAGAAAGGAGGAGAAGGAAAGTGAAAGTCAGAAGAGGAGGAGGAGAGGAAAATTTGAATAGTCTAGTGCAGGACTAGGCCACAAGCCAGTGGTATGTAGGCTCTGACAGTCATGAATTCACCCTGTCAACTCCTCATTTCTGCTACAGACAATACCCAAATGAATGGATGGGTTCACTTTCCAATAAAATTTCAGTTACAAAATAATGGGCAGATTAGATTTGGCCTTCCTCTCATCTAACACAAAAAAATGCTGACATTATTCATTCCTTGCTTATACACATCAGAAGTGGTTAATTGATCATGGTGTCAATTAACTACCCAAATTGAGAACCTGTTTCAGGCCATTACTAAGTGTATATTTTCAAGAAATTTGCTTATTCCTTCTAAGCTTCAGCTTTCTCAACTTTAAAATGGAGACAGTAAATTTGTGTGCCTCAAGGGATTATTAAAGAAATCAAGGAAGATGTTTAGTACAGTGAGTGGCATTGAATGAGCATACTATAAATGTTGGCTACCTTCATGGTCATCTTCACTGTCATCATCATTTGCCTTGGTTGACTGACAGACTCGTGAGCACTACATGAGATAATGGCCGTGAAAGCACATTGAAATGACCCTCGCTGTGTAAAGGGAAGGCAAGTGTGATCAGAGTGCTCAGATGCATGACAATGTAGCATCCACTCACTTTCCATGTCTGAAGTTCCAGGGAAAGCTGCATCTGTCCTTGTGTTTATGAGATTAGTTAGGGAAACTGAGTCACTGGAAAACTCAGATGGATCATTAAAGTTAGCAACTTACTTAGTGATGGAGCCTCATTCAGCACCAGGTTTCTACCCTCTTTGTCTACTTCTCTACCTCCAATCAGCATCTTTGGGTTCCAGTGACCTTTCTGTCTTTGTTCTCAGGGAGTTCTGAATGTCTCCAGGAGATAGACTGTACTTCTGAAATTTCTTTCATATCTTTCCCCCTTCCATCCTCCTTTCACTTCCTGTGATGATTTCTGGTCTTCCATATCTTCTGCCTCATTTACTACAACAGCCCCTTAATCTTGAATTTCTCCCTGTTCATCAGCCACTGTCCATCCCCATCCTTTATCTTTATAAAGTGTGTATCTGTCTAGCTCAAGTCTTGCATTTTTAAAATTGCATATTAGGCTCCCATCAATCCACTGGCCCAAGCTCAAGTCCTTCCCATCCCTTGTCCTTCCACAGCCACCTGTGACTCCACAATATGGGCATGCTCTCTGCTTAGCTGCACAGGCTCTTCACAGCAGACTCAACAATACTATCCATTTTCTGGAGCAGGCTCTTAGCAGAACAGCTAGTCTCCCACTGCTATACACATGCACATACACCCAGCAGTCATCATCTCCTCTTCATGATCTAACACATTTTCAAGGCCAATTCCATCATGCTGCAGTAACTGCCCATGGCCCATCACCTGGTCTTTCCTCCCACAAGATCTCTGAGTACCTGCCGGGACTCCAGCTCACTACTCCTCCCCGATCTCCCAGCCTCTCCGTGGATACGTGGTTTTCACTGTCCATTCTTTGCAAAATGCTCTGTCCTCACCCTCTTCTCATCCCTTCCCTTTGCCTTCTAGCCCTAGACCGAATCCCAAGTTTCTCCTGAGGACTCTGCTGCCTGCTTAGGGTAGTTCCTTACTTTCCTAAACTCCTTGTTTCACCAAATAGAGTGTGAGGAGGCACCTTCCTTGTCAATCTCACGTTTTTATCACACCAAATTCCTTAAAAAGGATCATGGACCTTGATACCACTCGACTATACACCCAGCACCACCACTACCTCAGCTTGGTCTTGGGACCATAACAGTGGTGTTGGTAGGATGTTCATAAAGTGGTTTTATCTGTTTTAAGCACTTTCTTCTCATCAATTTATTTAAACCTCACAAAACCCCAGGAAGGAGGTATGACTATTATCCTCATTTCACAAATAAGGAAACTAAAGCACAAAGAGTTGCAGTCTTTCACCAAAGATCACTTGGGTAAGATTCAAATTCAAGACATGTGGAAGAGACATCTGCAACCTGTTTACTGCAGCACTAATCACAATAATGAAGATGGGGAAACAACCTAAGTGTCCATAAGATGAGTAACTAAAGAAAATGTAGTCCATACATAGTATTCAGCCTTAAAAGAAAGAAATCCTGTCATTTGCAAAAAGATAGGTGGATCTGGAGGACATTATGCCAAAGTGAAATAAGTCAGACACAGAAAGACAAATGCTGTATGATCTAATTTATATATGGAATCTAAAAAAGTCAAACTCATAGAAGCAGAGAGTAGAATGGTGGTTACCAGAGTCTAGAGGGTAGAAAGGGGTGAGATGTTGGTCAAAGAGCAACAAGTTTAAGAGTACTATTGTACCGCATGGTGATTATATTTAATCACAATGTATTGCAATCTTGAAAATCACTAAGGGTAGATTTTAAGTGTTCCCATCACAAAAATAAGCATGTGAGGCAATATGTATGTTAATCAGCTCAATTTTCTCATTCCATAGTGTATACATATTTCAAAACATCGTGTTGTACATAATGAATACATGTAATTTTTGTCAATTTAAAAAATTAATTTTTAAAAAGAGTCAAACTCGGGGAGTTGACATGAGAGTTCAGCCACATAACCACTCCACCCACTCACCCTAAGCGATGACAGTGCTGTTCACCCATTCAAGTCACTCTTTCCAAAAGCTTTTCCTGTCATAATGCTTAATGATTTGATTCCATGAAGACAGCTTTTCCCCTTCCTCTTTGTTCCTCAATATCCTCACCTTCAACTTCCTCACTGTTATGGATTAGGCCTAAAATGTCCCCCAAAATTCCCATGCGTGTGTAGAAAGTGATTGGATCATGGGAGTGCTTTGCTCATCAGTGGATCCACCCATTGATGAGTTCAGTAGCTGAATGTACTGTTAGGAGAAGGGGCCTGGTTGGAGGTAGATCATTATAAGCATGACCTGAGAGAGTATATTCTCGTCCCATCTCTCTGCTTCCTGGCTACTGTAAGTTCAGTATATTTTTCTGAGCCATGACCCTCTGTCATGTTGTTTCTGCTTTGGAGCCAGCTGGCCATGGCCTGAAAAATTGGGCCAAAACAAACTTCTTCTCCTTTAATTTGTGGGTATTGGGTATTTTGTCCCAACAATGAGAAAGTGACTAAGTCAGATATTGATACCAGAGAAGTGGAGTTGTTGCCATGACTATATCTGACCATGTGGTTTAGAAGCTTTTGAATGTGGTTTGCAAGAGGAGTTTGGAATGGTTTGGAGATGATAGCTAGAGAAGACCCAGAATACGCTAACCCAAACTTGATGGGAGATTCTGGGCAGAACTCAGAAAGTTAATAGAAATGCAAACAGTAAAAACCAGGTTCAAGAGGTTTCAGTTGGGAACAAAGACTATTTGAATGTTGAGACTGTGATATAGCCAGATCTATAGTAAAAATCAGGAGCAAATGCTAGAGCTAAATTTTTGGTTTTTTATTTTAAAAGTTTGAAGTTTTGCCAGAAAGAAAGCTAGAAAGGTATGCATTTAAAAGAAGTCAAGTCAGGAATTTTGCTCAGTGGTTCTGCCATCTGCCTCACAAGCACAAGGACCCAAGCTCAATTCCCTGTACCAAAAAGAAAAAAAAGAAAAGAAAAGAAGTCAAGCACTTTACATCAAGACAATAGGAAAGATGCTTTGTAGTCATCTCAGGAATCAGCAAGGCCACACCCTTGGCAGGCTCAAGGATGTAAAACTATGTCTTTCATTTGGGAAGCAAGCCTCTGGGCCCCCTACTCAAGAAAGGCTGTGTAGGGAATTCACTTCCCAGGATTTGTTTAACAGTGCTGAGCCATTGAGGCCCTCAGAAGCCACTGAAGCCATGATCCAAGGGTGCCTGGCTTCTGCTGAAGCTGGTAGCAGAACTTTGGAGTGACCCACATGATGCTGGTTTTATGTACAGAGCAGAAGACAAGAATTATGGAGTCAAGAAAGTGTCCACCTAAGTTTCAGAAGAAGGCCCAGGAAACCAGGCAGTGTGCCTCTGAGAAGGTAGTACATAAAGGTATTAAAGTTAAGCCAAAAGTGCAGTGGCAACCCTAGGAAGCTGGAGATAGCTAGGACTGTGGAATATTTGCTGAGGAAAGCTGAGGCAATGAGCAGGGCAACCCAAGAAAGAGGCCATGAGCACTGCAGTTGGCAACACCACAGGGGCAGTGCCACCCTGCTGAAAGCAAGACCTTGAACTTCCTAGCCAAGAAATAAATATCTGCTGTTTAAGCTACCCAGTCTCTGGCATTTTGTTGTGGCAGCCTGAACTGACTACACTATACTCTGTCTCTCAGAAACCCTGCCTACAGACCACCCACTCCCCAGTTTAGGCTCCTTTTTAACACAATTATAATAATATTTAAAAAACAACAGTACTTCTAATCTTTCACCCAAACACCAGGAGGACCCACCTCTTTGCCTGGTTAATTTCATGATTCTCATTCACATACCCTCAACCACAGTGCCTATATTTCCTTCCTTGATTCCAACTCTCCACTCATGCCTGCTTCTGGAATATATTTCATTGTGTTGTGGAAATATATTTCATTGAGTTGACTTGCCTTGTGTAAGCTATCACAACCTCAAACATCCATTGGCTCTGTCCAGCAATGTACACTTTCCCTCATCAGGTGTTCTCCCCACTGAATGGGTGGTTTTTCTCTATACCTTCTCTGTCTTCTAACTTCCCAATCTTCCTCCCCTATCTTTGTTCTCCACTGATAAAAAATAGGAACAATCAGAAGAAAACTTCCACACATCTCTTGATGAAACCTACTCACTACCCTCATCCATTCCTTTAATTCTGTCTTCCTTCTGCCACTGGAAGGGCTCTTTGCAAAGGCTACCTCATCCCTCGTTGAGGTTTTAAGATTCCATCACCACTCACCTCCTCAGGGCATTGTTCCAACAATTAAACTCCCTTGCTCCTGAATTGTTGGATCTGTTGGACCTTTCTCATCATCTATCTTAAAAAACTACTTTTTAACTACTTTGACCCTGTACTTCCCTTCGTATCTCTTTGTTGCGCTTCTGAATAATTTTCTAAAACATTAACTGAACTTCTACTGCCCAGTCTCTTTCCTCCCTTTTCTCAGATTCACAATCAAGCTCCCAACCCCACTACTCTTCTGAAACTGCTCCTTCCAAGGCCACCAATCAGCCCTTATAGTGTTCAATCCAGTATTCGATGGGTACCCCATTGCCTTGACCTATTGGCAGCATATGAAAAAGATAACTACTCTCTCCTCTTGAAATAAAACAGGATGAAAAAATCAAATATTTTTTAAAATATATATTACTGAAACACTAGATTATCCATAGGCAAGGAGTCAATACTTATTCTTTTAGGAGTTATCACAGTTATTTCTATCATCTTACACATATTCAATGTGCATCCCTCTTGTCACACACTCATATTCATCCCAAAGTTACTTACCAGACCTGTTCAGCATACCACAGTTAGATAATTGGAATGGCAGCCATTACATAATTTTTGTATCCTCGAGGTTGGTCCAAATATGTGAAATAAACAAATATTCTTGTATAAATTATTTTGATTACTATGTAAGGATAAAACTGTTATTATGTGCAATTTGTTTTAATTTGCTCTGTATGTCTTCACTCTGCTTCTAGGACACCCCGTTCACCAGGTTTTCCTGCCTACCTCTCATGTTGTGCCTCCTCAGGCCCTTTCATTGGTTCCTTTACCCTTCCCTGACCTCGTAACATGAGTCCGAGAGCTCTAGCCATTTTTCTTCCTCTGTGTCTATTCTTGCTCCTTGCTGTGCTCATCCAGAGTCTTGGTTTTAAAAACAGTACCATCTATAAGCCCATATCTCCCTGTACAGTTCAGGTAACAAGTACATGTAACCAGCCACCAACTTGACATTGCCACTTGCTGTCCAACAGGCATCTCCAACTCCTGACCTTCCCCATAAGCCCTCCCCAATAAGCCAAATTCCCCTGGTCTTTCTCCTTTCAGAAGATGTCAATTCCATTTTTCCATTACTCAACCTAAAACTCTTATTAATGTCTGCTTTGACTCCTCCCTTTCTCTCATAGACCACATCTGATCCTTCAGTGCTGTACTTTATAAGTAGTTTGTCCCTCCCATACTCGTGTTGAAATTTGATTCCCAAAGTAAAAATGTTGGGAGGTGGGGCCTTTCAGATCATGGAGACACAATCCTTATGAATGTGTTAATAGCTTTCTCAAGAGACTAGATTAGTTCTCATGGAAATCCATTAGTTTTCATGAAAATGGGCTGTTTTCAAGCAAACCTGGCAATCCCCACTGTCTACTTGTACTGGTGGCTCCTTCACACATGCCTACTTCCTCTTTATTCTTCTCCTTCATTATATGTGTGTCCTCACCAAAACCCAAGAAGATGACAGCCTTTTCCCAGCCTCCAGAACCATGAACCAAAATAAACCTCTTTTATGTTATAAGTTACTCAGTCTCAGCACTTTGTTGTAGCAAAAAGAATGGACTAAAATATTCAGCAAAGCCCACCTTGACAGCATGACAACATCTTCCCCTTATCAATATGTCTACTGTAGATAAAGTTGGCCTCATTTCTCATCTGGATTAATACAATAGCTTTTATTCCCAGATCTCCCGTATCATTCTTACCCTTTGTGTTGGTTTCCTAGGGCTGCTTTAACAAATTACATCTAATCTGATGGCTTATAACAATAGAAATATAGTATCTCACAGTTCTAGAGGCTAGAAGTAAGAAATCAAATTGTCCACAGGATAATGCTTTCAAGTGCTTCCTGAGGTGTTTGAGCATTATGATTTGTTGCAAAGAAGTGATTCTATTCGCAGATATTTCCAACACCAGAACAGACTAGCAAAGGATGATGTTTTGACTAGGTAAGTGTAATCATACAGGTTACTATAGTTCCAAGTAATAGAAAACCCAACTTACATTACCCTTTAGAGGAAACTAAAGATTTTTGAGGTGGAACAGGATCCAGGTAAGGTCTAATCCAGCAACTTCATGATGTCCCTCACCAGCTCTTTGCATCTACCTCTTTGTGGACCTTCCCACCCAGTCTGTTTCCATCCATGGCTCCTCTCAGTCACAAGAGAACTAACAGAATTCATCTTCCTTATTCATAGCTCCAGGGGGAAAGAGTTTCTTTTCCTTCATAATCTTCAAAAAACTCCCGGGCTTCCACTTTTTGCATCCATCCACACCATATTCCCACTCCTGAACTAACATACTGTAACCAGAATTAGACTGATTGCCTCCAACCAATCTGCTTTTGGAACTAAGGATAGTGATTGGGTCAATTAAACCACATGCTGGGAAACTCTGGGTCCCTTTAGGAGAGGGGAAAGTAAATGAAGGCTAGGGGTATGACCAATAACTCTTAGCACATCGGGTCTTTGGAACCTCCAACTCTCCCAGGTGACTGCTGCCTCCATCTTCACAAAGGATTAACTCTGGTTGCCCGCAGTCAACTTATGGCTTTTATGAGATATAGGAGAACTTAATCAAGACTTTGGAATGTCTCTTTTAGAAATTAGTGGTGACAATTCCCTGTAGTGCTGGTTTGTTGTTCATGAAGTTTCTCAGGTGTTCTTTGTCATGAAAGTATCTTATTTCCCCATCCATTTTGAAAGAGAGTTTTGCAGGATACATCAGTCTAGGTTGGAGGGAAAGTGGGAAGGGTAGGGGAAAGGTAATAAGGGAAAAGGAAAAACTGTGAGAAAATGAAAAGATAGAAATAAAGTGTTTGTAAATGGGGAGGGGAGGAGGGGGTGAATGGAGGGCAGGGACAAGGGGAAAAAATGAGAACCAAGACCTGTCATGTAAAGGTACAAGATCCCAATAATGAATGTTACTGTACTGTATACCTAAAATGTACCAATAAACTCAATAAAAAAACCCCAAAGAAATCAGTGGTGAGCAGGCCAAGCATGCAATTAAGTGTTGAATTTTCTAAAAACACACAAATACACACACAGAGAGAACACCCATGGCATTAAGTCCTTTGGGCAGATCCCTTTTCCACTAGCCCATCTTGTGCCGAAAGACCTCTGGTTACAGGGCACACCAAGTGTCCCATCATAATGAAGCAGAGTCTCAGCAGTGGCTTTGCCCTGTACATGGTGTGGAATGCCTTTCTGTAAGTGCATATCTATGTATGTTGGCCCACAGCATCAATCTTGAGGGGTCTTACTCTTTTTCCTCCCTCACTCCTGACCCCCAAGATTAACAGAAACTAAATGCAGCAGAAATCTTGACTGTTAAGTAAGCTTCCTATTTCAAAATGATTTGAAGATCCCCAAAAGCTTCCTTGTTTTCTTCTCTTCTCCCATGAACTTGCCTGGTGTCTAAAATCTGCACATTCAGATTTTAGATCTTCAAAATGCAATATATTTATAGTGTATAATATACTATATAATACATATAATACTTATCTGGTATATTTATAGTATTTCATACCATAATACTTATTAATATTTAGTATCATAATACTTACTTAATATGTACTTATATATTAAGTATAACAGGTACTTACACAGTATAGTATGCAGTATAATATATATGGGCATCATACTATGTTATCTATCAATAAGTCATCAGCATGCACTAACTCCCAAAAGTGTTAGAGACCCTAAGGAGATGACACCTTGTAGTGTTGAGGAAAAGAGAGGGCTTTCTGCAAAGTCCAGACCAAAGGATGCCCAAAGATGCCCAAGAATTAAGTAAAGAATAAGAATTTGAGATATAAGGACACCAGTAATCTAATAGGTTCTACCACCCAAGGTAAAAGGATTTTGTTTCTTTTATCAGAACTATGGGAGGCTGCCTGGGGCAGTGATTAAACCCTAGAGGCAGATCTGCTGGGGCAGACTCCAACTCTAACCAACTGTGTGACCCTGGACGGTTTCTTCAACTCTTCAGTCTCAATGTCTTTATCAACAAAAATGCACCAAGACCTTGTAGGAAAATATTGCAATAATTTTATAGTATTGTATATACTCTACATTGTTAGTAGTATAGTACAATATATAACACTTATCATTATAGCGTCATATATAATTGTATAGTATATTTTAATTTACAGTATATATATAGTACATAGAATATTTATAATATATAGTACTATAACATTTGCATATATCATGTACTTAAATATTAAGTAAAATTTACACTTATATGCTTGTAGTAACTAGTACAGTATATAGTATAGTAACATAAAACATTCGTACTAACCCTCATAGGGTTGTTGAATGATTAAATGACAAGCTTGACATAGTCTGAAACACTGGTCTCATTTCTCCACTCCCCTAGTGGTAATACTTTACACCCAAATCCTTGCCACGGTGTCAGGAAACATGGAAGAGCCTTCACTGCCCTTGGCTTTGAACTGGACAATCGCTTGCCCCACCCAGTGAGGTCTGACACGTACCTGTGTGGCTGCCATTGCCCTTTCACGGTCCTGTCTCAGCTCAGGAACCAGGAAGTCCAAGAAGAGCAAGTATCACATGGAATAGATAAGGACCCAACCTACAGCCCAGAGCTCTTCCCAGCCAGGTGCCTCCAAGGTCAGCCAAACCCCAGGCAAATTGCAGACGTATTAGCTGTGCACTCCTGAGATTCTGTGGCTGCTTATTACATAGCCAAAGGTGAATGCATAGTAAACACTCAAAAAACCTTTGCTATTCCTGTTATAACTGCTGGTATAAAAAATTGTACATGACTGGTACAAGCAGGGAGTTCATTTGAAATGTCAGTTGGGTGATATTTATCTCATCTTTCTGGTTTGGAGTCTGAAGTCAGCAGGCACCCCATTTGTGGTTGATCAAGAAAATCATTAACACACTTCCCCTCTGATCATCAGCAGTGTTTATCACAACTTCTCTACTGCCTCACATTTTCTACTCATCAGTTTAAGCGATGTGTACAGACAGCCATCCATGTCTGGTGGACAAGGGAACATATGCAGTGAGGGACAGCTGAGGCCATGCAATCCAGCAAGGGGACCCACAACAGGTAAGACATAAAGGAACAAGAAAGTAAAGACTATAGTGTGACTGGGGCAGCAACAACTGGGGCAATGAAGTGGAGAGTAACTTGGGGAAGCTGAGAGAAAAAGAAGAGAGAAGCAAGTCAGATGCAATAAGATGGGAAAGAGCACACCAGGAGGGAAGGGCAGGTGCCACATGCATAAGGAACAAAAAGTAGTCACGCGGCCGGAAAGCATAAGAGGCACGTAAGGAGGAGGGGGTCCTAGGAGTACACATTTCAGGTGAAGGCAAGGAATCTGGGTTTCATTCCCAGGGAAGTGAGGAGCCTTTGAAGGGTATCAAGGCATGGGAATGAAGCCCACCAGGGGAAGGAGGGTTAGGCAGGTAGGAAGTGTGCAGGTGTCCAGGAGAGATGTAATGGTGTCCTGGAGCAGAACTCTGACCACAGAGAGGGATGCAAGTGGCCGAGGTTGTGAACGCACTGAGGATATATTTTGGAACTAGAGTAATCAGGATATTAGTTCTAAGTGAACTTCACAAGTAGAAATGTGTACGTTGTGGAGAAACTACCGGAAGCATTCCTGGATAATAGGGGGCTTCTTCAAAATGAGAATGATCCCAAGAAAGGGCCAGAAATTTAGCTCAGTGGTTCCACGGCCTGTCTCACAAGCGCAAGGTCCTGAGTTCGATCCCTGGTACCAAAAAAAACAGAAAAGCGAGAGAGAGAACAATCCCAAGAAAGAGGCAAAGTCTTAATTAAGTGTGGGAGTACACGCCTGTAATCCCTACACTCAGAGAGGTTGAGGCAGGAGAACTGCAAGTTCAAACCCATCCTGGGCAATCAGTGAAATTCTGTCTCAAAGTAAAAAATACAAAAAAGCACAGGAGATGTAGCTCAGTGAGAAGTTCTTGGGTTCAAGCCCCACGACCACAAAAAAGAAAGAAGGAAGGAAAGGAGGAAAGAAGGAAGGCAAAGTCTTTTGCAAGGAATGTTACTTCCTTCAGAGTGCAGTTAGCATGTTTCATGTGTCAAACAGGACCATATAATTAAGAAAAAAATTGTAGCCATAGTGATATTTTCTGTGAGCCATACAGTGCTGAGGATACTTGCCCTTAGAAATACAAAGAAAAAGAACCTTAACATTCTGATGGTAGAAATATAAATTAGCATGGCCATTATGAACAGCAGTATGGAGGACCCTTAAAAGATGAAAACTAGGTCTACCATAGGATCCACTGATCCCAATACCTGGTATACAACCAAAGGAAATAAAATCAGTATGTTAAAGAGACATCTGCACTCCCACGTTTGTGACAGCACTATTTGTACCAGCCAAGATAGGAAATCGACCTAACTGTTCAACAGATGAATACCTAGATAAGATGTAGTGTGTATGGTGGAATACCATTCAGCTTTTAAAAACAAGGAAATCTTGCCACGTGCAACAACATACATGAAACTGGAGAAAATTGTGCTACGTGAAATGAGCCAGAGACGGAAATACTGCACGACTTCCCTTTTGTAGGAATCTGAAGAAGGTGAAGTCACAGAAGTAGAAAAGAATTTGGGTGCCCTTGGGTGCGAGTGGTCATAGGGAGTGAAAGAGAAGAGTGAAAATGTTGATTGAAAAAATACAACTTCAGTTAGATAGGAAGAACAAGTTCTGGTGATCAATCTATTATTTCACATCACGGTGATTTTAATCAATAGCAATCTACTGTATATGTGAAAATTTCTAAAGTACTGGATTTTAAATATTTCCATCACCCAAAAAAGATAAGTCTATGAAGTGATATATGTGTTAATTAGCTTGATTTAACCATTTCACAATTTATACATAGACCAAAACATTACATTGTATACCAAAAGTATACATAATTTGTCACTTAAACCTGATGGCAAAAAAAATTTAAAATAAAAGAAAATACTAAAGAAACTGACTGCAGGTCATAAGGAAAGTGCATGCTATTGAAATCACCCCGTCTGCATCTATCTCCGTAAGTGGTGACACGCTTGTACCATGCCAATTAGGTAAGCTGGAATTGTTTTCCTCAGAATTCTCTTCCGCGTGTGATTCTGGGCCACAAGAGAACTCGTGTGCAACTTGGAAGGTGGACATGAATGTCTGACTTCTGAGCCGTGCCCACACTCAAAAGAAAGTGTGAGACCGAGTGCTGTGTCAGCTCTGGTACATACACAATTGCCCGCCCTCTTAGAGTGTGGGAGCAGCCAGACAGCAAAATCCTCAGTTTCCTCGCAGTCTCCTCATTCGGCTTCTCTGAGCCTTGGGTGGATGAATTGCTTCACAACCAAAGGCCCCAGCTTCTGTGGGCTATCCGGTGGGATGTTGAGGTGGATGAGATGAATGCAAATCTCAGCATGTCTTTGGGGAGCCTAGGTTGTCCTTGTGGGTCCCAGTCCATCTTCGTGGATCTCAGCTTACCCTGGTGGGTCCCAGCCCATCCTATTGGGTCCCAGTCCAATCTCATGAGTCTCCGCCCATCCTTGTAGGTTCCAGCCCATTTTCTTACATCCTTGTGGGTCCCAGCTCAGCCTCAGTAGCCCCAGCTTGCCCTGGCTTCTCCTACTTCTTTCCACCTTCTCCCTCTCCACCTGCCACTCTGAGCCTTCAGGCCCAGATCCCAATCCAAGACAGTGGTTTGACCTAGACATTACAGCTGCTCCCACAACTGCCCAGGCCAGGGCCCTATAACAAATCCTTCACTCTTATCACTCACAGAGGTCCTACTTCCATGATGAAAACTAACTCTCATACATACCCTTACATCAAGAGGGAATACAGGTCCAGGTAGATCTAGGCAGACCCCCTTGTCCTCCTTTTCTTGGGGCTTTCCCAGCTTTAAAACTGAACATCCTGCTTCCCAGGAAACCCTTCCATCTTTTAGCAAACAAAGAGGGCTGTTTACTCTAAACAGAGCTGAACTATGCAGCTGAAGATGGGGAAAGAACCTGGCTGTGTCACAGGACTAGATGTGGTCAGGATGGGGGAAACACAGAGCTCCCTGCTCCTGGAATTTGGAGGAAGTTGTTCACTGGGGGATCCAGATCTGCCTCGCAGATGGCACAGGCAGAACTTATCTCCAATGGTAGAGCCTCTGCAAAGAATTTCACCCAGATAAGACAAAAAATGTATTTGCTTCCCCTTGGAGCTTTTTTCTCAGTAGATCTCTAAAATGTCCTGAAACTGAAACACCCAGGGATCTTTCCTAGTAGGAAAGAGAAGGAAGAAAAACATCTAAAATGCCGGGCAAGGGCTGGGAAACCAAGGCCCAAGAATCCTGAGGGGTCATCAGAACTGGCATTTCCTTCTTTTGCCCAAAGTTTGTCCAACTCAAGTTTTGATGGTAAGTGACATTTTAGTGTCATGTCACATCACTCATCCCATAGCTTGCTGTTAGTCCTGCTAATTCTGTAACTCCTAGGGCACACTCTTCCACCCTGTCTGTCTGCAATTTGTGGTTGGCTCACACTTCACCTCCCTCTGAAAGGCTTATATCACTCCTAGGAACATAAAGTCCACCCTGACCTCTAAGCAGTTGCTACCTAGTACATGCTTCCAATGGCTACCATATTGGCTTGAGATAATCTGTCTATATGACACTGTTCCCAGTAGACTCTAACTTCTGTGTAACTAGGATTGCCTCTCCATCCATCTGTGCTTAGCATAGTGCTCAGCACAAAGGAGATACCACACGAACAGAGAAGGGAGGGATGAAAGGAAAGAGGAAGGAAGGTCTCTTCAAGGGTTTAGGAAGAAAAAAAATGATCTGAGATCTCTTTGTCCTCAAAAGATCAATACCCTAAGTCAAAAACCAAAGTTAAAACCCTACCAATTCCTCATATACATCCTATCCTGCCCCCAAAACAACACATCACTCATAAACTGAAGGGCCAGGCATGGTGGCATACTCTTGTAATCTCAGAATTCATTGAGGCTGAGGCAGGAGGATCAGGAGTTAAAGCCTAGCCTAGACAGCTTAGTGCTTTAGTGAGACTTTGCCTAAAAATAAAAAATAAAAAGGAAGTGGATGCAGATCAGCGCAAAGTCACTGGGCTCAATCCTCAGTACTGCAAAAGAAAGAGGGAGAGGATAAGAAAAGAAAAGATATTAGAGGACAGGAAATGTAGAATCAATGATAGAAATACCATCAGATACATCATGGATTCAATGTCTATGATTCTATGTATATTTCCTACAGTTGATATTTTAGATGTTTGGGTTATTTTTCACTGTTAGTACCAGTGCACTTACATTAGACAGCATTGTTATTTGGAGAAATTAAATGTTTTTTTTGGGTTTCCACCACTAGGAAAACCAGGGATTCACAGGATTCCAAGCCAGCCTTACATTCTTGGAGGTCTCTTCTCCAAGAAGCCTATTCAGATGCCCTAGATGGAAGTGAGCCTGGTCTTCTCAATACTCAGGCTCCTGGGAGAGGCAGAGTGCATCTGTGTTGGGAGGGTGGACTTTGGAGCCAGTTTGGCTGGATTCCAATTCCTATTCCAACTTACTGTCTGTGTACCTATGAGAGAGTCTTCTCTCCTCTCTTGATTCTGCTTCCTCATTTGAGAAACATGGATAGTGCTAGGTCTGATGTCCTCAAAAATTTACAGGCTAGAAATTTAATCTCCTGTGGAACAGTGTTGGAAAGTGAGACTTTGGGGGAGGTATTTAAATCCTGAGGTTCCACCTCCTGAATACAACAATGCTGTATTAAAGGGCTTGACTAAGAAGGCTTGGTCCCTTTTCAGCCCTTTCATCCCTTCCGCCAGGTGAGGATATAGCATTCATGCCCTGCAGAGGGCTCAGCAACAAGGAACCATCTTGGAAACAGAGATTTGACTGTCATGAGGTAATGAACCTACCTGGGCCTTGATCTTGAACTCCCAGCATTTGGAACTATGAGAAATCAATTTCTGTTCTTTATAAATTGCCCAGTCTATGGAATTTTTGTTATGGTGGCACAGACTAAGACAAACAATAACAAATCTGCCTCCTGGGAATGCTATAAAAATGAGTCAATTTATGAGTCACATATGAAAAAGCTTCTGGCAAAGCTGGACATGAAGAATGCTCTACACTTGTGTTTTCTATCATCATCATCATTTCTTTTAAGACAAAGGCCAGACCCTTCTTCACTGGATAGCCACCTTAGACTTCAGGCATCTCCATAAAAGAAATTGCTGAGCCAAGTCTTTGTTTTACTCTCAGCACTGTGTAACTCACACAGAGTAAATATAGACAAATATTTCCCCAGTAAACACACAGGTGCACTATAAAGAAGATACTCTCTGCCACACTGACTGTATAAGAAGAATACAATCATGATGTTGATAATAGTCAACATTTTCCCTTAAGGAACTTGGACTGTAAAAACACCTATATTTAGTGACTGCAGGTTCAGGCTGGCTTCTTTTAGGCTCTAAATCCCCTTTTGTTCTTTAAGCACTCTTGTCTTCTCTATCTTCCTTTTTCACAAACACAAAGGAGATGGATCATGTGGAAGCTGAAGACTAGAAATTAGGAGTTCATAGTTAATTGAATAAAGAGTAATCACACCGTAGAGCACAGACACTCATGCTTAAATGTGGCCTTGCTGTCTCACCTGCCTTGTGGTTCGGACAAGGTTGTCCAAGGCTGAGCCTTAGCGTTCCTTGGCGAGTACGTGGAGATCAGATCAGCCTCATGGTTGAGGTTGATCTCAAGGGAAATAAATGATTTCCAAAATGAAATGCATAACTTCTAAAGGAAGCTTCTGCTGTGGCTTGGATATGTTTGAGAGTGTCCCCCTAAGATTCATGTGTTGAAATTTCATTCCCATTGTGGGGTAGTAAGAGAATCAAAACTTAATCCAACTAAGACCCTTGGAAAGTGATTAGATTAGATAAGGTCATGGAGTGGAATGGCAGTGATTGGATCCTGGTAGTTTCATAAGAAGAGGGACAGAAGCTGAGCATGGTGGGACACATCTGTAATTCCTATTCAGCAGACTGAGGCAGAAAGATCACACGTTGGAGGACAGTCTAGGCATACTCCCTGGCCCTTGCCATGTGATGCCTTGAACCATAATCCCGCCAGCAAGACCATCGCTAGCTTTCTCCTTAAACTTGGACTTCTAGAACCATGAACCAAAATGAATCACTTTTCTCTATAAGTTACCCAGCTTCTGCTATGTCATTATAGTAATAGAAAGTGGAATATACAGCTCCCAGCCCTGAGTTCTACTGGACCATGTCCTGCATGGAGAACTCTGAGAGCTCGGTGTGTATGAATCAGTGTTTATCTACAACTGCAAAGTCCTGGAGGTGTGAGATAGCAGCTTGCTTAGATTCACCTGGGTGTACTTTCCCAAGAGTCTGGTATGCTGCTTTGGGCATACCATGTGCATGTCCTACATATCACAAAAGAACCAGTGAGACCTCTTATCTCCTCAGAGAGCGAGAGAGAAAGAGAAGATTCAGCAGCATGGTGATGGAATCAGGACTAGAATGTGGCTTTTCTGGCTCCAAGCAGAGAGTTACAGATGCAAGAGCTGGGCCTCCCAGCCTCTGGCCACTCACAAAGGGGGAAAAAAAATGTTTGAGTATGGCAGTGTCCCGATCCAGCAGAGCACAGACATCCGAGCTTTTAACACAGCAAAGAATGGGAAATGTTGAAACAAAATTTAAAAACTGCAGGCCCTCCCTATCATGGGCAAGAAGACTGAAGGAAGCAGAGCAAAAAAGAGGGGTGGGAAAAAAAGAAAGAGAAAGGGTAATAGACTCTGAAAAGGAGCCAAACAAGAGCAAGAGTCACTGAGAGTTACAGTAAGTCATAGTGGCAGAAAGTCTGAAGCGACAACAAGGGCATGCAAGCCAAGGAGATGGGAGTGAGGACTCCAGGGAGGAAGGCTCCAGAAGGGCACCCAGACTAGGGAGTTAGGCAACAGGAGCTTCCAAGAGGGTTCAGATGCTCAGGAGTAGAATCCTCTAGCAGGCAGCTGTGGACAAATCACAGTTCAGTGAAGGCAGTTGATGGGCTGTAAATTCACACTAAAGAGGCTAATTCTTAATCTGGAAGCTAGAGTAACTGCATTCCCAGGACACAGAAGAGGTAGAATTTAAAGAAATGGTGGCCACAAGGGAGATACAATGCGGTGTGACAAGGCTTGTTGTGGTTTGTACATAGATGTCCCACCAAAGCCTCATGGGCTCATAGATGGTGCTTTGGAGAGGTGATTGGATCGTGGGAGAGCGGCAATGTTCAGTGGATTAGTCCACTGATGAGTTTATAGCTAAAAGTGATGTTGGGAGGTGGAGCACGGTCAAAGGAGGCAGGTCACCAGGAACATGACCTGGAAAGGTTTTTCTTCTCCACTCCTTCCTTTACCCTGTCCCTATCTCCGCTTCCTGTTTGCCATACTGTGAGCAGCTCTCCTCTGCTGTGTCCTTCTGCCGTACTATCTTGCCTTGGAGCCAGCCAACCATGGACTGAAACCTCTACAAACTGTGAGCCAAAATAAACCTTTCCTCCATTAAGTTGCAGGTACTGTCCATTTGGTCCCGGAAACAAAGGAAGTGACTGAATAGCTTTCCAGTCAGGGTCTGAGCAGGGAAGTGAGAGGCATTCAGCAGCTAGGCAGAGCAAGCGAATCTGGCACGGCTCTTATCCAGGAATGGCTGCGGTCTCAAAAGGTGCCACACCCTTGGCCACCAGCTATATGTTGCTGAATGTGCTCAGTCGGTCTAGGTTGTGTGGAACTGCCCAGTGCACACTCTGTCTTCAGGCAGCATCCTGGACTTTTATGCCAGTCCCCACACCTCTTCCCCCAGGAGACAGGGCAGCAACAGGGGAGCTGAGTAATGGCAGCTCATGGGGGAAACAAAGCATAAAGTAGCCATAGTGAGGAGTAAACAGAAGTCTCAGAGAGGAGATACACAGGATGGAGGGTGCAGACTCCAAGCCCCTCATGGTAGTGAGCAGATGCTCAAGGAGAAGCAGAAATGTTGTTAGAGACAGAGAGGATCACAGCCCCTGGGTCCACCTCAGACCCAATAACTGCCTGTTTCCATTTTGCTCCCTTATAAATATATTCCTTCCTTTATGCATCACTGAGGCTTGGCCACATATCTCCCCAGTCCTCTTCTCCTCAGCTCCAGAAGCTTCTCAGGTCTCCTCTGCTATTACTGCTGCAGACTGACCGGTGTCCTGTGGGAGGTGGCTTCTCGTACCTGACCTGGGAAGACCTTCATTTAGTGATTCACTTCCGAGTAACATTACAGTTTCGGGTCCACAAATTCAAAATCTACTCCTGCAAAGTCATTTTCTTGGACATGCAAATCTATCCTCTTGCCTCAAATTAAGAAATTTCCTTAGAGGGGAAATAAAGAGATCCAATTATAATGTAAATTTTAAAAAAAGAACTTAGGTGTCAAGAATCACTGTGTCCCCTAAAACAGTCTTAGAAGGCAAGAAGACAGAAAAGCTCAAATTAAAATATGAATTAAAAGTGTATCTTTGAGCTGGGCATGGAGGCTGACTCCCATAATCCCAGCATGCTAGAGGATTATAGCAAGTTTGAGGCCAGCCTCAAATTGCATAGTAAATTATTCAAGGCCAACCTGAACTACATAGCAAGATCCTGTCTCAGAAAAACAAACACTAAAAAAGGTGTTTCTTTGAACTACAAAGTTGCAGAGACAAGTGGTGCACACATATGTGTATGTGTGTGTATACTAGCGCATGTGTGTGTGTGTGTGTGTGTGTGTGTCTATTCCTTTAACCCATTAATCTGTGTGCCTCTCCCTGAGCCTCTAGGCCAGCCAGTGAGGGGACACTGAGGCAGAGAACATAGAAGACACATGCTCACCTCAGGGAAAGAGGCAAGGATTGCTTGTAGAGGGATCAAGGAAACTTTTAGAGAGATGGAAATATCATGTATCTTCTAGTAGTTCCACAGTACACACATATGGACCAATTCACCAAGTTGAACACTTAATATTGGTACACTGTACCCAGGAATTACACTTTTAAGTATATACATGACATCATATCAGATACCCAGATGCCTAGATGCCCATGTTCACAGTAGCATTATTCAAAGTATCTGAAAGATGGAAACAACCCAAATGTCCATCAACAAATGAATGGATAAACAAAATGTGATATATACATACAATAGAATATTGTTCAGCCATTAAAAGGGATGAAACTTTGACATATGGTACAACACGGGTAGCCCATAAAAACATAATTGAAGTGAGCCAGACACAAAAGAGACAAACATGGCAGGATTCCACTCATGTGGGGTATATACGATAGGCGAATTCATGGAGACAGAAAGTGGGGTAAAGGCCACCAGCCAGAAGCTGAGGACAGGAGGAAGGGACAGTTAGAGTTTAGTGGGCATAGGATTTTGGTTGGCCATAGCATAAAAGTTTTGGGTATAGATGGCAGCGATTCCATTAAATATATTCAGCACCATTAAATATATTCAATGTATTAATGCCACTGAATGTATTTAATGTTACTGAATTGTGTACTTAAAAATGGTTGTAACAGTCAATATTATGTATATTTTATCACAGAAGGTCACATGTGACATGTTACATCTCAATTTTAAAAATAGAGAGGGCCGGAGATTTAGCTCAGTGGTTCGGTGGCCTGTCTCGCAAGCACAAGGACCCGAGTTCAATCCCCCACACCAAAAAAATAAAAATAAATAAAAATAAAAATAGAGAAAGTGTAATTAGTCCCACTGATGCTCAGAAATTTTAAACACCTTTCTCAGTTTGGAGCCTCATCTATATCCAGGGTGCTTTTGTGGATGGGCAGCTGATCCTGAATTCAAACTAAGCTCTGTGAATCCAGGAGGGGCCAGAATGAAAGACTCTCCAAAAAAGTAAAAATAAAAAATCTAATCTCTAATAAGCCAAAGAAATCCATTGTGTTCAGGCTGAGGAGTCTCCCTCCTACCAGAAAGATGGTGCTTGCCGACCTCCCTTCACCAGGGTAGCTCAACAAGTTGAGCAGCAATAAAGGTAACTTGGAGCTTGTGTCCCTGCAGCATCGGAGCTGGCCCCAAGGTGCCTGTGAAGCTACTCTGCCTGCAGAAAACACCCCAGCTCTCTCATCTATAAAAAGTGACTAGCTCAGAGGTGCGGCTGAAACCAGAAATGACAAAACCTCCCAAATCAAATGATGAATTCAATCCCACCCAGCATCAAGGAGCATGGACAGGAACTATCTACTCCACCCTTCCTACTCTGGGCTGGAATAAATATAGATGTCCATGACACCAACTTTCCACCACCTTCCATGCACACTAACTTGTCCTGCTGCACCAGGTAAGTTCGAACATGTCTGTGACAAAGACCTAGCATTATATTCAATATCCCGTAGTGAGGAGGGAGAGATGTTTCCATACACCATGGGGGTTAGAGGTTAAAGCATCCTCCTAGGTCATCCCAACAAGTCTTTCCAATTTTCCAAAAGAAAAGAGGTCATGACATTGAGAGTTGGGTAACCCTGGGTTTGAACTTACCCATGACATTTACTGATTAGATGATCTTAGGCAAACTGAGTCATTGCCTTTGAGCCACAGTTTGCTCTTTTGAAAAAATGAGGCTATTAATATGTGCACCAAGAAGGAGGCACATGGCTTTCCCACTGTAGCAGGCATTCCTCATCATTGCCCCATCACAATTACAATCATCACTGTCATCGCTCTTATCATCAGCATCATCACAAAGCTGAGGCCCAGAGAGAGGAAGAGTTTGTCCCAAATGGCACAGCTGTGGGTTGTGGCAAAACAAAGTCTTCCACACCAGTGGGTTTTTCCATTTCATCAACCTGAGACAGCATTATTGTGGGGGCCTAGAAATTTATAAGCACTTCATGGAAAATATTTGAAATTATATGGTTTTTCCACATTTCCAAATTAGAAGCCCAGTTTAACGGCCAAGAGTCTTCGGCACAGAAACAAACTTTTCAAAGTGAAGATATTAAAACCAGAGGGCATGCACTCTTCGCTCTCTCCTCCACATCCGGGCCTGGAACCCTTGAGTAGCATAGCAGTGGGGCTGCAGAGGGCTCAGGAAGCTCTGGTGTAGAGAGGCATGTGAGAGATGCCCAGCAAGGTCATCAAGTTTCTGCTCACAAGGCTAAGGGCCAAAAGAAGTCTCAAGATGAAACTGGGAACAGATAACAATCATCATATTAACACTTATGGAGCACTTACTAGGTGTCAAACACCATTTTAAACACCTTTCATTCATTCCCTTAGCTTAAAATAAAACAGGCAAAAATCCCATAAAATAGGTAAAATGATTACCCACTAGTGAGGAACATGGGGTAAAGGAAGTTTACAAATGTACTCCTCCAGGAAAGCTTTTTAGCTTCTCATTTGCTAAGATCCATTCATGACAATTCACCTCCCCAAACCTCTCAATAACTCTCTGCACCGTCTGTTCATCTGAAATGCATTTTGTCCATCTTTCTGTGATGTAATCCTGTTCATCCTTCAAGGCTTAGCAAGAATGGCAACATCTCAGACTTTCCCCAGAATAATTATCTATTTTGCCTGTGGGCTCATTCATCTGGAATTGCCACACTTACCATGTATTACAGCTAATTATGTGTATGTGCATACATGGGGAGCTAGTTGTGTGTGTGCACATGTTCAAACATTTATGCAGGTGTGTACACTAGTGGCTGAGTTTAAAAAGAGGCAGAATTGTGCTTCATTTGCACAGAATTATTTGGTTATTTGGGAGTGCCAACCTCAAGTGCCATGAGACATAAGAAAGAGAAGAGAAACAGACACAGGATTGTACATGGGACAATTTATTAAGGGAGTTACTTATGGAAGCACAGTCCTTGGTGACACCAAGACCAGTTAGAACCCCACAATTTGGATCAGAAAGAGGGGTGTATTTGTGAGTTGGACAAAAGGATCTTCCTCCTAGCTAGAATGTATCTGGTTTATCTTAAGATAATATCAAAAGAGTCAGGTGCAACCCCTGGAGCCAGGGTCCAGTGGTAAGGGCCCTCATATAACTCTAATGGTTTTATCTACTTATGTTTTTCTGAGAAATTATGCTGGAAAAATTGACTGGGGCTATCATGGACTTACATTTCAAGATGACTGTAGTCATGCTTGCTGAAATTCATACATTGGCAGTCATAAAAGATAGCCAAAAAAGGTTTGTTGGAATTCTTTTTCTTTTAAATACTTATGATCATACAGCTAATTCTTACAAAAACTAGGACATTATCCATATGGACTTCTGCCTCGAATCCAAGAGTTCATAGGACCTTTTGAAGGTTGATGGTTAAGGTATATACAGGAACAGTTTCAAACTAGTAATTGACTGTTATGAGTTCAGTTAACAAGTAGACAAAGATGTATATAGAAGGCTCATTACAGCCTTATTTATAATGGAAAAAAACAGAAGCAACCTAAATGGCCAACTGATTAAAGGTACTCAATATAATATGAAATGCCTTGTGACCTTAAAATGATTACATACATCTCTCTATACAGATATGGAAAGCTTCTGTGATGTATTCCTGAGCTTTAAAAGACAACAGGTCATAAAGCTGGGTCATTAATATTATTTGAGTTTGTTTACATAATTGTAAATACCCTCATATACTCATAGGGAGACATTTTTTGGTGAGTACAGCAGAATTAGCAATGATTATCCTTGTGTAGAAATATTTTGGGTAATTTTTAAATGTCTTTTTCATACATGTATCGATTCATTAGACCTTTTACTTTCAATATGTATTGTTTATATAACCAGGAAAACAATAAATATATTTATATTTTGGAAAAAAGTATATCACTTCATTAAAAGTTTTATAAATTCATGGGTGACAAGGCTCCAAGCTACATTCTGAAGAGGGCTGGATGTTTAAATGTAGAAGACTTCATTTCCTTCCCAGGGAGTCTAATTTATGCAATGCTGGGAAGGGTTGAAAAAGGAACTCAGGTTTGTTTTTTGGTTTTTTTAAACTGTTTTTCAAAGAAGCAGGCACCAAACACAAAACAAGAATCATCTTAAGAATTTAACCATTGCTTATAAAGAAGTTACAATAAACCAGGGAGGCACACTTCAGGAGCTGTGTGTCAAATATCAGTAAGGATTTGACAGGTCAAAGAGACCAGAGGATATCTGGACTCCTGGGCCTGTGCCTCCTCCAGAAAAACTTGAAGTGTAGATGTTTATGTGAATCCTCTCAGTTTTAAAAAATTGATCTTACTTTAAAATTTCAAACATGATGCCATTGGTCTAAAACATGGCCCCCAAATCCTATATTTGTCATTTCTGATACATATGCCCCTAAGTGAACAGAAAGTTCAAATTAACTAGTTTATCTCTAGTGTGCTGTCATATGGCATAGCGATAGATCACCAAGATTAGAATAGCTTCTAAATTTAAAAAAAGATGTAATGATGTGCAGTCTAATTTTAGGACTAAAGGTTTTATTTTTGTTTTAACTGACAATTTTTAGATGACATAAAGGACAGTTCATTATTTTTGTTGTTGTGGCTCATTTTTTATTGGTACATTCTAGGCACATGTAATGATAACACTCATCATGGGGAATTTGCACATGATGCATCCCATCTCTTTAATGAGCAGATTAGTTCACTAACCAGAATATCCCACATATCTAAATCATGTCATATATCAGAATTCTAAGTGCACGCGTGCATTGTGTTTTAGCCTACTTCTTCCTTCTCCCACTGATAGCTACCAGTCTACTCAATTTGCTGTTTCTATTTATTTGACTGGTCTTGTTGAGCTTCACCTGTGAAAGCATGCAGTGTTTTTCTTTCTCAGTCTAGCTTATTCACTCAGAATAAGGTCCTCCTAAGTGCCCTTCAATAAATGAATGAATAAAGAAATTCTGAGAAATATGCAATTAAATATTATTCGGCATTAAAAAAGATGAGAGTCGTGTGTGAGGGTGCACACCTGTAATCCCAGGTGTGCTGAGGCAGGTGGATGGCAAGTCCAAGCCCAGCCTGGACTAAGCAACTTTGTAAGATCCTGTCTCAAAATGAAAAATAAAAAGGTCTGGGGATGTAGTTCAAGCCCAAGAATGGAGAAAAAAAAAAAAAAAGGTGATGACATTTTCAACAACATAGATAAATATGGATGGCACATTAACGAGCTGCAACTTCATATTATAAGGTAAAAGCCTGATTTCTTGCAAAATCACCTTGAGATACAGGAAAATATTTCCCAATAATTTATATATGCATGTATGGCTAATGAATGAACGGATAGGAAGAAAGCTTATAATATACACAATATAATAAAACAGAGAAGGCAGTCACGCATAAGAAAAAGGAAGGCTGAGCAGGGGAAGGTATAAGGGAAATTAACACGCAAAGACACATGTGACAGCCCCACGGACACAGCCACTATGTGCAGGCTGGGATCCCGGCAGCCAAGGTAAAGAGGATACTGCTTCTCATTATTCCTAGGACATCACCGCCACAGTCAACTCTTTACTCTCCTGGTGATGACACTACATGAAACTCTCTCCTAAGACTCCAAGCTAAAGATGACAGTTGAACTAAAAATATTTGGAGGGAGTTAGAAAACAGAAGGCCGAGAATCTTGCTATGTTCTTTCACTCCACCTCCTAAGACTGCCTACCCTCAGTTACGGAACTGAACACTAACTTACTATTTACCCCAAGTCAGGTTCCTGCACACACATGTTACTTGTCTACTTTCTTCACAACCCATTTTTTTTTAAATAGGAAAGCCTTCATTTTCAACTAGGCCAGCCTTTAATATGTGCAAAGGACAAACAGGGATTTGTGAACAGAGAAAGATGGTGCCAGGCAGAAAAGGTCTGGGTGAAAAGCCACTTTCAGGGAGTGTTTTGAGCTGAACTGTGTCCCCTTAAAATGGGTGTGTTGAATTTCTAACCCCTGGTGTCCCAGAGTGTGGCTATATTTAGAAGTAGGACCTTTATGGAGGCAACTAAGGTACACTGGAGACATCACAGTGGCTCCTAATCCTATATGACCACTGTCCTTTTAAAAAGATGAGATCAGTGTGCAAACACAAAGAGAGAGAGAAGACAATGTGAAAACATAGGAAAGCAGCCTTGTTCTTGGGCTTCTAGTCTCTGGACTGTAAGAAAATAAAGCTCATCTCTTTAAGCTGCCCAGTATTCAACATCAATCCTAACAAACGAACACCAAGAAAAAAATACAACAATGGCTCTTTGTCCTGGGGAACTATCTTGATGACAGAAAGCTCTTGGAGTCAGAAATGTGGGACTGCACATTCTCAGTTCATCCTTAAAAGACTGCTGTACTATATGGCCTCTCACTGGAAGCTGCACAGTGCTACCTCAGTAATCATCCATGGTTCCAGAGTCACAACCACTACCACAAACAAGAACCAAATTATTTTGACCGGAAAGAGTAGCAAGTTTCAAGGTACCAACAGGTTCTAGCTTATGCACAGAGTACCAAAGAAATTAGGAGTACCGGGATAAAACTTTAATGTCAAGATGTATCAAGGACCAAATTCAACAAGTTTCAAAGCAGTGAGGAACCAATGCATGACTGCATTTTGCTTCCTTGTTTGTTTGTTTGTTTGCCCAGCACAGACTTTTTAATCCGCTAACTAAATGATCTCATTCACAGGTATTATTTCCCACTATCTTGATGCCAATTGTTTCCTGTTGAGCAACTCTGGGCTTGCGAGAGGGAAGAAGACAGGATTGGATGAAGTTGGTCAGGGTGGCAATGATACCAGTAAAATGTAAAATGTGGACAGATGGATGCAAAGTATAGCATTTATGAAATTTTCCATGACCCCGGGACTGGCCTACACACTTGACATACACTGGCTCACATTATATCAACCAAGGGAGTAGAAATGGGCATAGAAAGGTCACATTGTTGCCAAGACCACTTGCTAAGCAGTGGAGTCAGACGGTGGACCCAGCCAGTCTGATTCCACAGTCTATGACCTTAACCTCTCCATGATCAGAGGCTTAGAGTTCACTGGATCAGTACAAGTTAGGATTCTCTAACAGAAATACAGCTCAGACTTCCATACCCAAAGAGGGTGGATCTCAGACAGGGCTGAATCCAGGACTCCAAGGAGTAGTCAGAGATTGTCTTTTCTCTCTTTGTGAGTATTGACCACCTTTTTCCTACTCATGATGGGCCCCATCTATGTGGAAGGGAAGATGACCAACTTTACATGACAGCATAGTAAGCTAGATGCCAGAGGAAGGCACTCCCACTAGCACCAGGAGGAAAGACCTGGTCAGCTGGAATCACATAGCTATAGGATAGTTCTCTGGATGGCTCTAGACTGATACAGTCCTCCCTCCTTTCTTGTAGTTCTCAAAAATACCTGTAGAATGTGTACATCCAGAAGCAGGGACAGAATGGCTGGGAAAGCTCCTACAAACTGTTCCCTCTTACAAACAGGATGCCATTCAACAATTTAGCCCAGTGAGTCATGTCTTGAGGTATATGACCCAGGGCAGGCTGCCTTTTAGGGCCCCTCATGTGTAGCATTTGTCCAGTACTTGACCAGATAAGTTGGTCACCAGGGCACCGTGAACTCGCTTCATAGAGAGAGGACTGTCACTAAGGCACTTCTGTGACCAGCTAGACTTGGGTCATGTGCTCACACCCACGGCCAGAGCTGAGATGAAGAGGGTATGCCGGGGTTTGTTTCCAGCAGAAGGGAGAAGCAGCATTGACTTCCATGAATACCAAGATGTCCATCGTAGTCAAAACTTGACCTAGACAGGTAAAGGTGTTAGTCCAAGTAATGGAAGCTACAGAGACAGTGCTGATGCCAAAAGTTCTTCATATTTTTAGTTTTTGGTATATAAGAAAGCAGACAATATGGGCATATATTCAAGAAACTCTAAAAGGAAAAATGCCCAAAAACTTACTCCAAGTAATGACTCTCAAGAAATGGTGAGACCAGGGGACAAGACAGAAATGGTTGGGAGACTTCTCACTGTATACCTTTGTATCCTGTTTTTAACCATTTAAAATATATTACATATCATATTCTTAGATAATTCTCAAAAGTTTTCCATAGAAAAAAGCTGGGAAAGAAATAGGCTAAAATGATCACTGTAGCTATTTCTGGATATCAACTGTAAGCAGGATATTTTCCCCAAAATTAATTTCCCAAGTTTTCTAAAATGACCATATACTCCTTTTCATAATGAGAGAAAAGAAACTAAACCATCTAAACCAGATAAAATGCAATATAAATTGACTTCTCCTTCCCTGTAAATCAAGTCACCCTGTGGCTTCCCATCCATCCCTTGCCTTGGGGAGCTGAACAATTGTTGAGCTTCAAATTTCAAAGCAAATTTGTCATGGCAGCAGCAGGAAAACTGTTTTGAAAGTAAGGTTTGGCTGAGAAAAGGAAGTTGTAGATTTCTAAATTCCAAGGGATTTTTGTGTGTCTGTGTATATGTACTGGGATTAAGCCCAGGTTCTCACACATGTTAAACACGCACTCTATCACCTAGCCACACCCCAGCCTGAACTTCTAAATTCTAGCTTGTTGCTGGGGATTTAGCTCAGGGGTTCCGCCACCTGCCTTGCAAGTGCAAGGTCCCAAGTTCGATCCCGGTACCCTCAAAAACATTAATTCTGAATTGTTTCCCCTACAAAGGACATGGGTGGTAGTCTGAGCCTATTAGCTACCATTGGAGAAAAGGCAGGGCTTGTCAGGTAAGGGTTCCTCCCCTCTTTGGGAAGGAAGAAAGGCCATTGTTGCCTGAAGTGTGAGGCTGCAGCAGCAGAGAGTCTGAAAGGGGCAAAGGAGATGGGATGACTGGTGGCCTCTGCAGGACCCAACCTGGCTGGATGGCCAAACTCCACATATATTGAGGGGAAAAAAATTCTCATGGACTATGTTCCCCCAAAATTTCTATGTTCATTCCCAATCTCCAGCATTGAAGAATGAAACGATATTTGGAGATAAAGTCTTTAAAAGAAGTGATTAAGTCACAGTGAGGTTGTTAGTGTGAGGCCCTAATCCAATAGGGCTGGTGTCCTTCTAAGAAGAGTTAGAGCAGCCGGTGGTGTCTCTCAGTGGAAGAGTACATCTTAGCATGCACAAGAGCCTGGGTTTGATTCCCCAGCCCAAAGGAGGAGAAGGAAAAAGAAAAGAAGAGCAAAAGACAACAGGGGAACAGGAGCATGGAAGGGTAACAAGGTAACCATGTAAAGAAGCAGCAAAAGCTGCCCACCTGCTAACTGAGGAGAGAGGCCTCAGTAGAGACCAACCTTTCTGGCACCTTGATCTTGATCAAGCTTCCACACTATAAGAAAATAAGATTTCATGCCTCAGGTCACTCAGTTTGTGGTGTTTTGTTACAGCAGCTCTAGCAAACTGATACAGAAAGCAGCCAAGCAAAATGGAAATGGCCACCTGGCCCTGGTTAGGTCAAGAAGCCAGGCTGGGGAGTTTGGGAGACCCAGAAATTCCCATGAATACTGGATGGGAGACAGAAAGAACTATAAGGACCAATAAACCCCCAAGAGGCCAGAGAGGTGGGAGCAGGCAGCATTCCATCACAGTAACCTCAGTGTGAAGGGAAATGGACAGATCACTAGTGTCAGTAGTGAGTGCTGCTGTGGCCACACACAAACCAGAAGTGATAAGCAGTCTCGTTCAGGACACACACACACACCATGCCAGGGACCTGGCTACATCAGCCACGCCATAGCAATCCTCAGGACAGCTACTGTGAGAACGGTACCCTGCACAGCCCCAGGACTCCGTGAGTGTCCACAGAGTCCACAGACCCCTGGGGCCCCTGGGGAAAAGGAAAGGAGGAGGAGAAAGTCTGAAAGAGTATCCCCCCCAAGAAAAGTTTCAGAAACATTTAAGTTCCCTTTCACTGGTGTGTCTGAAGTTTTTTCATCTTTTTTTTTTTCACCTCTGCATTTTTGTGCATTCATTTCTAACCAAAGCATGGTGTGTTACTGATGGTGGGAAGGCATCCATAAGTAAAACACACCAAAAAAAATGATAAAACCTTGATCAAAGCAGTGATTAAGCCTCAGGCATCATAGCAGAGAATTCAGAGTGTCTTGAAAGTCACTGAACCAGGGAGAGATCTGCAGCCCTAAGGGTACTGAGTAGCATGAGCCCTCTCTATAGACGAAGCGTGGGCCCCAGGAGCTGTGTTCAGTGAGGTTCAGGTCTGTCAAACTGGAGGGTGAGTGCCAACCTCACATCTTGGAAGCCCTTCCTGCTTTTTCCACTCTCAAAAGAGCAGATGTTCTCCTGGGGAAGAGATATTTAGCTGCTCAAATGAATCAGGGAAGTGGGGCAATGGAAATAAACCAGGCATCTGCCTACTACCGTGGCTGGCCCAAAGAAATCACATTAGCTAGAGGGCAACATCCGGCGGGCGGCTCAGTTTGGCCCAGTTCCTGCCCAGAACCAATGACGAATACGACTGCCTTTGTTCTGGTTCGAGACACGAAAGACAGTCTGTGGGGTTATTTGTCTACTTTGTTGACTCTCATAAAAGACATTCATAAATTTATTCTTAGTGCCAGGAGTGCTTACTGGTGTCAAAGTGGAGTCTTTTCAGACAGTTGCTCCATGTTAAGACAAGATGCATCTGTAAATAATTGTCTGGGTTTCATCTCACTAACAAACGTCTTTTTCTCTCTCACCGCCGTCTTTTTAAAATCAACTCTAAAGGGATTTCATAAACAACGGGAGGAACTTCCCATTAATATTGAAGTGTGTCTGGGCTGGTCATTTTAATAGAACTTTCCAGAGGGAACAAGTAGTCCTTCCATCTTCTATCCACGTGAAACCGGTTCCCTTTTCAGACCAAGACACTTGGCAGCTCGGCCTTGTGAGGACCAGTCAGAACTTCCTCTCCCTTCCATCCTCTGTCCATCTCTCTCACTGCTCCAGCCAAGAGGAGGAGCTCAGCCAGGCTGTGAACAGCAGCAGCCTGAGCCAGTCAGGAAAATGTGTCACCACCCAGAGGCCTTCAGTGTTTCTGCTCTGACCTTAGGTCTCCAGAATTCTACTCCTCAGGCCACCGCCTTTCTAAGAGAGAAAGGTGAAATTATGCTTGTGTCAGTTTAATAGATGGAGCAGAACTCCCTCCTGCCAGCTCCCTCACAAATAATAGCAGCTGCAATAAGTCAGAAATGTATTTCTTTTTTACATAAAAGAAGCCTAGAGATAGCCTAGGGTTGATATGATGGCTCCACCGGTCATCTTCTGTTTTTGTAATTCACCGTTCTTGGCATGCCACCTCATGGTCCAAGGTAGCTGCTCAAGTCCAGATATCATGTCTCCATTCCAAGGGGCCAGAAGAAGAAAGAGGAAATGAAGAGTGTTCCCTCTTATTCAAGGACATTTCCCGAAATTATCACACAGTCCTCTTTCTTTACCTGACAGAATTTAGTCAGGTGACCTTGCCTAACTGCCAAAGAGTATGGGACATGCAGTCTTTTTTAGGTAGGTAGAACTGTTACTTGAAAGGGAAGAATGGATCAGCCATCTAAGCCACAATTATAACAACCTCTAGAGTCTGCCAGCACTTCCAAAACCACCTCTACACACAATCCCACCACTGTGCTGCTTCAAAGGGCCTCTATTTCTACATCTCTTTTCTTAACAACTCCTTTTCTATGGTTCACTTCTTCTTTCTCAGAGTGGAGATTCTGAGAAGTTGTACCAGCAGGCTGAGTTCTCAGCAAGTCAGGGGCACATGTCTGAAACTCCTGCCCCATGAGCCATGCCGAAGGTCCTAGGAAACCAAGCACAAATCGCTCCCAGAAAACCCCTCAAAATAAAACTTGGAAGCAAAACTTAAGTCTTGCTTCACTGTTGCCTCACTTAAGACCAACACAAATCTGCCAGCCCTCATGAACCCCCCACCAGGGCAGGTTCCAAAGGCAAGGTCAAAGGCAAAGCTGCTCAGGTCAGGACTCACAGGAAGTCCCACCACCACCACCATCATCTATCTCCCTCTTCCCTGTTATCTACATCAACCACAGTTAACATTTATTCTAACTTCTCTGAGCATTCCACATGCATTAATCCATTTAATCCTCACAGGCACTCTATGCTGTAGGAAACCAAAGCACAGATGGCTAGGAACGTGCCCAAGGTAGACCTTTAAATATTGCTAGAGGAGAGATTTAAATGTGGAGGCTTGGATTCTAGTCTGAAAAGCAGCTGTGTCTTGACTGCATCCGTGTCAGGTGAACACAAGTTTCATGAGATGGTACTGGGCGTTCCAGAAGGAAAGTTGCTGGTTCCGTGGTTTAGGGAATGATGGGCCAAAAAGGAAAAGAAGCAGCCTTTTTATCGTAGGTCTTCTCAAAGCCTTCAATGTGTGAAGGTACTACAGATCTCTAGAGGAAGTTCTATCTACACTCAGCTGACGGGCTGGAGATTTAGCTCAGTGGTGCCGCCACCTGCCTCACAAGTACAAGGACCCAAGTTGGATCACCAGTACCAAAAAAACGCAACTTTACTGAACTCAGCTGACAACGCTCTCTGTGTTGGAGACACCTTGGAGACACCTATCAGCACCACACAGGACTGGTACATTATTGAATGTAACTTCGGGAAGGCAACCTGGTGGTTTATTTTGCTTTTCCATTCCTAGTTGTTTTCTTACCTCACCTTCCATGGCAGCTGCTTGGGCATCCTTATACCACTAACCTTTCGCATGGGATCCAGGTAGCTAGATGGATTTCATGGGGAGGACATTGTTCTGACACTTGGGCCTCCATAGCCTTAGTTATTGGCAGTCAGAAAGCTGGTGTGGATTAGTACAGGTGCTAGCTGTACTAGTGGGGTGACACAAAGGGCAAGAGGTTGGCCAATACAGGCCAGGTAAAGTATGTTGCAAATTCCTGAGAGAAAGAATTAGTGTCTGAGGTCTCAGACAAGGAATGGGGCCCAAGGTGAAGATGGTCTGCCGGGCCCAGGGTGTACCCAAAAGGAAAGACTGTCCACAATGCTTTCGAGCTTTTGGCCAGAATACATGTGGAAGAGTTTTGTGAAATGAAATCATGTCCCTGCTCTACCAAGTCCTCCCTCTCCACACACAGAGCGCCTTTTGCTAGGTTGGCAGCACCTTCCATACCTGTTTGTTTCTGAAAGCTTGAGCCTTTACACAGCATTTGGGTGTCTATGTCCCTCTGTGAGCCCTTCAGCTGGTGCCTGAAAGTCATGGTGTCTGAAAAACCAGCACTCTACCAGTTTACCAGAGTAACTGACATTCCCATGTCCCTGGCGGGACCTGACTCAGGGGACCCTCCAGGAATTGTGTCAGCAACATCCCCTTGCTTCCCCTCATCCTACCCCACTTCCCATCAGCCCCCCCTGATTCCCTAGGAGGACCCTCTCAAATATCAGCTACATGCACGTCCTCATGGGCTCTGCCAGATGTGACTGAAAACACGAGGGCCAACAGGCCAGGCCGGCTGGGTCCTCCTGCCTACTCACTCTCACCATCCCACTCCCAGAAGGCTAAACACAACCACACAAGCTGCTGCTTCTCTCCCCCCGCCCTCCAGGCAACCTCAGAGCAGGGAGTAAGCTGCCTCCAGAGTACCCACCACCCAGAGTCGTCCCACAGGGAAGGGAAACCAACCTGGCTCCCTGCCTGAGAAGAAAGACAGAAGAGGTGACATGGGTCGCTTAGGCATGCAATTTTCCATCCACACTGAGCCCTGGAATCTTGGCCACCCTGCATGATGCCCTCGGGTTCCTCCCCTCTTCAAGCTCGCCTTTGTCTTGCCACACATGCCTCTGGAATGTTTAGCGGTCACCAGCTCAACTGCCATGGTCCAGTGACCTGGAACTCTAACAGGCAGCTCTCCAGGCCCTTCTTGGATGAGCCCTATATGCCACGTGCCAGGAGCATACAATGGGTGCCCCCAGTCCTTTAGCTCCTAGGGGATGGGTAGCCAGAACTGCATTCTTCTGCTTCCACTAAATAAGCATCTACTCAGAACCCAAGGGGGAAAGAGGAGCTCAGCTCTTGATGGTGTTCACTTTATAGGTGCCTTTTGCTCTGTCCTGGTTCTGAAGGGCAAAATAGCCACAAGAAGTACATAAACCCTGTCCCCATCCTGAGCAGACCTGCTGGATTGGTTTGCTTTGATTTGATTTGGTTTTTGCAGTACTGGGGATTAAACCCAGGGAACTGTATCACTGAGCTACATTCTAATTCCTTTTTTTTTTTTTTTTTTATTTTTGAGACAGCATCTTTCTAAGTTGCCCGGGCTGACCTTGAACTTCCATCTTCTGCCTCAGCCTCCCAAATACCTAGAATTACAGGAGTGTACTACTACACCTGGCTAGATAGGGCTCTTTTGGTCTGCTCACTCCCTTTCCTACCAATAAGAACTCTGACTGTGTGTTAGTTACCTTTCCTTGCTGGGACAAAATACCTGATACCCAAAACTCAAAAGAAGAGAGGTTTAGGGCCGGGAATTTAGCTCAGTGGTTCTACCACCTATCTTACAAGTGCAAGGTCCTGAGTTAGATCCCTGATACCAAAAAATAAAAAAAAAAAGAGGTTTATATCAGTCCACTGTTCCCATGGTCAGCTGTCTCCAAGGCAGAAACAGCATGGTAGAAGGGGTGTCAAAAGAAGGCTGCCCACCTCATAGCATCCAGGAAGCAGAGAGATAGAGAAGAACCAGGCAGGTAGGGGCTGGGGGCCAAGGACTAGATGTAGTCCTCAAGATCATGGCTCACGCAGACACATTCAGAAGTGTGCTTTGCTAATCTCCGAGGTGTCTCTCAGGCTAAGCCAGTTGACAGTCAAGGTTAACTTCCATGTCCTTTTGAAGGGTCCCATGGTGAGTGGATGATGTGGACTGACCAATCAGAGGACAGCAAAATAAACTCAGCCACATACATGCCACATAACTTCTGGGCCAACAGCAGACCGCATCCATCATGGTGAGCAGGTGATATACACATCTTTCCCAATGCAGAACATATTGACCTGGGCAAAATATACTAGATTTGCTCTTCCTTTCAACTACTTTTTCAAAGAATTCTCTTCCACTTCAAATCTTCCTGCTCTGAACTCTTGCACATTTACCCATCTGTACCACTTACAGGTTTTGTTACCACTGGGTATTTTCAGGTCATAATCTGTGCACAAGTGTTTTGTGTCCCCTAAAACTTTAAGAGTAGCTAAGACCACTGTGTTTCATCACAGTTCAGGTAAACCTGTAACCTGCAGGCTCCTACCTGGTCCACAGCTGCCCTTCTAACAAAGGTGATTATTATCTCAGGATTCTCTTTTCCATTGTTGTTTTTCAATACAGGGTCTCTTTATGTAGTCCAGGCTGGCCTTGAACTTGCAGCCCAGGGACGGCTTAGACTTGTGATCCTCCTGCCTCGGCTCCATTGTAAGTGTGCGTTATCAAGGTGTAAGGGTGCACTTTTTTGGTTTTTTTTTTTTTGTTACTGGGGATCGAACTCAGGTCCTCGCACTTGCAAGGCAGGCAGTGGAACCACTGAGCTAAATTCCCAGGGCAGGATCCCCATTTTAAAGTAGAGCAGGCAGCTTGAAGTAAACAAGCCTCTTGGCAGAAGTCCTCCAGATAGATGTGCTAGAACAAAGACCCATTGAGATGAGAGCTTTCTGAGCCGGGCGTGGGGGGTCATGCCTGTGATTCCAGCACTCAGGAGGCTGAGGCAGGAGGATCGCTGTGAGTTCAAGACCAGCCTGGGCTACATAGTGAGTTCTAGGTCAGTCTCAATTACATAGAGAGACCCTGTCTCAAAAAAAAAAAAAAAAGATCATACCCCTACTTCATACCCTAGACCTGTTCTGTGTCATTGAACAATTCTTCCTAAACATTACCAATGGGCTCATCTGCTGTGAGTAGATTTCAGGAAGATGTTGTTCAGGTATGAGGAAGGACAAGATGGTATCCAGGACTCCTCTCCTGGTGCCCTGGTCTGTGAGTTGATGGGGCAAGTACCCATTGACCACTTCCCGCACCTCCTGCCTCCAGGCTCTGCCCAGGCTCCATCCCCAGCACACAGAGGACCATTCAGCACCTGGCCAGGAGGCAGGCATCACTCCCAGGGAATTCTGAGGCAGCCCTCGCCTGGGAGCTGAGAAGGCAGCTCACTAACAGACGAGCAATTCTCCCCTGGAACAGAAGAAATTCAGTCCCAATCAAGGGCTCATACTGTCCATCTGTGACCAAAACAACCCACACCCATTTGCTGAACCTTGAGCTGGGCCCAAACATTAATTTTGTTACTGAACAGTGGAACAGGCTAAAGTGTTTTTTTCCAGAAAAAAAAAATAACAGACCAGCTTGAACCTGAGTTGAACCTGTATATTTTCTAAAAGTACTGAACAGGAACAAAAAGCAGACATCAACATGTTCTGCAAATGAAACCAGTATTTTGTTCAATGCAACTTTTTGATTGGAAAAAAATTCAGGAAGGTGCAGGGAGAAGAGGAACACTCTACCTCCCTCATGTGACTCTCAGGATGCAATCCTGCTCTCAGGAACGCTACGTGAAGAATGTAGACTGACTTTTCCTCAGTGCAGAGGGGAAACAGTATGATTTTATTTTAACCCTGCCTAAGGATGAATCAGAAACTTTCAGAACATTCAGTTCCCCCTCACACTGACAGAAGCACTTCAAGGATTGATCTGTTATAATAACATAGCCCAAAAACATCAGCCAAGAGGACAGAGCTTTGGGTGCTGGTCCCAACTGCCCAGGTGGCCTCAGGTATGTCACCCTGAGGCTGTGCCTGCCTGTAGTTCAGTGGTTCCCTGGCAGGACACAGCTCACCTGGTGCTGTGGTGCTATAGGGCTCACAGCAGCATCCTTTCCTTTGAGAAAGTCTGATCCACACATGACCCTGACCACACCCGTCCTGGGGCTTGGTGAGAGAGAATGTGGTGTGGGCGACCAGAAGCCAGGTGAGCACGAAGCGGTGCCAAGAGCCAGAACCGCTGGCTCTCCACACCTCCAGAGTAAAACCAAGTGCAAGTGCTACTTCCACTGGTCACATGCGATGAAAACTATGAAGAACATACAAGATTTTTTGTTTTTATTTTACCTTTATTACTATAAAAGATACATTGTCATGGATTCTCAGTTTTTGAAAGGGATTCATGGCAACGTGTCATTTACTGTAAAAAGTCAGATTTAAACATTTGCTATATTTTTGATCATACCACATATCTACTGTAAAGATCACAGTCCATGCACAAGTGACTTGTTAACAGTACTTTAGGGGCACAGAGAATGTCTGCTTTTTTATTTATATTGTATCTATCATTCAGATCCTTCATGAGAAGCACGGGTGTGTTACATTTATAATGTTTAAAGTATAGGCTAAAATGCTTATGTATATTATATATAACATATTCAAAGAGTAAGTAATAGTATATAGGCAGAAATTATAGAGAAAGTGATTTATGGATTTAACTGTATAAAGTTGAAAAACTTCTGTTTACTAAAAAATACCTTAAACTATTAGGAGGAGAAATTATTTATAATATATATGATGATAAATATTTATGTATAGAAAGCACTTAGAGAAAAACCACATTCTAAAAGACATAAGTAAAATAAATAAATAAATAAAAGGCATAATTCATGAAAGAAAATACACAAATGAACAATGAAGATAAAAAGATTTAGTCTTACAAATAATTGAGTGAAAGTAACTAATAGGTAACATCTTTGCCTACCCAACTGGTAAATATACTTTAAATCTTTTTAATACTCACTGATAGGAGAGACAGGTATACAACCTTATATACTGTTCACAGGAAGGCAAACTGGAAAAACTTTTTTGGAGAGCAGTATTATAAAGTTTATTAATAACTTTTAAAGTATGTGCACATTTTGACATGCCAATTTGATTTCTAAGCATTTGTCCCCAAGGAAAATCATCATAACTAAAGATACATGTACTTGGATACTAAGCAAAGCATTGTTTATAAAAGCAAAATGTTGGAAATAGCCTCACTGTCTAAATAGTGAAGGACTGGTTTAATATATTATGGCATTATCCACGGGGAATAACTATGCAGCTATTAAAATGATGATAGAGAAAAATATGAAACAACATGGAAACTTTCATGATACATTAAGTGACAAAACTGTTTACAAATGGTATGTTTAATATGAACTGACTTTTATAAATATATATCTTTGTCCATATATCTGTATTTAATTTTTATATTTGATCTCAGCCAAAGGCCAAGGAGCAATGTACATTTTATTTTTAAAATATACTTATGAACCATCTTTATGAGAAATTCTCCTTTATGATTTTCTGCCTTCTTTATAATTAAAGCATTTTACTTTTTAATAAAAATGCACAGTGCTGAAATGCAACCAGGAATCATTATCAAGAAATCAATCAGAAAGCAAACATTTTTAAATCAACACATTAAGAACCAGAGACATATCAAATAAGATAAAGTAGTATCAATTGTTCCGAATAACCCCTCTAATTAATCTTTTATGCTTTTTTGTAAGACCACAGAATCTGAGTTCATACAGATGAGGTAATTGCATTGCAAAACTTATTGGATCAGATCAACATTCTAAAATCACAACCTACTCCTAACCACAGAAGAGGGGAAATTAACTTGCTCTCTTATTTTTCTAAGAGAAAACTATGTATCTAGAATGCTCAAGGTGGAAATGTTGAAGCCACATTTCACAGGGCAGGGTTCTGTGACAGGATGGCTACTCCAAGGACACAGTTCTGTACCAGTGTGAAATTTTGAGTTTTCAGAGACAAAAAGGGGATAGACATGAAGAGCAACTATTTGCAAGCCAAGAGTACTTTTTGCAAGCTATAAATTACTGATGTGCAATGCTAAGAAAAAAGAGAAATTACCAAAGGTGGGGGGAAACTTCAGATCCTCACTGCTGCAGGGCTAGAAAGCACACAGGCACGTATGCAAGCACAAATGCACACAAACATCTGATACATAGTAGGTGCTCAATAAACACGGCTTAAATAATGTTGTCAACCTATTCCTCTGAGCCTCTTTCACAACCCCTATTTGGCCAAAGATCCTTAGCCAAAAATATTTCCCATCTCAGTAGAGGCCAGCACAAAACATTTAAGTCATGGGTCTAAAACTTTTAGGATAATACATCTTAATGAAGGAGAAAGTTAGACAAACCAGAAAAGCATAAACAGGAATTATTCCACCAATACCTCTTCTCTCTGTCTCTTCCCAAGTTAGAGCAATCTCCAGAAACACTGGAGAACAACAGGCAAATTCATCAACTACTCCTTGTCAGATGTATCTATGTGCAGAAAAGCATGTCTCTGGTTCATCCAACTCCTTTGGGAAAGTCAGGAGACAATGTTTGCATTCTATGTGAATTTCTACTGTAATCTCATAAATTCCTGACTGCACAACAGAATTACAGACAGGTCTTCTATTATGACACCCCCTTATCCTCAGAGGACACATTCCAAGACCTGAGTGGATACCTCAAACTATAGATAGTATTGAACCCTCTGTAAAAATGACTTATTCTTATATATACTCTTATATATTAATTAATAAACCAGGTCCAATAGGAGATTAACAACAATAACTTACTGTGGACCTTAGCAGCCTCAACCTACAATTTTGCTTCATTATTAACTCAAAACTTTTACCTTTTCATTTGAAGGAAGCACTTTAAAAGTGAGATATAATTTGCAAGCACCATTACTCCAATGTTTTGGAGCCATTACTTAGTAAAATAAAGGTTATTGAACATAAGCCTTGTGATACAATGACAGTGGGTCTGATAACTGAGATCACTGCCAAGTGACTAATGGGCAGGTAGTCTATACAGCATGGATACTCTGGATGCAGGGATGATTTGCATCCCAAGTGGGATGGAACAAGACAGTGTGAGATTTCACCACATTTCTCAAAAGACTGTGCAATTAAAACCTATGAAGTGTTTAGTTATGAAATTTTCCATTTAACATTTTCAGACTGCTATTGACCCAGGTAACTGAAACCACAGAAGGTAAAAGTGCAATAAGGAGGGACTACTATATTATATTATTAATCCTTCCCAGAATCTGACAACAGCCTCTACTGATCTTTGAGCTAATACATAGAGAAACTTTCATCTCTAAAATACCAGTTTTAACTTAATACTGGTATTTTTAAAGAATTTATGTTTTCTGGCTTTTAACCATCCTGGAAATGTTTGCCTTATTATTTGAGCATGTCCTACCAACTGAATTATAGTCTGTTCGGATGGCTGATGAGCATGGTGCATCATCTCACTTGGAAGGGATCTGCTTCGAACCTTTCTTAACTCTAATTCTCAAAGAAGTTGGTGTTCTGTTTTCTTTTAGTGGCCTCTTGGCCAAAAACTAGAGAGAAATGTTCCCAAGGGTCACTTGGGAACAAAAGGCACAGAAGTCAGTCTTTAGGTTGGTTCCAGAGACCCCTGGAGAGGATCAGATACAATTGTCCAATGCAAAGATGATGAGGAACATAAAGAGGCCAAGGCACAGTAGATAATAAATATCTGCTGAATGTCTGTGTTAGCGTAAGGCTTTTAGTCCTGCCGAATGTAAAGACACAGGGGGAGCTCTGATAGCTGGGGCAGGGGGAGAACACTAATGTGAGAGAGATATCAGAAAGGCTAAAGCTCATCTGTATCACTTTGTCCCTGATCAGGATGCCCATATTTAATTATCAGACTGGTTGGATAAGCCATGATCAGGGAGTGTAAATGGTTTAAAAATCACTTTACTAAAACAATGGTATTTGTTGTCCAAATGTTCTTTGCCAAATACATAATGCCATTTTTGGCTGGAAGTCTGGTTTATGCTATTTATACAGAGATTTATACAACTTCTAAATGACTTTTGTATACATTTGTGTGTGCTGGCTCACTCCTCTTTTGCATATGGTCAGCATAGACTATATGTTTGCTGAAGAAAAAGACAAATGAATTTCTGCCTTCAGAAAGCAAACATTTCCAAACATTTGGCCACAAAACTGGGGAAAACACAGAAGATAGGATAGGCTATGAACCTGATTCACACTCATACAACCTGAAGGATCCCATCTGGAAACCTCCCTGCAAAAAGATTAAATATGTGTGTGTGTGTGTGTGTGTGTGTGTGTGTGCGCGCGCGCAAACAAAGAGAAGAAAGAAGTGGATCCATTGTTGAGTTTAAGACATTGGGGATAATGGGTCAAACCATATCAAGTTCTTTCCCTGCATTTTTTCAATTCTGCAGCCCATAGAAAGTCAGAGGGGTGGATGAGCATAGAGCCAGGAACACCAAGTCTAGAACCGCAGGAACTCAGGGCCTGGGCCATAGCAGACAACCACTGACTTCTCTGTCTAATTCCCATTGCGTCTCAGAGCTGAGACCCCAGGTCCACAGAGGACTGGGTAAGGACAGACATGTATAATATACACCTTCATCTACAGCTGGACTCCCCGGGACTAGTAGGTAGGTTTACCACTGAACACGTGTAAGAATTTTATAGGTGAGGCTTCACTGAATATTCACATTAAAATAGTTAGAAGTATATCTGTCTCATTTATGTAAACGTCCTAAGAAAATCATAATACATGAAACATTGCTTCAGATGGGTACTTGCCAAGGTGGCACTCCAGGAGTACCTTTTTCAAACATAAATTTGAGCCCCAAAACAGGATAAAATGTCATTTGCAACAACATGGGTGGAGCTGGAGGACATTATGTTAAGTGAAATAAGCCAGGCACAGAAAGACAAATACCGTATGATCTTATTCATTAATGGAATCTTTAAAAGTTGATCTCACAGAAGTTGGGAATAGAATAGTGGTTACTAGAGGATGTGGAGGGAGGTAGGGAAGGAGGGAGGAGGGAGGAAAGGTTAGTCATTAGGTACTAAGTCACATTTATACAAGAGTAAGAAGCTTTAGTGTGCTTCAGCACAGTATGGTAACTGTAGACAACAATAATGTACTGTACGTTTCCCAAAAAAGCTAAAAGAAAGGAATTTGAATGTTTCAATCACAAAGATATTATAAATTTTTAAGGAGCCAAATGCATGCACCCTGATTTAATTACACAATGTACGCATGTACTGAAACACCATATGCTACCCCATAAAAATGCAGTTTTTCCTTTGTCAGTTTAAAAAAAATTATTTTCATGAGTTTGAGGAGAGGATGTCATTGGGCAACAAGAGTGTATGTCTCTAGCTTGAGACTTACAGATCTTTTCCACATTTTCAGTTCTCCCTCTCCTGTGGAATCCCAAAAATACTACAGGTACTTACAGGATAACCCGGTCAAACAGGCTTTGGAAAGACCACAAGTCACTGACATGAATGCTTCAGCACATGGAAGGTCCTGAGAAGGAATCAAATCTTTAAATCACCTAATTTTTGCTCAACTTTTTTTCATATTGAGTAATGAAAAGTTACTGCTATGAAAGCTTATGCTGTTATTGCTCCACATTTTATCTTGCATAAAATCCAATCACAAAATATGTGAATGTTTAAGGCCAGAATGTTTTTGTAAATATATGAGACTCAGTGCTCTGTGTGCTGAGAGCTGGCAGAGAAGTCCTTGACTTCATCATTCCGGGCTACCTCCATGAAACCCAGCACAGGAACCCGTCCAACCTTAGTTCCAGTGCGAACTGCTCTTCTCCTAGACCTGGCTTGTGCTCAGTTAGGGGACAGCATAGGTCCTTTTGTGAATCACATTTCCTTCTCTGCTTTGGCTACCAGTAAGCTCATAGCCAAATATGTAGTCTGCCATCAGTGCTGGGGCAGGATTTAGTGACTCAAGTATCTGTACCCAAGTCTAGCTCTGATTTTTCTTACTTTCCACCTCTGTTTCTTTTAACCCTGATATCCTTACTCATGTAGGTCATCCTGCTGTTTTCCAGGCACTCACTGCATGCTGCCTCAAGTGATGCAGACATGGATTCATAAAAGTTTCAGTTTCTTTCACTCCATGGAAATGCTGGGCCTAGAATAGGCTTCACTGCAGTGTGAAAAAGGCCTCACTGCACATAGGACAGTAAACATCCTATTTGTTTCATGAAGGAACATTTTACTTTTTTATATGGTTTTTCATTTTATACTTTTCTTAGATTGTGGTTTTCTGAAATTATTTATTTGGGTAGAAATCATTCAAAAAGTGGTATTTGTATATCGCTTGCCTATTTCAATCTTTTTAAAAATTTCCTGTGTGCTTATAGCCTGAGTGTACATAGATCCCACCCACCCTCCAAATAAAAAGTCAGACCACTTACCTGAAAAGTTCTGAGGTCAAACTGCTCTCAGCCGCTGGCATCCTCCAGCACAACTGGACAGCAATCCAGAGACTGAAGCCAGCACCTTCCAGCCTCCCATTCTCACCAGGACTCTGGCCGCAAGCTTCTAGCAACTGCAGTTTTCTTAGTTTAATGTTACTTCACATGAAGGGTAAAAGAAGACATGGGTTCCACATTCAGGGGCTCAGCCCACTTCCAATATCAAAAATAGATGAAAAAATGCAACTGACTTTTGTTCTTTTCATTATTCTCTAAGCAATACAGTATAACAACTGTTCACATAGCTTTTATGTTGTAGTACATATTATCGGTAATGTGGGGATAATTTAAAATATATGGAAAGTAATGTGTAGGCTCTATGCCAAGCTTGTGTCAGAACTTAAGTGCCTAACAGTTTTGTTATCCGCAGGAGACCTGGGAGATCCATGAGTATCATTTTACTATAAACAAAGACAAATTTGAGTCATTTGTAAGAAAATGGATGTACCTCAAGACTATGATGTTAAGTGAAATAACATGGTATTGTTTAGTAAAATAATATTCCATGGATACTTAAGGACAGGGGATAACTGGATGCCCTTACAGACACCATGCTGTTTCCTTTCATGCATCCATTTATCAGAGGGTAGAGTTCTCTCCCTTCTACCAGAAAGACTCGTATTTGGGTTTCATCCTTCTTCAGGTTCTCCATAAGTAACAGGGGAGTTGGGGAGAGTGAGAGTCTAAAATTTTAGGTCAGAATTCAGAAAGCTTGGAGAACAACGCAGCAGACTGAATTATGAGGGTTTTCTTCACTGTCTGTGCTCTCTTCTTCAGCCCCTTCTTTCATTCTAGAATACACCTTCCACTCTTTTCTTTGTGTTTCCCAGAAAACTGCCTGGAGGCCTTCCATGTCCTCACCCGCTTGCTCCGGTCCTCCAAGTGGGCTTTCCTCATTTGTGAGCTTCCTCTTCCCTAGCCCCAGTTGCTTATTCTTTCCCTGTTCCTCGGATCGGAGCTACAAGACCCTCAGAGTGAGACAGAGATACGACCAAGAAATCCCATGCAAGGTAATTGGAGAGCCCCGTCTGAATGTCTCCCTTCTCAGAAAGGCCAGCCTTTAAAAAGTTATTTCCACAATTTTCTTTAACAGGAAAATCTGCCTTTTTCAAATATTAAAAGGATTCTTAAACACTTTGACACAGAGTGCCCACTCCCAATTAATATATTACCAAATATTCACTTCTGTCTTTTTCTGTTCACACAGATTAGGTGACATTATTGTCATCTTTACTACACCCTAGAGTAAATTTTTTATCAACATTTATATTCTTTTTATTTGATATTCTTTCTTTCACTTTAGACTTTTCTTCAGCAATCATTTCACAACCTCCTGAGATACAAATAACTTTAGTATGTGTATATTAGTTATAAACATTTTATCTGAAAACATTTGTTTGTTCTTTCTTTTTGAAAGTTTTTTCTAAATTTATAATTATATATTAACATTTATTTTCTCATAACTTTGTTAAGATTTTACTGTTATGATTTTTGGCTTTTATTGCAACTGAAATAAATTTAGCTATAAGTTTTTATTTTTATTTTAGTTTATTAGTACTTGTGTGTCGTATATAATGTTGGCATTCCTTGTGGGTAGTTGGTACATGTACATAATACATCTTAATTCTTTTTTTATTCAATTTCCCTTCCCTCCCTCCACCCATCTCTTGATCCCCTTCTCCTTTGAGAACATTCTACCTCCCTACTTCCTATTATCTATCTTTTATTCTGCTCTTTTTATTCTAGGTTTCTCATATAAGAGACACCATGCAATATTTAAGAGGTGCCATGTTATTTCACTTAACATCATAGTCTTGAGGTACATCCATTTTCCTACAAATGACTCAAATTTATCTTTGTTTATAGTAAAATAATACTCAATTGTGTATAAATACCACATTTTCTTTATTCATTCATCTATTGATAGACATATGAATTATTTCCAAGATTTAGTTCTTATGAATTGTGCCAGAGCAGTATTTTAAAAAGAAATTCAGGGGCAAGGAATGTAGCTTAGTGGCGCCACACCTGCCTGGCAGGTGCAAGGTCCTGAGTTCAATCCCTGGTACCAAAAAAAATTAAATTAAAAGAAATAAAAAGAAATCCCAGTATCAATGCCCGGATTTAAAGGAATAAAAACCCTGATGTAGGAAATCCAGGCAGCAAATAGGAGGTTCAAGGGTGAGGCTGGGGGGAAATTCTAAGTCTCAACAGGCTTCCTGGCCCCCTAACTTCCCTGCCTGCCTGGGCGGGAGGGAAGCCTCAAGTCACATGGTGTGGAAGTGTTCAAGAGTAAGCCCATGCCTCTCTTCCACCAAGACACCATCCACAGTTAATGGCTGACACACAACAAGGAATAAAGCTGATGGAGGATGGCTTGCAAATGAAATCTGGAGGTCAAGACAGCCAGGAGTCCCCACCAAGAATGGCTGCCCTCACTGGGCCCCCTGGAACCAAACTGAGCAAGACTCAACTGCCCACCCCAATCTGCCCCCAAGAGGCATCTTGTTGGAGGATTTTACCCTCCTCTAATCCTGAGGCTCAGCCATTTTTGGAGTGCCAGAGAGCTTTAATGTATGCAGGCAGCCTTGGTGCTGCACATCCAAATTCCTCAAGCCCTTAGGGGAGAAAGAAAAGGCAGCTCCTGGCAAGAGGTGGCCATCATCACAGCTGGGGTCAGCAGGTCATAGTGTTAAGGAATCTCCAGGCAGAAAAGAGAGAGGCACCACCAGGCACTTATGTCCCTCCCTAGGCTCCTCTCAGGTTATGTGACAATCTTCACTCAAAGTCTTTCCAGCCTACCCATCCTCACCAAGTCCTAGAATGTAAGGGGTCAAATACATGAATGAAAATGAAAAACGTATGCTCATGTGCTGGTCCTCTGAAGGGTAGTACCAAGAGTTTTGGAGGCCAGACACAAGTTTATGGACTTTTCTTTCATAATTATACAGATGTTTGGCCTGGTCCACATTGCACATGCAATAAAATCCCCCACTTCCTCAGAGGCCCTGGTGAGGCAAGAATTACAGTCCCCAGGCCAGAGAGCCAACTGAACACCCTATCTTTAGAGCTTAGCCTCTGACATACTTTACATTTGGGGGGACTATGTGTTTGGTTTTGGGTTTTTTGCTATTTGCTTTTCAATAAATTCACAAAAATGTGAGAAAATTCCCTTGTCTTGAAGTCCTTGGCTGATTGAACTTTTGGGTTCAGAAATACACTCTGATTTAGATTTTCAAAGAGAGGTGGCTGAGAAGGGCTATGACAAGATACAGCCTACCTCAGGTTATCTGATAGAGAGCCATCAGAAAAGGGCCTAAAAGAATATTCTAGGCATTCCCTGTGCCACCTGTTCCTCTAACATACATCAGTCTGGGCATAGGATAAAAAGGTAAATAAATCTCCTAGGTTAGTAGCTGTCAGTCAGCCTTCCATTACTATAGCAAAATACCTGAGCTAATTGACTTATAAAGAAGAAAGATTTTCATTGGCTCATAGTTTCAGTTCACAGTCAGTCATTTGGCACCACTGTTTTTGAGCTTATGGCAATGCAGTATATCATGGTGGGGAGTAAGCTGGTCACCTCATGGCAGCTGAGAAGCAGAGAAGAGCTGAGGTCCCAGCATCCCCTTTTAGAACATCCCTCGATTGGGTTAACATCCTCCTGGTAGGCTTCACCTCTGAAAGTACCACAGGCTGGGCCAAGCCTTGAACACCTGGGCTCTTGGGGGAATACTGCAGATCCAAACTATAGCAGCAAGCTTGACCTTTCAGGAGCTCCCTAAAGTCTAATGAAGGAGCAAGATATGGGCCCACACAAAACACTACAGTACAGGCTGAGCACCCCTAATCCAAAGATCCAAAATACAAAGTATAAATACTCTGAGCACCCATATGATACCATACATGACCTCACATGATGGGCCATGGTCAAAACACAAACATACTAAAGATACTTATAAAAATTACCTTCAGGCTATGTGTATATGGTGTATATGAAATATGAGTGAATTCTGTGGTTACAGTTTGGTATCCCATCCCTAAGATATCTCCTTATTTATTTGCAACTATTCCAAAGTCTGAAATACTTCTGGTCCTAAGAATTTCAGATCAAAGATACTCGACCTGTATCTGTTATTTGCCCTGATGAAACAACAAACTATGTGGTAGAGAAGATCAGAGGAGGTGGTGTTTCGTTTGAGTCTTAAAGAGTGAAGAGAGGAAACACCCGCCTTGGAGACATTTGTGGAGGCATCGCCACCCTGCCACTACTGCCCAGTAAGAGAGGCAAACCCCAATACACAAGCACTTTTCCAGCTTCTGCCTCTATGATCTTTACTACTGTCCTGTTGCTTAAAGCAAGACTCAACACCAGTCCAATTCCAAGGTTAGAGAACTAGACAACCTCTTGATAGGAGAAGCTGAAAAGACTTAGCAGTTGCTTTCTGCCTGGACTTTCCAGTTCAAAATAATTTCCACTGTACAGAAAAGTGTCAGTTACCACTGTAGTTTGAACTTGAGCTGTCGGTTTTCTTCTGGTCCTCCTCTTCATTATATCTTCTGGAGCCCTGCAGGCAACTAGGGCAAAGAAAAAAATAAAAATTCTTCTCCTGCTACATGGCTCAGAGCTGAGCTTGCTTTCTGCTCATACACACAGGAAAGTGAAATGGATTAGATGAAAATAAAATCCAAAAGAAGGATCCAAACCTTGCCAAGCAGTAGGTGAGGGCTTGCTCAAGATGCCCAAGAGTGGTCAGGATGGTCACAATCTAAAGTGACGGCAAAGCAAATGTTCAGATCCCAGAGAGCACATTGGTGATCTGAGAGATCCGGATCTCAAATGAGAAAGATGTGGTCACAGATGGCATGAGAGCACAACATGAAGCAGGGTTTACAGTGCGGCCCCAGAAGAACTCACAAATATGACAACAGCGGGCAGGAAAAGAAGAGAAAACTCTCCTTCCACAGCATCAGCACTCATCCCACTAGCTCTCTAGTGAAGCAATATAAAAGCAAAGCATCAGAGCCAAAAATTGAAAGAGCCAAACCCGCTTACTCAGAGAGGCAGTGATAGCCATGCTGTATGCTGCGGGGTATGTGGGGGATCCTAGTATCTAGGACAGACACCTCCAGATGGTACAGTGCAGACAAGGGCAAGTTCCAGCAGAAAAAACCCACAGCACCATGTGATGATGAAAACCCAGGGCCTTCACCCTTTCCAGAAAGATGGTCTGGCTTTTGTGCCCAGGGGTACAGAAGTGTGTCTGGTGTTAACAAGTATTTTGAAAGACTGTGCTACCACTCATACACTAAAATGTATGTGAAGTATATACACAACACCCCCTATGAAGTACTGACAATGCCCTGCTTAGGAGGGCTCAACCAGCAACGTTTTAACTTTTCAATATTGTGAAAGCAATATTAAGTGAAAATTGTACTCTGAATTTTGAATTTTGATCTTTTCCTGGGACTAGCCATGTGCAGTATAATGCTCTTTCTTGATACTGGGTGCTGACAGTGAGCCATGGCTCCCAGAGGGCCATGTAATCCTGAAGTTGAACAGCTGAGACCCTACAGTGTGCTTGTTACTGAGCTGGACTAGTTAGTAGGTTAGGTGGTTTCAGTGCACATTCGACTTAGGATATTTTTCAACTTATGCTGGGTATCTGGACCATAACTCCACTGTAAGTCAAGGAGTATATATACTCTTGTTAATGAAACTAATCTATCTAATAAAGACTCAACTTGTAGGTTACAGAAACTGTTGAGGATAGAGGATTAGGTAATGCAACACGGTGATAAAGTACACAGATGTTCAGAATATGGGACTTCATACAACTCTGTTGACGAAGCCTCTTGCCGTGATCATTTGAAAAAAAAGAAAAAGGAGGGTCAGGGTAGACTCTTCTAGAATAAGAGAGATAACAAAGTATACCAAGGAAATGCAATGCAGGAAGTATGACTGGATTCTAATCCTTGAAAAACTAAAATCTCAGCCATAAAAAAATTGGGAGATAATTAGAGAAACCATAGCATGGATTAAGTAATAAGTAAAACTAGGAAGTCACTATTTCTTAGCCATGGTAATGTTAGAGATTGACAATATTGACACCGACAATAGGAGACATAGGCTGAAGTATTTATGGCTTGTGCCAATTATTAAAATATTGTCTTTCTGCTCTAAATTCACCATTCTATAATTTGACCCTTGGCCTCCATCAGTTCCACATCTACAAATTCACCCCACTGTAGACTGGAAACATTCTTTAACTGCATCTCTATTGAACATGTACAGACTTTTTCCTGGACATCATTCCCTTAACAATATAGTATGGCAATTATGTTCACAGTATTTATATGAGGTACTATAAGCAGCCCCGAAGTTATTTAAAGTATACAGGAGAATATTGTAGATTACAGCAAAATAGTACGCTGTTTTACATAAGGGACTTTAGCATTTGCAGATTTTGGTGTCCATGGGGGTTTCTGAAACCAATTCCTCTGAATACCAAGGGACAACCATACTTCGCCCTCCAGTGCCGGGTCTGTTTCTGTGCAAGCCAAAGACAGGATCTGCCAAGAAGGCTATAAAGTTGGAAGGAAGGAAGTGTCTCGTTCCTGTCTACTTCATGTTCCTGTTCTGTGACCGGCAACATGACTTCATCAGCCTGCGGCAGCTCTTACCTGATCAGCAACTGGCTCTATTCCGTATATCAGAGGTCTGGGTCCCAGCCCCATGGCTACGGACCAGTAGGAACCCAACAGCCCCAAGGCATCAAATCACAACTGAAGCAACATAGAGCCTTGCCTCTGAATTTCCAGGGTTTTTTGTTGGTCTGTTTTGTTTTCTGATTTGGGGTTTGTTGGTTTGTTTGTGTTGGTTGCTTGGTTGCTTTCTTGCTTGCTTGGTTTTTTTGAGACAGGGTCTTGCTATGTAGTTCAGGCTGGATTTGAAGTCACTATGTAGCCCAGGCTGGGTTCAAACTCAAAGCAATCCTTTTACCTCAACCTCCTGAGGGCTGACATGTGCCACTGCTCTTGGCTTAAGTTTCTAGACTTCTCCCTGCTCTAAGGATGGTAGCAATTTCCTAAAGATTTCTTCCTCTGTGATTCTGTAGAGTTCTCTTTCAGTCTTTCGGTTATCTAGTTAGTACTCTTATATTTAGCTAACAAGTCATTACTGTAGTCCCCTTATCCATAGTTTCATTTGCTGTGCTTTTAATTACTCTGGGCCAATCACACTCTAAAAATACTAATATTTGTCTTGATTCTTTCAAGAGAGACTGACCACAATCACATAAATTTTATAACAGCATAGCTATGACTGATCTATTTTATTACGTGTTACTGTTGCTAATCTCTGACTGCGCTTGATTTATAAATTTAACTTTATCATAGATATGTCTGTAAAAAGAAAATATAGTCTCACAAGGTGCAGTATTATTTGTGATTTTGGGCATCATTACGAGACTTGGAACATATTCCCCATTGATGAGGGCAGGACATTTTACAGTAAATCTCTCCATTCAGATAACATACAGTTTCTGTCTCTCAAATTGATGAATATTTGAAACTTGCTTTAAAAAGGTTTAGCCAAAGGGGAAAAATACAGATATATAGTGTTATGGCTTCTGTCTTGATATCCCCCCAAAGCCCCATGCAGTCATGGGTGGGACTTTTTCTGGAATTAATTCATGGTGCAATGTTAGATGCAAGGACACTAGGATTAAGGTTGTGAATGTTACTAGCCCTAAGTAGTCTGAATAAGATACAAGGGGCAGGAAGATACTATTAAGGTCTCTTGTTTCTTTGGTTGTCTTCCACTATGAACAGATGCCCCTCTGCCACCTTGCCTCAGAGCCAGCCAGTTGTGGATCGAAACCTCTATGAACTGTAAGCCAAATAAACCTTTCCTCCTTTAACTTTGGGTGTAAGGTGTTTTGTCTCAGCAAAGAAAGAAAAGTAACTAAGACACATAGATATCCATAAGACACATATAACACACACACATGCGCAAATGCTTATTTATTTATACAAAGGAAATAAAGAACAAAATGCTAAATCTCAGTATGGAGATAAAGCAGTGATCACTACACTAGACTTTTAGCTTTTCTGAGTTACCAGTTTCCTACACTATAATAATGAATAAGAAGAAAATAAAGTGAATAACACCTAACTCATCATTTGTTATACTACTGGTATGAAGGTTGAGATATCACCTAGGAAAAAATACCTTTGTCACTTTGCTGCAGCCCAAAAGGCTGCCCTGAAAGGCTTGGGTTCTGCAGGCCAAGTTCTTTATCCCATTCTGGACAGAGAAAGTATGTGGATTTGTGAGCACAGATACCCCTGGAGTCAGCCCACAGTAGCCCAGCTTGACTGAGAATTCAGGACAGTCCTTTGAATCATTCCAGTAGGAAAGTTGTATCTATATCAATGAGGAAGAGGACATTCCACCAGGTCCCCTGACAGACATATAAAATACTTACAATTGCCCCAGTGCACTCAGAGTCTCTGCCTAACTCCCTTAAGCTCCTAATTAAGTCCTTCTTCTTGCTCATTCCTCTCACAATGGCTTGTTATAAAAGAAAGCCTTGCCTATACCTTCACAGAGGTCCCTGCATCCATCTCTTAGCAGGATAGTGTCAAGACCTCTTTACCACCTTCACTCTGTCTTGGTCACAAGGGGATTTACTAGGTAACCTTGTATAAACATCTGCTGGCAGAGTCAATGCCCCTAGTTGCAGAAAATCTGGAGTAGCATGTATGTATGCTGAGAGGCCCCAGGTTCACTTAGGCATGGTCAAATACCAGTAAACATGGACTCTGAAGCCACAGTAGAAAATCTGCAAGTGCTAAGGGAAAGAGTTGAACATGACCCACATGCCTAATGAAGGTGAAGGAGAACTGTAAGCCAGTGTTCAACAGCCAGGGGGTAATAACATGTGTTATGTAAAACTGTTCTATGGTCAAAATGTTTAGGAAATATGAAATGGCCTAACACTAAGTAGACATCTTTACTGAAGGACTTATAATGGACTTTAATATGCCAATGTACATCAGGTATATCCAACAGACAGTGTAATTTGCAATATATTTCAAGCCCATTTATCTGTAACATCTTCCCTCAGGCTCTCAAGGCCTTGACCCATAGTAAATACTTTGGAAAATGTTGCTGGAAAGTGCCTCTCTATTGTCAGGAATGGGGAGACTAGACAGGTGGAAAATTAATAATATCACTTGCTCACCTAACTCAAGAGACTAAGAGAATAAAATAAATCAAAAGAGAGCCAGGGATTTAGTTCAGTGGCAATGCACCTGCCTTGCAAGTGCAAGGTCCTGAGTTTCATCCCCAGTACAAAAAAAAAATCTAGAGACAAAGGGTCATTAACAATTTTTTCTCATCTCCCTCTTCCTTTGTCCTTCTGGTCCATGAAACATGTACAAAGTCTTCTAGATTAAAAAAAAAATTTTTTTTAAGGGCTGAGGATTTGGCTCAGTGGTTCTGCTGCCTGTCTTGTACGAGCAAGGACCTGAGTTTGATCCCCAGTACCAAAAATTCAAAATTTTTTTAAAATTATGACTCCAGTACTTATAGACCCCAATATTATCAGTGTAGTCACTTCAGCATCAGTTAATGTCTGTGCATTCAATTCTAGTCATTAATGGATTAAATAAGTGGCTAAAATAGCCAGAACTCAATATCAGGGCCAAGTCACTGGCTGTATATTCAAATGTTTGTGTCTATACAAGCCAACTGGTATCTTTCAGCAAATGTGCAAAAAGATGAGGTAAAGATCAATAGCTATACTTATGTTTATTATACCTCAAAAATAGAAATTGTGATGGTCCAAATTATCTTCTCTGCACTTATTGTCTTTAAGTAATGGAAATCTATTACTTAGCTCTTCCAAGATCTGGTTGCCTGTCTGTCTCACAACTCAGGCACTCTGCTATACTTTGGATTCTATGAGTGCAGCCAATGTCCTGATAATAATTTCCACAGGAAATTTCTGTTGCTTGCAACCTAAGAACCTTACCCAGAATACTGAGTAAAACAATCTTAGCCTTTCCCCTATATTTTCATCTAATAGTGTCAGGTCTTACTTTTAGGTCTTTCATTCAACTTGAATTAATTCTTTAATATGGTCAAGCATATGATCTAGCTTCATTATCATGTATGAGGATATCCAGTTGTCCCAGCACCATTTACTGAAAAGGCCTTCTTCTCTCCAAGGTATGTTCTTAGCACATTTGTTAATGACTAGTTGGCTGTAGATGTGTGGGCTTACTTCTAGGCTCTCCATTCCATCCCATTGGTCTATGTGTCTATTTTTATGCTACTACCATGCTGTTTTAATTACTATAACTTTGTAATATGTTTTGAAGTCAGGTAAGTAGTTTTGCCTGTATGATGATAATATACCATTTATTTAATTTTTTAAACCTATAAATAATTAAAATGTGTCATGTACATTTGCCAACTACCCACAGTGAATATAATCATGTGTCAAAAACATGAACTAAAAAAAAAAAATGAAAACGGGATGGAGGAGGGAGAAAAAAGGGGAGTGGAAAGGAAATAAAAAAAATCAAGATATGTTAAGTACATGTACCTACTCCCTAAAATGAATGTAAACATTATATACTGCAAACATGGGCTAATAAAAATTTCAAAATATAGATGAAAAGATTTTGAAGGATTTCACCACAAAAAGAAATCCAATGTTTGAGGGACTAATTTTACTCTGATTTGAACATCTCACAATGTATCCACATATCAAAGCATCATGTAGTAGCTCATACTTATGTACAACTTTTGCTATCAGCTGGAATTAAAAATTTGAACTTGTTTTGGGGAGGAAGGAGGAAAAGGTCACTGACATCTCAGAGGAGAGGCAGCACAGTTCACATCTTTTAAGTTCATTAATGATGGTCAGATTTTCCACTTGTCAGTGGTTGTTCAGTAGATTTCCAAACAGATTCCATTGTTTACACAGATACAACCTAAACTGCTCTGGTTAGCTTTAAACTGTGACTGTTTTTTTTTTTTCCTCCCTTCCCATGCCTAAACTGGCCCTTCACTGCTACTACCCAAAGCCACCCCAAAATGTAATGCATCCTTCAAATATCCCAGGAGGCACGTGTATCCTTCCAAAATGTTGCCATATGACCATCATTAAAATCTCCAATATATGTTCTGAAGACTTCAGAAACTCCTAGTATGGTTCACGGCAGTTCCTACTGCTGGGAACATGTCAGCAACGCACCAGGAATCACCATGCCAAGCCAAGGATACCCTATTCTGATGTGGCCCACCCCAGAATGTTTCATTTCACCCACAGAACATAAGTGTACTCTAGAGAGATATTCTGGGCACACAGATAGTGGCCAAGGAACTGTACTTCCTAATATGCAGAACACAAAATACTCACATAAAAATCTGACCTGACTGATAGCGTGGACTTTAAAATAAATAAACTCACCCCTAATATGACCTTCCTGGGCTGTCCACCTTTGTACCTGGGAGTCTCCGGCTGTCTTGGCTTACAGAGACTATAAAAATCAGATTGCTGCAATCTTTGGTCATTTAGGGAATGGACATAGACCAATCATCCATTTTTCTCTATTGAGCCCAAAGTCTTCACTGCTTACTGAGCACATATTTCAAATCCATGCCCTTTGGGGCAATAACAAAAGACAATGGCTCATATTCTTCCCTGGGATATTCCCTGGGCTGGTGGCTAAGGGCAGAAGAGAAAAGCAGACATTGCTGCATGGTCCCTGATCAGTCCCTAACTGCTTATCGTGCTTTTCAATTCACTCAAGATACGCTGGATCTCCTTCTTCATTTCCAGAAGCATTCCCCAAATCCACCTACCTCTCCACCTTTTGACCCAAGCCAGGCACCTACCTATAGGCCATCCCACCCCACCACTCCTGCCTTTGGAACAGAAATCAGTAACGTGGTACCTTCCATGGAGGAGGATGTGCATAGGTTCCATGCACATAGAGCACCATTTTAAATATGAGGATGGGCCAGGGATTTGGCTCATTGGTTCCTCTATCTGCCTTGCAAGTGAAAGGTCCTGAGTTCAATCCCTGGTACCTAAATAAACAAATAGCTCCTGGGAGGCTGAGGCAGGGGGATCACTGTGAGTTTGAAGCCAGCCTGGGCTACATAGTGAGTACCAGGTCAGTCTCAACTACATAATGAGACCCTGTCTCAAAAAAATAAAATAAATATGAGGGACTTGAGCATCTGCAGATTCTGGTACCTGAGGGGTCCCCTAGCCAATCCGCTGCATTTACCAAGGGATGGCTACATTTGCAAACATATTATGGCATAATCCTGAAGGTCAGACTCAAATGCCCCCAAAATAGAAAGCACTGTATGTCCTGTAGCCAAAGAATACCTAGAAGGTGGCCAATGGCAAAGTCCTATCTCCTGAGGAAGCCAGGACCCAAGAGTCCCCGAATACAATGCAGTCCAAGAGGGCAGACATTGCTGTCCTTAGAAGTAGGCTTCCTCCTCAGGCTCAGCTGAGGGGACCCAGGGTGGGACAGGTTGGGAAGTTTCCTGGAAGAGGGTGAGAGCTGAGGAGGTGAGAGTTAGGACAAGCAGCTTTGACAACAATGCCAAAGTCTCAGTAGAGAAAAGATTCTGCCTATCACAAGTCAGGACATAACACGAATAAATGGGAAATAAAGTTGTGATGAATCACGTGTGCTATGTAGATACACATAAGGAACTGAAACAGACAATACCAGGGAAAATGATGTCAAGATGGAAGGGTCTCTGAGGCTGAGCCTGAACAATGAAGTGAAGGTTCTCTACCCAGGAAATAAGGAGAGAGTGAGTTCTGGGCAGGGGGAACAGTGTATGCAGAGGCCTGAGGCTGCCGAGGGGATTGCATGCTCATGGAACATTGAAACGTGAATGCCTGGAACAAACGACCAAAGGAAAAGCATCTCTCGAAGAGAATCTGGGCAAGAGTCCAGCCCCAAATGTCTTGAGGACTCTGAGTTTTCTCCTGAGCATGGTGGGAAGCTCCTAAGGATTTCCAGCTTGGAAGCTGTATAATCAAATATACCCCTAAAACCACACCTCTGGTCCTTTATCTGTGAAATGGGGATTAAAACCCAAACACATAAAAAGTGCTCAGCCCCGCCTGTGTGAAATGGATTGAAGATATTCTCAAGCCTGAGCATGCATCGGAATCACCTGGGGTGCTTCTTAAAAACCAACACTGCTGGGTCTCGTTCTTAAAAACTGCTGCCCAAGAATGCGGGGGATGTCCCAGAATTCAAATTTCCAACAGATTCCTGCTGCTGGTCCTGGAAGTTCACTCTGAGAATGGTTGGATCAGAGAAAACAAAAAAGAACTGGTAGGCACCATCAGAATGCTACCAGTAAGGTGGAACGCCCCGCTATCCAGGGAGATCGAAAAAACAGTGGTCCAGGATAGAGTACAGTCATCCCGCATTATCCAAAAGCCCTCGTGCCTGAAATCAGATGGTTTTAAATCCTATTTAGATTGTTGTTTTCTATACCTACATACTTGTGATAAAATCTAATTTATAAATTAGGACAGTAAAAGATGAACAACAAATTCTAAACTAGAACCACATTATAACAAGATACTGTAATAGAACTTATTTAATTTATGAGTCATTTATTTTTTTGAATTTCCCGTTTAACATTTTCAAATCAGGCATGGTAGCATACACCTGGAATTCTAGCCCTCTGGGAGGTGGAGGCAAGAGGATCACAAGTTCAAGCCCAACCTGGGTGACTTAATGACTTAGCTAGATCCTGTCTCAAAGTGAAAAACTACAAAAAGGTCTGGGGATACAGCTCAGTGTGAAGGTACACTAGATTCAATTCCCAGTACTAAAGAACAAAAAAATTCAGACCTAGTTTGACCATAGGTAACTTAAGCATTGTAAAGCAAAACCTATTTTGGAGACAGAACAGACAGAACTGACTGATGGGATCAGGGAAGTGGAGAACCCAAGCAGGGCATTCATTCTAGGTTTTGAGCTTGAGCAACTAGGCATCCACTGAAATGGGAAATGCTGGAGGAGGGCAGAATAAGAGATGAGGGTGTGGATGTGATAACTCAGATCTCTGACACTCCCCCAAGGCACAGGACGGAGGCAGGTCCAGTCTCCCTAAGGACAGAAGTCTCATCTACCCTGCTTTCCACTGTACCCCCAGATCTCAGCTTAAGGCCTCCTGACACATACTCAATATTCAAAAAACACTTGTAAAGATTGGTGAAGAAATGAAGGTTGAGGATTCAGTATAGCCAAAGGTGTTGCAAAGGGTCTGCTGCCATGTGTCAAGCAAGGAAGAGCCAGGCTCCTGGGCCAGAAGACCGGAGGAGTCAACACAAATTCCGTCAGCTTCTTAGCTGTGGGGGAGGCAGGTGTGCCTCGCAGTTCATAGCAGACTCTCCCTTCAGGAGCAAGGGACTTCACATCCGAGCATCTTGTGGGTGGTTTTGAAATGGAAAGGCTTGAACTATGAGCTAAATGAGCATGAAGGCCAGGGGAATCTGGTTAATGTGGGCTTTTTATAAAATAAATCATGGGGAAAATCAAGTTGTGTGACTTGGGGGAAGTGACAGAAGGAGGGATGAGAAGACAAAGAGGAAGAGAGGAAGCAGAGGTCAGAGGAAAGAAATGGCTTCCTTACAGCCAGTGACCCACTGATGGGAGAGAGGGTCAGCCTCCAGATCAGGAGCCCCCAGCTTCGTTCAACCCTTGGGTCTTTGCCACATTCTGAGAGCAAGCGTAGAGGACCTTCAGCCTCCCCACTTACCCAGTTATAAATTAAAAGACTGTAATTCCAGGCAGGGGTTCTGGTGACATCATAAACCACAGAACCACAAGCTCAATTCACCAGAAGCCCCAAGATGGAATTACACCCTTTTTCCTAATCCAGGCAGCTTTGGTCACTGCCATTTTTTCATGATATAATAAAAATGAGCAATATTTTAACCATTTGTTAATTTTAACTTTTCCCATCCAACCCTGGAGTCTCTCCCACCTACCCCACTATGCTTCTTCCTAAGGGGTCCACTCGGGACTCCACACCCTTCAAGGCCCCCCATCCTCCAGGCCTCCTCCTCTCCCTTCTTTCCTGCACACCTCTTCTGCTCTTCTGACTCTTCTCAGGAGCTATCAGTGCTCTAGCTTCACCCTTAAAATATTGCTTTTTAAGAGAAGTGTAGTTAGTCTCTTCTAGGTCAAAGCAATGTCCTCGCGGAGAGCAGCCTCCATAGTTTTCCTGGAATCTGGTCCAAAGTGGCATGGAAATGAAGTCATGTCTTAAATGATCCAGGGAAATTTACAGCTTAAAGGAGAATCTTTCTAAATGCAAACTGCTGCTTGAAATATCCTTATTTGGGTTTTGAGTCCTAATTTTGTGAACAGCTTTGCCAAACGCAAGGCATACCTGCGCATCACGTTTCCTTTTTCTATTGCAGTCCCCCACCTCTAGCTAATACCAATGCCCAAGTCCTCACAGGAATCTCACCAAATGAGAAGAAGCCACAGGAAGAAAACAGTAAAAGCAACTGTCAGTCAATGAGTGGTCCCCAGGTCTCATACATTTTTACTCTTCCTCATCCCTTTCACAAAGATTAAGTTTCTCGTTTTATGGAGGAGGGAAGCCAAGGCACGGAGAAGTAGAGTATTTTGCCCAAAGTCCCACAGGTACGAAGTACAGATGTCTCTTATCCATGGTTTCCCTTTCCACAGTTGTGGTTACCAATGGTCATCCATAGTCTGAAAAGATTAAATGGGAAATTCCAAAAATAAAGAATTCTCAGTGTTTAAATTATGTACTGTTCTGGATAGTGTAATGAAATCTCATGCCATCCTGCCCTGTCTCACTAGATGTGAATCGTCCCTTTGTCCACCATAGCCATTCATGTATGAGCTCCCCATCCATTAGTCACCTGGCAGGTGACGCAGTGTGGCAGTGTCCCGTGCTGTACTCTCCTATGTCACAAACCCTGTGCCTCTCACTTCAGCTCAGCTCCTCACACGGGCATCGGGTCATCTCTCATCGCCACAAGCAGAAAGGGGACGGTGGTAAGATTGAGAGCAAGCAAGACCAGGTTCACACAATTTGTATTTTAGTCAGCATATAATTACTCTAGTCTATTTGTAGTTATGTTGCTACTCTCTTACTGTGCTGGATTTGTAAATTAAATTTTATCACAAGTATGTACCCATAGGAAAAAACAATATGCATAGAAATTGGTAGGTTTCAGCATCTATTGGGGGCTTTGGAAAACATCTCTGCAAATAAGGCAGACAACTATAAAGCTCTTGGATCTTACTCCAGTCCACCTGCCCTAAAACCTAGCAATTCTCCTCCATTCACCTCAAGTAAAATATTTTGAGACTAAATTTTGCATGTGGTTCCAAAAGAACTTCAATGACTGGTTTTCATTTAACATGACTTTTTTTTTTAATTTCAGAAGAGATACAAATTCTATATTATTTTATGATGCAAGAAGCATCAAAAAAACACATCCCAGTGTTCTGTGTACTTAAAGAACAAAGTAGATTGTAAAATAACAAAGTAAATTACTTCAAAAGGATTATGACAGCCCCTTAACAAAAATTAATAAATTAAAAGCTGAAGGGGCCAGGGATTTAGCTCAGTGGTGCCGCCGCCTGCTCTGCAAGCGCAAGTAACAACAACAAAAAAAAAGTTGAACCCACATGGATACAATAGAGCAAAAATGAAACCCACCAGTGACTTCTCCTATGAAGTGTTGCCCACAAGACATTAGTATTTGGATGTAGCTTCCAGAAGAGTTCACATGCCCAAATCCGTCTTCCTGTGCTGTGGGCAGAGTACAGCCTGAGCCCTGGGTATCTAGGAGGTGTCCACCAACAGCAAGAGGGAGGAGAACAAGAGAAGGTAAACTGTGGCGATATTACAACTTCAGAGAGCTTCAGGTCAAGCATCTTGTAAAAGCATAAGAAACACATCTGACTTCACTGTGGAAGGCTACCTGCAAACATTGGAGAACAGGCTCCAATCTTGGAAAAAAGTTGGGTTACACAGAAAACAAGACGGCCTCAATTATATCTGTGGCAAACAATGCGTCTCTTTGCATAATGAAGCACATGAATGTACCAATAAACTCAATTAAAGCTGAAAAAAATAATGAAGCACATGTTATGCATGGATGGTTTAAGGAGGACACATGAGGCAGTGACCTGATTTTTTCCTCTAGCATCAGGGACAATAAATAAGATCTTCCCAGAGAATATAAATAGGGGGACACTGTCAGCATATATTATATGGAGTTATGAAGTGGAAGCAGACAGACACCACAGTGGACAAGAAGGCATCTTAGTTCTCCAACTTCAAAGTGACAACAAACATTTAATTACCAAATCAATCCCATATCATTATACTGCATAGTGGAAAATCACCATCATCTTCTAATGCAGCAAGACAATGAACTTGAGAACATCTTGTGGGTTTTCTTCAGAGTGAATGCCCCAGATCCCACTTGCACAGCCAGCCTTGATCAGTGGCAGAGAAAGTACCACCACTTCGTGTCCTGTACTTAAAGATGCTAATCAGGCCATGGCCCAGGTACAGTCTGTGAGTCCCCTATCTCATAGGCTTGTGAAGATTAAATGACAGCTTGATTCAGAGGCTCTAGTGGTGTTGTCAGGCCATGGTATTTCTCTCTCCATTTCTTATCCTTCCTTACTCTGGCATAGTTCCACTTTTCAGACAAGCTGTCCCTGATGGTGCCAAGATAGCTGCAATGACTTCAGCCTATGTCCTCCTGAGTGCAAGACCAGTAGATAAGAACACAACTCTAGCCTCAGTAAGTCCGGCACAAATTAGAGAATCCAATCTAACCACAGCAGTAATGACTGCCTACCATTTCCCTCACTGCTAATGAGGTTGAGGAAGTTTTCATGTGTTTAGTAGCATTTATGGCACTAAAGGATATTAACTTCATTTTATTCCAAAGATGTCTTGTGCATTGTATCAAAAATGGTAAGAGAAAACTGGTTTACTACAAAAGGTGTTCCCAAGTGTGCAAGAATCAGGCAGTCCTCCTCTTTCGGCACAAGCCCTTCCTTCCTGTGATCTGTCACTCAGCTGTAGCATTCTGCTAAAACAGAAACTCTGATGTGGCCCTTCTCTATTCCACCAGAAACCGCGGCAATGCCAAACCTCTTCATTTCTCAGACTCTTCACCTGCAAGTGCCAGCCAGACCCCCACTTAGCTCCTAGAGCTCCAAGCACCATGAACAAAGCCTACCTTTAATTCTTCTTTAATTCTTCTTTGGGAATTGTGTTAGATCAAGTTCTTACTCTTTCATAAATACTTCATGGAAATGTGCTTTCTCAGTCACCTACATCCCTTCCTCTCCAAAGTGCTGTCCAGCACTCACAAGTTTGCTGGCCACCACAGATCCAGGTGGAATCTAAGGTACTAAGCAGCCAGGACCCAAGAACTCTCATCACCAGTCTGCTCAGTGTCCTTGGCTCCAAGCTGGCATGGCCCCAATTAGGCCCTCTCTCTTTGGGGACTGGACTCACATGTCATTTGACTTACTATCTTAGTCTGTTTGCTGATGCTTTAACAATATATCACAGCAGGGGTAATTTATAAAGAAAAGAGGTTTCCTCTTCAGAGTTTTGGAAGCTGAGAAATCCAAAAGCATGGTGCCAGCATGTTCTACATGACATTGGAAGGGACCTTCAAGCCATGGCAATTTCCAAAACTGGAGTTCATTGTCCTTACTCTTGTGCTACTTGTCTCATCCCTCAGCAGCATTCAGCTGAGGTTCTTAGCTTCCTCCCTCAAATTTTTCTTTATCAAGGGGGTCCTAGAGGGCTTGTGAGTACCTAGATGTAACTCAAAATGGAACAAGAATACTAATATGATGGTTAAAGAAATGGAGAAAAACAAGCAATTTGTCACTTATTACAGTTTATAAATAAGCAATTTGACAAACATTTGTCACACTTTAACAAAATGCTACAAGGAAAAGTGAGGTTAAAAAGTGTGGGTAAAACTTGGATGAATCACTTAACCAACTTATCTTTGACAAAGAGGCCAAACATGTCCACTAGAAGGAAGACAGCCTCTGGAGTAAGTAGTGCTGGAAAAACTGGTTTTCACCATATCGAAGACTAAAATTGGACCCATGTCTCTCACCACGCACTAAACTAAAATCAAAATGGATCCCAGTTCTAAATATTAAAACAAAACTAAATCTGCTAGAAGAGAGAATAGAGAGAACTCTTGAGGGCATAGAAGTAGGCAAAGATTTCATAAACAAAACCCATACTGCACAAAAAATAATAGAATTAACAACTGGGATCAAACCCTATTAAAAAGCTTTTGTAGCTTCCTGCCTTGCAAGCACTAGGCAATGCCTGGTACCAAAAATAAAAAGCTTTTTAGAGGTACAAGATCCCAACAATGAATGTAACTGTACTGTATCCCTAAAATGTACCAATAAACTCAATTAAAGCTGAAAAAAAATTTTTTTAATAAAAATAAAAAGCTTTTGCACTGCAAAAGAATCACCAACAGAGTGAAGACAACCCACAGACTGAGAAAAAATTCTAGGCAGTAGTCCTTCAGACAAAAGATTAATATCTAGAACATACAAAGAAATTGAAAAAAAAAACAGTCCCCTCCAATTTAAAGACCCCATCCAAAAGTGGGTATGTGAAATGAATAGGCACATCGCAAATGAAGAAGTACAAAGAGCAAATAAATATATGAAAAAAAATGCTCAAAATTGCTGGTCATTCAAGAGATGCTAATTAAAGGCCAGGGATTTAGCTCAATGGTGCCACCACCTTACTCGCAAGCACAAGGTCCTATGTTCGATCCCCAGTACAAAAAAAAAAAAAAAAATTGACATTGTGAAATAGGAAGAAAAGGGCTAAAGGTGTAGGGGAAGTGGGAAGGGTAGGGGGAAGGAAATAAGGGAAAAGAAAAAAATATGAGAAAATGAAAAAATGGAAATAAAGTATTTGTAAATAGGGAAGGGAAGAGAGGGTAAAGGGAGGGCAGGGTATGGGGAAAAAAATGAGAACCAAGACCTGTCATGTAAAGGTACAAGATCCCAATGATGAATGTAACTCTACTGTATACCTAAAATGTACCAATAAACTCAATAAGAAAAAAAAAGAAATAAAGGAAATTGAAAATGTAAATAGGAAGCAAAAAGCATAACAATGTAAAATTAGAAGACCTCATTCAAAATTGAAAAAATTAAATTTAAAAAATCATTCAATAGGCAGTGGGAACTAGAGGCGGGGAGGGGGGAGGAAGGAAAAAGAAAAATACTGAGGAAAAAGGAAATAATGGAAATGGAGCTTTTGTAAATAAGGAAAGGGAAGAGGAGTTGAAGGGAAGGGAGGGGAACAGGCAAAAGAAAGGAATCAAGATATACCATATAGAAATAGGGATTTACCTCAGTGACACTGTGCCTGCCTAGAAAACTAAGGTCCTGAGTTCAATCTCTGGTACAGAAAAAAAAAAAAAAAAAAGATATACCATGCAAAGGTACAAATTCCTTACAGTGAATGTGACTGTTATGTAAATCTAAATTGTACCAATAAAATTTTAAATGAAAAAAAATTGTGGGTTTATCAGTCACATTAAGTTTTATACAGTAACAATCCTGGTATCTTTAAAAACAAAAGCTTTAAAGCCCAGGTCCTGATGGCTTTACTGCTTAATACTACAAGACATTTAGAGAAGAACTATTGCCACTACTCTTTAAAGTCTTCAATGAAATTGAAAGGGAAGCAATGCTTCCAAATTCATTCCTGGAAGCAAGTGTTATTTTGATTCCAAAACCATAGAAAGATCCAACCAAAAAAGAGAACTACAGGCCAATCTCCCTAATGAACATAGATGCAAAAATCCTCAATAAGATACTGGCAAACACAATACAGAAGATCATCAAGAAGATCATACACCCTGACCAAGTCAGATCTATCCCAGGGATTCAAGGATGGTTCAACATATGTAAAACAATAAATGTAACATGCTGTATTAACAGTCAAGGACAAAAACCATATGATCTTCTCAATAGATGCAGAAAAAGTATTCAACAAAAGCGAACACCCATTCATGATAAAAACCCTACAGAAAATTGAAATGGATGGTCTTTATCTCAACCTGATAAAGGCTATCTATGAAAAACCAACAGTCAATAGCATTCTAAATGGTCAAAAACTGAAAACCTTCACACTAAAATCAGGAACAAAACAAGGATGTCCACTGTCACCACTCCTGTTCAATATAGTTCTAGAAACATTACCCACAGCAATTAGACAAGAGAAAGAAACAAAAGGAATAAAGATAGGAAAGGAAGAAGTTAAACTGTCACTATTTGTTGACAATATGATACTCTACATAGAAGACCAAAAAAAGCTCTGCAAAAAGACTTCTAGACTTAATTGACAGATTTAGTAGAGTAGCTAGATACAAAGTCAACACAAAAATCAATAGTCTTCTTGTACACAAATAACAGACTCAGTGAGAGAGATATTAGGGAAACAATTTATTTTATAATAACATCCAAAAACTCAAATATCTAGGAACCAATCTAAAGAAGGAGACAAAAGTCCTCTACACTGAAAATTACAGCACTGAAAAAAGAGGTAGAAGAGGATATAAGAACATGGAAAGACATCACTTGCTCCTGGGAAGGAAGAATCCACATAGTAAAAATGGCCATACTTCCAAAACTTCTATACAGGTTCAATGCAATCCCAATTGAAATCCCAAAGTATAACTTGAGAAAACAATCCAAAACTTCTTTTGGAACCCGAAGACACCTAGAATAGCAATAACCATTCTGAGCAACAGAGACATAGCAGAGAGTATTCACAATTCCCAACTTGAAACTATCCTATAAAGCCACTGTGATAAAAACAGCATGGTACTGGCAAAGAAACAGACCTGAGGATCAGTGGAATAGATTGGAAAATGCAGAAACAATACCAGCATACTCAGCTACCTCATCTTTGACAAAGGAGCCAACCACCCTCACTGGAGAAAAGATGGCCTCTTTAATAAATGATTTTGGAAAAACTGGCTTTCAACTTGCCAAAGATTAAAACTAGATCCCTATCTTTCACCATGCACTAAACTAAAATCCAAGTGGGTTAAAGATCTAAATATCAAAACATATCACTAAACTTAATGAAAAGTAAATTAGGTAGAACTCTCAAAGACATTGGCATAGGAGAAGACTTTATGAACAAATCCTCAGCAGCACAAGAACTTGCACAAAGAATAAACAACTATGGTCTCACTGTATTAAAAAGTTTTTACAGTGCAAGAGAAATTACCAACAGAGCTAAGAGACAACCTAGAATGTGGGAAAAAATGTTTACCAGCTACTCTTTGAACAAAGGACTACTATCTAGAATATATAAAGAACTCAAAAAAATCAGACCCCCCCAAATACAAAGACCCAATTCAAAAATGGGCATCTGAAATGAACTGACATCTCTCAGACAAAGAAGTAGAAACAGCAAATAAATATATGAAAAAATGTTCAACATTACTGGTCATTCAAAAGATACAGATGAAAACAGCACTGAGATTCCACCTTGCCCCAGAAACAATGGCTGCTATCAAGAAATAAATCAATAACAAATGCTGGTGGGGCTGTGGGGAGAAAGGAACCCTTCTCTGTTGTTGGTGGGATTGCAGACTGGTGCAACCACTGTGTAAATCAATATGGAGATACTTCAAAGAACTAGGACTAGAGTTCCTGGGTATCATTCCAAAAGAATTAAATCATACTACAGTGATATGTGTGCACACCCATGTTTATAGCGGCACAGTTTGTAATAGCTAAAACTTGGAAACAATCCAAATGCCCATCAACTGGAGACTGGATAAAGAAGATGTGGTTTTTCTATAAAATGGAATATGACTCAGTGATAAAAATGAGAAACTATCTCTGGTGTGAAAAACTATAATGGTACATAAGATCCTAATGATATAATTGACAATGTGAAATAGGAAGAAAAGGGCTAAAGGTGCAGGGGAAGTGGGAAGGGTAGGGGAAAGGTAGTAAGGGAAAAGAAAAAATGAGAAAATGAAAAAAATAGAAATAAAGTATTTGTAAATAGGGAAGGAAGGAGGGGGTGAAGGGAGGGCAGGGATAAGGGGAAAAAATGAGAACCAAGACCTATCATGTAAAGGTACACGATCCCAATGATGATTGTGACTTTACTGTATACCTAAAATGCACCAATAAACCCAATAAAAGAAAAAGAATTAGAAACTAGAAACATTTATAGCTAAATGGATGTGCAGTGAAGCTACATTTGTAAGTGAAATAAGTAGGACACACTTGAGTAAATACCGAACAGTTTCTCTGGTATAAAAAACTCAAAATGTAAACGATGTTCAAATGGTATAATTAATAGTGTGAAATAGGAAGAAAATGGCTAAAGGGGAAGTGGGAAAGGGAGGGGAAAGGAAATAAGGGAAAAGAAAAAATGTGAAAAAAGGAAAAAGCAGAAAAAAAATCATTATGAATAGGGAACAGTGAAGGGGGTGAAGGGAGGGCAGGGATATGGGGATAAAACAAGAACTAAGACCTGTCGTGTAAAGGTACAAGATCCCAGTGATAAATGTCACTGTGTTGTTTGTTTTAAATGTACCAATAAACTTAATGGGGAAATAAATAAATAAGTATAAAAACAAAAGCTTTGTTTCTTGCACAGTACATGTCCATCACAGATGGGCAACGGATTTGCACCCAAGCTGATACAGCAGCCACCATCTCCAAGTGGTATCACCACACCAGATGGGATAACAGCAATTAAATGACATGTGTCAACCTCACTCCACAACTCATGGGCCAAACCCAGGCTCACTAAACTGTAAAGGATCAAAAAGAACAACAGCACCGGGTGTTAGAAGAAGCGGGGCTGGAAATACTTGATGAGCAGCACTCATGTGACCTATGGTAGTTGCGTTCAGGCCTCATCTTTGCTGGAGGAGGTGAAAAAATAGGTGGGGTTAGAGAACTTGGAAGTGGAATGAAGGGGCCTCAGGGTCCCATAAGCACGTGGTTCTGTCTACTGACTCTCAAGTTACCATTGGTTGCTTAAAAATGAAAACTGTGAGACTCCATCCCAGACTGGGCTGGATTGAATCGGCATTTTAACAAGATCCTCAGGCAATTCACATGCACATTAAAATTTGAAAAAATTATGGCATGTACCTCGTTTGAGAGTGTTTTAGGTGGTCTAACAACGTCTTTGTATTTTTTATTGGTACATTTTAGATATATAATGAAACCACTCATCAAATGGAATCTGCACCTATACATGACATATCTGGCTTCTTCTTTTTCCCCACTCCCTTCCCTTCCCTTTAACCTATCTTCCTTCTATTTACAAAAGCTTTGATTCCATTTTTCCTTCTATTCTATTTTTTTTCCTAACCCCTCCTTCCTTTCCCTCTTCCCCTTCCCTTGTTCCTCTTCTCATTTGAATATTTTCTTACTATTTCACAATATCTATTATACATTTTGGTCCTTATTTATACTTTTGGTTTCTCACACCAGAGAATGTGCATCTGACTTATTTCACTTAAAGGGTATGGTCTCAAGGTGCATCCATTTAGCTAGAAATGTCTCAAGCTTATCCTTCTTTATGGCAGACTAGTGTTCTATCATAGTTAAACACACACACACACACACACAATCTTCTTTACCCATTCACCACTTAATGGGCATTTGGCTGTTTGCAAGATTTAACTATTACAAACTGCCACTATAAACATGGGTACACATATACAACAGTGGCATGATGCTTTTAATTATTTTGGGAAGGTACCAAGAAGAAAAATAGCTGAGTCAAATGGAACCTCTAGTTTTAGTTTTTTAGGTATACATTATTATCACATTCTTCACTGGGAATTTGTACATAATATATCTTGGTTCTTGTTGTTTCCTATTCCCCTTCCCTCCCTTCCAACCCTTCACACCTCCTTATTTACAAAAGCTTTGTTTCTGTTTTTTTCTTTCTTTTCTTATATTTTTTTTTCTTTCTCTGCTTTCCTTTCCCCCATCCCTCTCCCTACTTCCCTTTTCTCTTTGAACTCAGTTTTCTGAGGTATCTCCACACTAATTTCCACAGGGGATGCACAGTCTGAACTCTCACCAACAGTGGAGAAGGGTTCCTTTTTCCCCACAGCTTCATCAGCATTTGTTATTAGTTGATTTCTTGATAATAGCCATCCTTTCTGGAGGGAGGCGGAATCTCAGCCTTCATTTAATGTGCGTCTCTCTAATGACCAGTGATGTTGAACATTTTTTTTTACATATTTATTTACCATTTCTACTTCTTCATTTGAGAAATGTCTATTCATTTCAGATGCCCAATTTTGGATTGGGTCTTTTAGTGCTTTGTCTGGGGAACAGCTGGCAAAAATTTTTCCCATGCTGTGGGCTGTCTCTTCATTCTGTTGGTGGTTTCTCTTGCTGTACAAAAGCTTTTTAATAAGATCAGACCCCAGTTGATTCTTTGTGATATTTCCTGTGTGACCCGGGTTTTGTTCATAAAGTCTTTGGCTACATCAGTGTCTTCAAGAGTTAAGACATCTTTGTATTTTAATAACTGTTTTATTATACTCTTTCTATACTAAGTGATGCTATTGTTTTCATTTATGGAAGTAACATGAAATAGAAGAATTTACTTTACTAAAATTCTATGTTAAAAGAAATACTAAGTAAATAATAGTACAAATAAGACATCAATGTGGAATAAATTGTGAGCAGTGCTACATGAACGCCTCAAATTTGGGAACTCAGCCCCAGTGGACCATTCCCAGCTTCCATATCCCCCACCACGAGGCCATTCCTCCACCCTAATTCTTGCCCTCATCCAACTCATCTGTGATCAGCCTCCTCCAGTCACCAGGGAGCAGAGACAAGACAGCCACACACCTGGAGCCTGAGCAGGGAAAGGAACATGGCAGTTCAAGTTCCAGCTGAGAAAGAGGAGGAGGCACCTAAGAATACTTTTGTCAACAACTGACCCCATAAAGACAGTGATCCTACAAGATGAGAGTGGAGCTGGAAAATTCCTGTCCCCTAGTGACATCATCACCATCATGACGCCTTGGCGCACTGCCTTGCTCCCGTGTTTGTGGTGACATTAATGTAAACAAATCTACTGTGTTATCACTCATACAAAAGCTTAGTACACACATCTAGACCTAGTATGTATACTTGATAGGAATAAATGGCTACGTTATGGCTTATGTATTTGCTATACTATCCTTTGTGTCATTATTTTTGAGTATGTGCCTTTTTTAAAAAAGTTAACAGTAAATATCATGTGGTGTTATTGCAGATAGCTAAGTTATTACAAGTTAGGAGTTATTATAAGGAAGTTAGACAAAGCTGGGCCCTCAGCACAGAAAAACAGTTGAGGCACATTCACTGGTAAACATTACACAAAGAAAAGAGGTACTACTTCCCCTGGAGATGAATAGCAGTGACTGATATTCTAAGTGGGCATCAATCTCCCTAGCCCATTTCCTTTCCAGAAAGTCTTTGTATGGTGACTTGTTTTCCCATTTGATCCCCATTTCATCAATATTACCAGGGTGACTGTACTTGTAATCTTATTGGTTGGTCATGGCTTTTTCCCACCTCATTCTTACCTTGCAATTTTCCATTGGTCTTACAGTTTTGTCTCACCTTGAACCCATCTCACCTTATTGCTTTGCTCAGTAAATGCCTTTGAAAAGCGGGGTGAGTGGGCGGCCCATTTTCAGGTCCCCCTGCCATCTCTCTTAGACAGAAGCTATCTTTCTCTCAATAAATTTTTCCTACGCTTAACCTCTGTTGGTCCTAGAAATCAATCTTCAGTTTTAGAGAATTCATTCTTCAATTCTGTTTTGGATACCTAGCAGGTTGGGGAGTTGCATCTATTCCCCCCATATCAGAGTTATGCTAGCAGCAGCCTCAGACATCTTATATCTACCAAGTCTCTTAATGGCATTGAGGCCATGTCAGATGACTCACCAATACCAATCCAGTTTATGTACTTACAATCTATGACCTTCACACTGTTAACAAAATCACCTGTTGACACACTTCTTAGAACACATCTCCTGGATTAAGTGATACATGATTATTTGGAACTATCAGGCCCCATAAGTATTTGAAACCTGAATCAACCACCTAATTTCCTCATTTCCCCAGTCATTATGCACATGCATGTATATTCAGCCTACATATTTTTCCTCCTCTGTCAAGGCAGAACTTCCTAAACATTGACCTCATGAGTGTTACTCACCAAATATCCCCAGTCTCCAACTGTTTTTTCTAACACGTGGTGATGTTGTAGCATCCTTCTCCTGGTCACCCAATGTTTGGATGGGACCTGGCTGTGGCCCATGAGTTATGTATGTCATTTCAGTGTTCTTATCCTATCTGGGATGCTGACTGACTGTGCCAAGGATAGTGGCCACTCTAGCACCCTGCATATCAATCCACTTCCCACCTGTAACATTCTGTACATTTAGCAGGGTGGGTACAGGGGATCAAACTCAGGACCTCGCATTTGCAAGGCAGGCGGCGAAACCACTGAGCTAAATCCCCAGCCTTCCCATCTGTAACAAATGTTTATGGTTAAAAACCAGTGGGATTTGGAGAATACTTATTACCACAGCAAAATTTAGCCTAACCTGACTAGTATACCCATTGTCCCCGCAGCACTGTGCATGTTAGAAAATTAAGACATGTGTTTGTCAGATTTCCATGCCTCCTCTGGTACCCAGTTAACTTGTGCTACATACTTTTATTCAGAGGGCTTTGTACAAGTCTGGTGAAAGTGGGTGAGGTTTGATCCACCCTTCTTCCATGAAACAAATGTTTTCCAGGATAACCTGCTTGATGATGTGGACAGAATTCCGTCAGTGTAGGTGGCAATTTCTGACACAGTGATAACATCACATCTCACTAGACCACACATCCAGAAGGAGGCTGACAATGAGTACATGGCTACAGGAGGACTCACATGTGGTGGAAAATGCAGTGAACTAGGGCTAAGAAGTGTGCATTCTAATCTCATATTAGTTCTCTGGCCTCCTCAAAGGGCAAGTGACAGAAATTCAATTTAAACACCTTATGTAAAAAATAGAAAATAAAAACCTTTCACAAGATGTCAAGAAGAACCTATTTCCCTCTACAACAGCACACTGCTGTTGCTATTGGCTCATTTCTCAGATCCGCTCTTCTCCAAAGATGACCACCAGAAGGTACAGGCTCCCAGAGCTCAGCAATCTCCTCTTTACCAATAGTTCCATCAGAAAATCATGGTGAAAGCTCTTTGGCCTAGTTTTAGTCACAGGCCTATCAACCCCTGAACCAATCACTGTGGCCAGAGGAATCCAAGTGCTCCGATTGGCCAGATCTGGGACCCATGCCCACCTATGGAATTGGAGGTGGGAGCAGGCTCAGTTAAAATGTATGGACTATGCGTTGGAGTAAAAGTGATTTTCTCCAAGAAAATCAGGATTACCAAAAAGCAAGTTAGGAGGATCAGGGAATTAATGCAGATCAACCAAAATGTTGAGAGTTGTTTTTATTATCCTTAATTTCAATTAAGGGTTTTATCATAAGTGAAGTGAAAGATCTAGAGTCCAGGATTACACCAGGACTGAGTACACAGGTAACTAAGTTTGCTCAGTAGACCAAATCATGGAATTGTGAAATAGAGGGGGTAGCAGGGCAGTAGCCCTAACATTCAATGAGTGTCCTTTATAGATAAACAGATTCTAAGGACATGATAAATGTTACCTCCTTAAATACAGAAGATTTCTCTGTGAGCACAATATTAAAACAAAGGAAAATGTTTGGTTTTAAAGTACTATTTACATTAAGCTAGAACTGAATAAACTGCTGAGGTAGACAGAAAAACGACTATGTCCCCTACAAAAAAAAAAAAAAAAAAAAAAAAAAACAAATACCCAAAAAAAAAAAAAAAAAAAAAAAAAAAAAAAATCCCTATCTTAATCCCCAGAACCTGTGAATACCAAATGACTTTACATTGCAAAAGGGAATTAAGGCTTCTATCAACTAAACTTAATCTTAACATAGGGAGATTATCCTGGACCATCTTGTGGGACCCTAACCGCTATGTAACCCCCAGTTAGCCAGCACATAGCAGCACACATTTCTTTCTACCCAGCTCCAAGATAAGATTTAAGCAGAGTGTATGGAAGCCCCGTACAGGCAAACAAGATAGCGACTCAAGGCCTCGTTAGAACAGAACAGCCTGAGGTCTGGAGATGAAAGGCCAGGTGCACCGTATAGCTGACTCCTTTAGATAGGTGGCAGAAAACCGACCCCCTGACCCCTGGCCCACTTGCTGTGCTTGCAATCTTCTTCCCTTGCCTTTAAAAAACTGTGCTAACCCCTGTGCTGGCGCCTCTCTGAGCTGCTCAGTTCTGACAGTGCTGTCCGGCCAGACTAATAAAGGTCTATTTACCAACAAGCCCGGTGTGTTCCTTCCTGGGTGACTCTCGCTCCTCGTCGAGCTCCCGGAGCCTTGCTGAGCTATAGGTCCCAGTATCTTGGAGGCCCTTTGGGCTGTTCAAGGCTCCCAGAAGTAAGGCCCTAGGTCTTGCATTCGGAGCCATTGTTGGGCTATAGGACTCAGCATCGTGAAGGCCCTTTCGGCCGTTCACGCTCTGTGGAGTGGAAGTGAGACTTTAGGTCTTACAATCTATGTAAGTGCATTGTAATCAGAAGAGTCCTGAAAAGTAGAAGAGGAGACAGGGTGATGTAGTGAAAGGATTTCACCCATCAGTGCTGGCTTTGCTCAGTTGCTTCTAAGCACTGGTATATGCAAGGAAACATATTCTTCCCAAAAGCCTTAAGAAAGTGCAAAACCTGGCCAATGCCTTAATTGTAGCCCAGGGAGAATCGTGTTAGAATTTCTGACCTGCAGAAATAAATTTGTTTTGTGTTAAGCAATGCCTTGAGGTAATTTGTTGCAGAAACTGATACAACTTCCTGTTTTTCAGTTAGGGATGCATCTAATTTTAAAAAACAAAACAATAAGGGGTCTTTGGTACCCAAAGATTTATTTTATCCTTGTGGCCAAGGAGGTGCAAGTGCTCTGATTAGCCAGAATGGGGATCCAAGTACACCCCTTGAGGAGGAGGGAGAGGTAGCCTTAGTCAAACCAAACAGACTGAGAGTTGGCTCTCCCCAAGAAAAACAGTGGTAAATTACCAAAAAGGGGACTGTCACTGGCTAGCAACAAAAGCAACTGTGGGCCACTCCAGCTGCCAACCTCCTCCCATCCTGAGCTATTTTGAGTCAAATGCTTTGTCAAGCTCTCGGGAAGCTGCAAATGCCCTTAGATGCTGCATCATTTTAATGCAAAGTGACAAGGACAATCTTCCTCAGACTGCAAGAAATTAGGAATTCCAGGACAATAATTGTGGGGAGCGGCTCAAATCAAAGGAGGGGCCACTGGCAAAGGAGAATCTGGTAATTAGTCAATTAGCTAGCATTTAAAGTGAAAGTCTGCAGGGATGATGCTAAAAAGAGTTTTGAAAAAGAATTATTTGAAATCAGAATTTGATGTCTCCAAATCATTTTGTCGACAGTGATTTTTTTTTTAAGTCTTTGCATATTGAGTCTGTTTTTCTTAGGATTTGGAAAAGAAAGGAGAAGGAAAAGAGAGGGAGAGGGAAAAGAATGAGGAAAGGAGAGGGGAAGGGAAGAAAGAAGGGGAGGGAAGGGGAGGGAAGAGGAGAAGAGAGAAGAGGAGAGGAGAGGGAGGGGAAAATTACACATAGTCAGAAAAAGAGAGAGAGAGAAAAGAAATTACATACACACAAAATAAACATTTGATTCATACTTTCTATGTGCCAAGAAGTAGTACACAGTTACAATTATAACCTAAATTTGGTTACATATAAGGTACATTTTTCCAAGTAACTGGACATGAAGCATAAGCTCATTGAGGTCTTGATGTGAATTTCCCTGGCCCTGTGCATGAATTCATAAACCAACTGGCTTCTCTTGCTTCCTCTTCTCAGAAATATCAGTTCATGTTTTTTAACCACTCTTCTATTTTCCTTTCCCATTGATTTGTAGGTGTTCTTTTCATATTCTTCACACCAACTTTTTGTTGTGTGTATTGCAAGTACAGCATCTTCTCTGAGTAAGTTATCATCTCAAGTTTTTCAATTCATCAATTTTCATTTCAATTTATTAAAGGCAGCTTTTAATCAACAAAGGACCAGTTCCTGTTTTTTTGTTTATTTTCATGTTTGTTTTAGATTTGATAAGAAACGTTAGTCTCTACTTCAAGAGGATTTACTTTAAGGGTTACCTTATCGATTATCTTCAAATAACTAAGAACTTCTGGAGTTCAAAATCAATGCAAAGCAAGATGATGATAAATTTTTACTCAGACTTTTTCCTGCCAACATTCCTAATCAGCACCAGGAAACAACCCAATATCTTCCCCTGGAGCTCACCAGATCAGATAACACTCATGTTACATAACAACATTTTGGTTAACAAGGGATGGTTTATGTGCCAGCAATACCATAAGGTTATATAATGGAGCTGAGAAGTTCCTATGGTCTATTATAGTTCCTATACCTTTACTGTGTTCAGATACATAAATATTTAACCTTGTCATACAACTGTTTATAACGCTCCATACAGAAATGTGCTATGCAGAAGCAATGGGCTATTTACCAGATAGCCCAGATGTGTAGTAAGCCTCACCATCTAGGTTTGTATGAATACATGTTATGATATCTGTACAATGAAGAAACCACCCAGTGACACATTTTTTCAGAAGGTATCCCCATCAAGTGACACAGGACCCTGTGTAAAAGGGCCAGCATTTCTCTCATATTATATTGTTTGTCTTAAAACTGATGCCTCCATCAGACTTTCAAGGTACTTTAAATTTCTTTGGAGGAATTAGCAAACACTCTACTTACATAACCATGGCACTTAAAAAGCATCATCTTGTTTTCTAGTAAGATATCTACAAGAAACAATCTTAACCTATTACTTTCCAGTATAATAAAAGAACATACTATCTTTATGGAAATTCCATAAATGAATTGGATTTCATTCACCCTCATGTACTCAAAAAAAAAACAAAAAAACTTCTCTTCTAAAACCGGAGGAAAAACAAAGTTAGACCCCTACCTCATGCCATATAAAAAGAGTCTGTAGGTCAAATTCTAGATGATAAAATAAAACACTATGTGAAAAACCATAAAACACCTTCATAAGATTATAGGAAATCTTCCTAGTAAACATATGAAAGTCAGAAATCCCAAGGGAAGAGTAAGCAGATCCAACAACACAGATTTATTTTTGGAGAGTATAAGCTTCTTAATCAGGTTAATTCAAGGTGAATAAACAATAAGAACATTAACCCACCAAAAAGTAATAATAACAATAGGATAAATCTGTAATGGCTAATATGGTTTCACTATGTCACCTAGAACCTATGCTTTATCTTGTCACTCTGCCATCCTCAGCTATTTGGTTGTTGGCCTTCAGCTTACCCCAAGGTGCTGCTGCTGCTGCTGCAAGCACCACATCCTGTTCCAACCATATACAGGTGAAAAAGAAGGAAAGGCAGCACTCTGACTCTCTTTCTTTTTTTTTCTTTTTTTTTTTTTTTTTTTTTGGTACCAGGGATTGAACTCAGGTCCTTGCACTTGCAAGGCAGGCCACTGAACCGCTGAGCTAAATCCCTGGCCCCTTCTGACTCTCTTTCTAAGAGTGTGAAACTGTCCGGTGGACTTCCCTGCTCAGAAACCTCCAGGAGACTTCTCACCTCTCAGTGGCCAGAAATCACCACATGGCTGTGCCTACCCCACAGAACTAGTAGGAGCAGAATAATCAGGGTGGCTTCAACCAATGAAGACTCACCCTCTAAGAGCACTAAAGCTCGTAGCTACCTGGTCAGCAAGAAAGGAAGAATGGCTGTTGGGTAAGCAATTCACAGTTCCTACCATGGATCAAGTAAAATCCCTTCCTCAACATGACTAAGCTTAATGTATGGGCCAAGCTGCCCTCTGGAACTCACAGGCAAGTACTGAGTCAGCAAATGTTTTCCATAAAAGTCCAGAAGATAAAAATTTTAGATCTGAAGGTCATTTGTTCCCTCACACAATTAGCGGACTCTCTTGCATTCATTTAGATCTGGAAATGTCCCCCAAAGGCCCATGTCTCTCAGGTAGGTGCTATAAGGAGGTGGTAAAACCCTTAAGGGCTGCAGCCTACTGGGAGGTGTTTAGATCACTGAGGACATGCCCTTGGAGAGTTTGGGGCTCAGCCCCTTCCTCTTTTTCTCTTTTGTTCCCTGGTCATGAGGTGAGTGGTTTTACTCTGCCACATACTCCTGTCACTGTGTGCTGTCTTGTCACAGGTCACAAAGCAATAGGCCAATCAATTGTGAATCAGAGCCTCCAAAACTATGAGCCAAAAATCAACTTTTTCCCTTCATAAATGTATTATCCCAGGTATTTTGTTAGAGGAATAGAAAGCCGACTAACGCATCTACCATTTAAGTTTAAAAGAAGATATAGATTGTACTTCAAAGACGGCATAGCGGTCCTCCAATAAAAACTACAGAAGTAGGGAGCCATCTGGATTTTGACCCATGGGCTGTAATTTGTGGATCCCCAATCTGGCAGAAGATACACATATAAACCAAGATCTCACACTGGCTACACACACATTTTAATTGGCAAACTCAACATCTGATCAAGATGTGCACTTTCCGGTTAACCAGTCCCCACCATCTCCTTTTTTTTTTTTTTTTTTTTCTTTCTTTTGGTGGTACTGGGGATCGAACTCAGAACCTTGAACCTGCAAGGCAGGTGGCAGAACCACTGAGCTAAATCCCTGACCCATGAATGTATTTTATTGTTGTTGTTGTTGTTGCTTCCGTACTGGGAATCGAACTCGGGTCTTTGCACTTGCGAGGCAGGCACAGAACCACTGAGCTAAATCCACAGCCCATTGCCTACTGTCTTCAGCCATGTCACTTTGCACATTCCACGCCGTGATTCTAGGGTAAAAGTAAAGGCCTTTTCACACAAAGCTCTAGGAAACATCCACTTGCTCATTTATGGCTTCTTCTTTTTGTATGTAAATTTTATTAACAAATTCTAAGTAATACAACTGGTCCACGGTGATCCTTGGTATACTTTGGGACTACAGACATACACACACTCGCACATACATTAACTAAATTATTTAAGCCCTTCTTTTCTAGGAATGAAGTTTCAAGGACCCTGTCCTAACCCTTTCTCAGGAGTGATCCACAGTGGTCCTGGTTGACAAGCTACACGTAACCCAATCTCTGCATTCTGCTGACAGCCACACTCCCGTGGTTTATGAGCTCAGTGGAATCCTCAATAGAATTATACCCTTTTATTGAGTCCTGAACCATATATTATCATGAATACTAACCCAGTTCAAATGGTCCATCCCTTCTGCCTTAGCATTAGACAAAGCCTGAGCAATCACCCTTCTCGACAAAGAATGTGTTTTCTTTGGCACCGAACCCAGCTGAAACATAAAGTGCCTGTTGCACTCCTGTACTGCACCTCCAGGCTCCAAGCCAGGCTGACTCTGAGTGATCATTTGAACAAGACTATGGGAAAGATGAATATCTCCCGTCCATAAAGAAAAGATTAGCAAAGAAAATTAAAAGTGCAGCCAGGCATGATGGCACATGCCCATAATCCCAGCATTCAAGAAACTGAGGCAGGAGGATTACAGATCCAAGGCTGGCCTGGACTACCTTGTGAGAGCCTTCCAGGAAGAAAGGGGGCACAGGGGGAAGGGGGAGAGAAAGAGAAAAGAAAATTAAAAGTGTGGGCTCAGCTTCAGAGGGAATGGTGGCCCCTCACAAACAGTGCAGTCCTTTGGGTAAAGGGAAGTTCTTGGAAAGTATTCTTTCTACCTCCAACAAGCTCAGCACCTAGGCTCCCCCAAAGATGATGTTTTCTTAAGCAGTTCCAAGTAAGGAGACACACAATTGTCCCTAATTGCACAAATATTGATTTGTTATTTGCTGAGTATCAGGTATTAAGCTGGGCACTGTGAATCCAACATGGAAGAGAGAAGGCCCACATCTGACAGTGTGACACAGTTCTCGGTGAGCTGGGGCAAACACAAGCAGATCCCCAAGTCCATGAAAGTAAGGTGTCAGAAATGAGATGAAGGAAAAGGCTAGGATGCTGTGTCTATTCCTTTGCTGCGGCTGTTGTTACAAGTTATCACAAACTGGGTGGTTTAAAGCAGCAGAAATGTAAGCCAGGCATGGTTGATGCCCACCTGGTTGATCTCCCACACTTGGGAGACTGAGGCAGGAGGATCACCATGAGTTCAAGGCCAGCCTGGGCCATATAGTGAGTTCAAGGCCAGAGTGAACTACACAGTGAGACCCTGTCTCAAACACCCTCACAAAAAAAAAAAAAAAAAAAAAAAAAAGCAACAGAAATATGTTATTCTCTTGAAGTTCTGGAGGCTAGAAGTTCAAAAATCCAAGTGTCAGTGGGGGGCTATATTCCCTCCAAAGGTTCTAAGGGAGGACCTTTCCTTACCTCTTCCTGCCTCAGCTTCACTGCTCCAAGTCCTGCCTCTATAGTCACACAACCACATAACCTTCTCCTCGTGTCTTTTCTCCTCTAAGGACACATGTCATCAGATAATCTAGGATGATCTCACCCCAAGATGCTTGTTTTAATTAAAGCTACTCAGAGTTTTTCTTGGAGTAAGGTGACATTTTCAGGTTTCCTCATGTGAACATAGCTTTTAGGGAGCTACCATCCAGCCCACTATTCTGTAAGAGATCATAATGGGGTAACTTACCCTAGATAAGGGGAAGGGTGGCCTAAAAGAGCCTCTGAGGATGTGAGCTTTACACCACAACTGGAAGGACGAAAAGACATATACCACGCACAATAAGGAAAAACTGAGGGAAACAGCACTGCAGCCATGGTCAGTCTGTGCAAAGGTCCTGAGACCAGGTGAAATTGACAGTGCTTCAATAACTCAAAGAATGACAGCATGGCCAAAGCAAAGTAAGTAACATTGGCCTTAGATGTTCTGGGGTCTGGTGGGTAGAGAACTGTCCTGAAGTTGTTGAAAATCACAGCTAAGAGCTAGGGTTTTATTTTAAGTGCAAGGGAAAACTGATAAAGTATTTTAAGCATAATCACTTGATTAAATTTACATTTCATCTTGAAGATTTTTCAGAGAACATAGTTGGCCTTAGCTGAAACTGAGTTATTTTTATTTAGTTTTAGCAATAGCAAATGCATAGTATTTTATCATTTATACTGATATATACATTAATTCATTAAATAAGTAGTACATGTAGTTACTCAAATACAAGCCAAGACACTATGTAATTCAGTATCTATCTGTGTCATAGGTTGAATTGTGTCTCCCTCAAAAATTTATATGTTGAGGTCCTAACCCTTAGTACTTCAGGTGTGATCTTATTTAAAACAGGATCTTTGCAGATGTCATTAATTAAGACGAGGTCATATCAGAATAGGGTAGGCCTCTAATCCAGCATGACATCCTTTGTGCCCCCACAAAGGAAGAAAATTTGCACATAAACATGTTTATATGGGAAAATGCTTGAGAAAATCAGTTCATAAATCAGAAAGTTTTATCTTGGCTTAGTTTTGGAGGTTTTAGTCTCTGACTGCTTGGCCTATCGTCTTGGACCTATGGCAGCACAGAGCCTTACTGCGGGAGTGTATGGTAAAGAAAGTCCATTCCCCTCGTGGCTGAGTGCAAAAGAGACAGAGAAAGCAGCTGAGACCGAGGTCCCTCGATCCCCTTAAGGAGCACACCCTCAGTGACTACAACCTCCCTCAAGGCCTCACCTCTTAAAGTTTCACCACCTCCCAAAAGCACCATGCCAAGAAACAAGCATTTAACACATAGGTCTACAAATCTGGACGACTGCACCCAGGTAGATCACTTTACAAACATAAAGGCCACCACGTACAAGCTGCAAAGAGAGGCCTAGAAAAGATCCTTGCCTCCCAGCCCTCACAAGGACACAATCCTGTCAGGCTTGCATTTTGGACTCCCAGACTCCATGACTGCAAGATAAGAAATTTCTGTTGTGGAAGCCACCTAGTCCGGGGTGCTGTCTTATGGCAGCCCACACAAATGAGCACAGTCTAGTATCACATTTTAGGAAGTAAGGTTTAGAAGCCAAAATTAATTAAAGGAATCCCAGTATTTCCCAGCTCCTCTCCCAGAATGTGACAGGGGTCTGATTTAGAAACCATACCAATACCAAATCACCCACCTTTCCCCCTTACTTCTCCTTTTCCACCTCTGCATCCTCTCTTCTCATGCACAGGGTTGACTAACTTTCCAACAAGACCTCTCCCCAGGTTTTGACTCCTTTCTCCCACATCCACTTCCTGGATCTATTGTGTTTCTCTCTGGTGCTTATTTACCTGCCAGGACTCTGTCCAAGTCCCTTTCCCCACAGTTGTTACCCCAGCAGCATACAAGGCCCAGGAAGCCCCCTAGTTTCCTGTATAACAGAGAGAAAGATGAATCCCATGAGCCCATGGACATAATTGCACCCCTTTCACCCTCCTCACCTCCTTACCCATCTATCAGGAGGCAGGGGGACAGGAACAGGAGCACAAACCCAATGTTATGTCTTGTCACTTCACACACACAAGTTTTTTAAATTTATTTATAATCTCCATGAGGGCAGAAAGTACATTTTGTCCATTTTCACATCCTCTATCTTGCAGAAAAAAAAAAAAAACACTCTGAACAAAGGTGGTACAAAATGATCACAAAAGCTTGCCCAGACCCTGAGTCCTAGTTCCAGGCTCCTGAAGTGTTCTTGCCCCATCTACAAAGTTACTGAGCTCAAAATGTCTGGTCTTAATTAAGCATTGGAGACATCTGCCATGAGTGATTGGTGACATTTTTCCATCTACTCGTTACTCCTAAAAATGGATTTGCTCTTGCTGATGCGGAACCAAGAGCCTAAGGCAAAGAGGCACATAGGTGAAAGAGGGGGAGTCACCAGGTGGACAGGAAGGGAGGAGCAGCTGCTGCAATGAGCACCCCACTCTCAAGTGCAACTGGCAGGGACAGCAAAATCCCCTCCTACCAGAAGCCTGCTCTATCAGTCAGACACACTCTAAGGAAGGGAGAGAGAGAGAGCAGAGGTGTGGGCCTCCGGGAGAAGTCAGCAAAAGGCTAAGAAATTACACGATGCATTACTGACCTCAGTTCCTGAGGGGAAGGAACTGTGCTTACTTCGATTTTACACTTCCTTCCACCTCTGCCTCCAGCTTCCAGCATTGGCTCTAGCACCCTGTGAAGCTGGTTGGTCAGATGGATGGTTGGATGGTTCGCTGCTTGGCAGGCTGGGTCCGGTTGGATGAAAGAGCAACCAAAATCTCTATTCCTCTCCTGAGTACCATTCTCTGTGTATGTGTGGGGGGTGGCGTGCTAGAGATCGAACCCAGAGCCCTGAGCTACTTGCCAGCTCTCTTTTATTTTCATTTTAAGACAGGTTCTCACTAAGTCACTAAGTTGCCCAAACTGAGCTCAAATTTGGGATCTCCTGCCCCGGCCACCTGAAATTACAGGTGTGTGCAACCATCCCCTGAGCACCATTCTTCAAAGACTAGATAATGTGCATGGCATCATAGTAGTCTCTTTTGCTTTAAGCCAACCCCAACTTTCTAGTCTAAGGAGGTTAATGGTCTCTTAGAATCCCCACATCCTCAGAGAGGCTCATGAGCTAACAGGAGAAGCACATTTGAGGCACCAATTTAAGAACCTCACTTATTAAAACTAATTTCAAGCATTTGTGTGACTACCTAACCTTTATCCCCTCTAATGCTTTACAAACTTCCCTCCTCAAATCCAAACATGTTAAGCACCTACTGTGCATAAGGTGCCACAGAGCAAGTGGTCTTTGAACTTTGAAGTTCTGATTCACTATTTGGCCTTTGTATATTCTTGCTTGACATGTAAAATTTTTATCATAAATTTCAATTGTAGAAAGGGCGTAATTCCATTGTACTGTAAATATTGACATTTTATAAATACAACTGTTACATCATTTTTTCAACGTTTCCAATGAAATCTAAATAGCACAGCAATTTGATACCCACCATTAGCTATTTTTTAAAGGCATGAACAAACTCTTCCTTATGAGTCAGAAAATTTTACATTTTTCCTTCTTCCTCATTGAAATCAAATTTATTCTAATACAATTTTATGTTAGGAAGCTTTTTATCACCACAGTTCTATGTACAATTCTTAGTATCATAATTCTATGCAAAACAACATATAAAAATTGAAACTATTTTTTATTTCCTGCCACCACTAGGCTCTGAGTATTAAATTTTTTTCCTCTGGAGTAAACTATCATTGCAATTATTTATACACACTTAATCAAGAAACATAAACACAATATACATTATAAATTTTGATATCTAAATATTAAATGTACATGTACAAATCATTGAAGATATGTCTCAATTAGAACAAGGAGAGACGTGAAAGCCTCATGAACACTTATGGAAGGTTTCATTTTGCTTGGGAATTAAACTCAGGGCCCCATAGATGCCAGGCAAATGCTCTGCCCCTGAGCTACACCCACAGCCCATGGACATAAATATTTTGAATGTCACTATTTGGCATTTCAAGAGAAAAGGGTTAGGTTTTCCTTTATGAAGGTGAGAAAAAAACATCCTGAAAGAGCAGAAGGAAAAGAGAACCAGCTTTCATAGTGGGTACATTCTCAGGCAGATGTATGTTAGTAAGTAAGGCTGGTGATGTAGCTCAGTGGTAGAGCACTTGCTTAGTATGCACAAGGCCCTGGGTTGAATCTCCAGCACTTCCCAAAAAAAAAGACAAATAAATAGATTCCTTTGAAATGACCTTAGCCCAGATACCCTTTGGAAAAATTTCCCATACTCCTAGAGATACAAGTCGCACGAGCTTGAAGACCAAATCATGAATAATTCAGTAAGAGCAAAATACAATTTCAATCTTGCAGGAGTTTACATCTGATAGGAAGATGGGCTATAAGCCCTTCACTGAAATTCTTAACAGTAAAAGATCTAAAGAATTGTTCATGGGCAAAATAATGATCCCCAAAGATGTCTACATTCTTACCTTCAGATCCTGTGAACTTGTTAGGGGAGATAAGGTCGTGAATGGGGTTAAGTTTGCCCATCAGCAGAGATTCAGATTGGGAGAGTAGCCTGGGTTACATAAATGGGCATCATGGACTCACCAGTGTCCTTCAGAGGAGACAGGAAGGAAGGAGAGATCCGAGTGACTCCATGCGAGGAACTCAGCAGGCTGGCTCTGAAGATGAAGGAAGGAGGCCAAAAGCCAAGAAATGCGGGTCAATTCGGAAAGCTAGAAAAGATCCCTCTCTACCACCCCACACAACCCCACAAAAAAAAAAAAAAAAAAAAAA
>NW_022900921.1:24750391-24825280 GCF_012274545.1 Fukomys damarensis | reverse complement strand
AAACCCCAAAAAAAAAAAAAAAAAAAAAGCCTTTTCAGAGTCTCCAAAAAGAATACAGCTTGCTGTCACTCTGCTTTTAGCCAAGTGAATCTCATATCGGACGTCTAACCTCCAGAACTGTCAGATAAGAAGTTTGTGTTGTTTTAAGCTACTATGTATGTCTGTAATTTGTTATAGCACCCATAGGAAACCAAACACTAGAGAAAAGTTCCCCAAACAGGACACAGGACACAGCAGGTTAGAAAAGATGCTTACTCCTTCTAGGAGCTACAAGTGCTACCATATGGTCACGTTCTGCCCAGCTGCAAGCAGGCCACACCTGGATATGTGTCCCGATCCCTATATGGTTTGTTCTGAGGGCTGCTGCCTGTCTAGAAACATAGGTATGAGGTCACTCGGCTACTTGCACCACTGTCCCCACATTCACTCTGCTGGCTATGGGGCCCCACCTTCTGAATAAAGGCCAGATACCACTATACAAGATATACAGCTGAGGAACCTGACATTCCAAGATGTGGAATAGCTTGTAACTAGTTGGCTGAGCTACAATGGCTGTTATATCCACTGTTTTGGGAGCTTTCCAAAAATCTGGATTCCTGAAATCCTGTCATTTGTGGCAACATGGATGGAACTGGAGGACATTATGCTAAGTGAAATAAGTCAGGCTCAGAAAGGCGAATACCGCATGATCTCACTTATATGTGGAAGCTAAAAAAAAGTTGATCTCATAGTAGTAAAGAATAAAATTGTGGTTTCCAGAGCTTGGGAAGGGCTTGAGGAAGGGAAATGGAGAAGGGATGCTTAATGGGCCCAGGGTACATTTGGGTAGGAGGAATAACTCCTAATGTTCTAAAGCACTGTAGGGTAACTATGACAATAGTTAATTCAGTATTTCCAGGTAGGTGGAAGAGAGGATTTTGAATGTTCCTAACAAGAAAATTATAAGTGTTTGAGTCATTGGGCATGCATTTACCCTGATCTAATCATTATATATCTTATACACATATTAACATGTCACTCCGTACCCTATAAATGTGTACAATTATTATGTTACCATTAAAAACTTCTTTTAAAATTAAAAAAAAAAGAACCTGGGCTGGGGATTTAGCTCAGCGGTGCTGCTGTCTGCATCTATATTCTTGAGGCCCCTTACATAGTAACTTAATAAAATCTCCAAGTATCAAATCTAAGTATCTGTCCTCTTACTCTCCTCCCCAGGTAATTCCAAACACTGAGGTCAATTCAGAGATCAACACACAGAGTAGCTCTGAGCTTCCAGGACAAACCCTCCTCTCACCAGGGGTAACCCTCAAGAACCTGACCCTGTCCTTGCAGAGTGAAGGACTGCTGTGCTCTTCTCTTGGGTACAAATAAATGGTTCTAGGTCTCATCTGCAAGATGAGAGTCGTTTGGAAGCTTTTAAAAACCAAAAGCCATCAGGTGTGATGACAGACATCTACAGTCCCAGCACTCTAGGAGTCAGGAGGATCGAGAGCTCCAAGTCCAACCTAGGCAACCCAGCAAGACACTATCTCAAAATAAAACTTTTAAAAAATGTTAAAAGGGCTAGAGATATAGCTTAGTGCACAGGCCCCAAGTTCAGTCCCCAATACCAAATGAAAGCACCTTTCAGCCTATGGCCACCAAGGCAGAGGCTCTGATTCAGTTGGTCCAAGTAGAGAACATCTTCAGAAGTCCCTGAAGCTCCCTAATTGACTCTAATGTGTAACCCAGATGAAAAACCACTAACCTAAAGCAGAAATAACTGTAATGAAAGCTCACACTATACTCGTGATAGAGTTGTGTTTCGTACGTGTATATTGATTTAACCCATAAACTACATTATGAGATAGACACAATTCTAATCCCTAATTCATAATAAGGCAACAGAGGCACAGAGCAAAAGTAAGTTACTTGGTCAACAACACTGTCTTGGTCTGTTTTCTGTTGCTACAACAAAACACCTAACATTGAGTGATTTATGAAGAAGTACGTTTCCCATGGTTCTGGAGGCCAGGAAATCCAGTATTAAGGTGCCAGCCTCTGGTGAGGACCTTCTTGCTGCTGGTGCCATGACAGATGGTATCACATGCAGAGATAAAGCAAGTGTGCTGGCTCAGGTCTGTTCCTCAGGAAGGCCTATCATCACGATCTCATCTAATTCTGCATCCCAACGGCCCCACCATCAACATATGAATCTGAAGATTCAGTTTCCAACACCTGAACTTGGAGCATGCTATTGTATGTTTAGAATGGATCTGAAATGTCCCCCCAAGGCCCATGCATTCAAGATTTGGACCACGGATTGGTCTTATTGGAAGATGGTGGAAACTTTAAGAGATGGGACCTAGTGGTAGGTCTTCCCATCACTGGGCATGTCTCTCTCTCTCTCTCTCTCTCTCTCTCTCTCTCTCTCTCTCTCTCTCTCTCTCTCTCTCTCTCTCTCCTCCTAGCCATGAGGTGTGCAGCTTCCCTCTACCAGGTATTCCCTGCCATGATGTGTCGCCTTGCTACAGGCTCAAAAACGCCAAGGCCAACTAACCACAGACTGGAACCTTGGAAATCATGAGCCAGAGTAAACATTCTCTCATATAAATTGCTTCTCTCAGGCTTTTCATTACAGTAACAGAAAGCTGACTAAGACAGGAAGACACACTCAAACCACAGCAGTCACAAAGCAGGAGTAGTGGGACTTCAACCCAATAGTTTGGCTCTAGCATCTGTGAGCTCTCCATCTCCCCAACCCATGCGCAGACCTCAAGGAGCTCACATTTCACGGTAAGTTCCCCAGTGTCAATAAATTCAGTGTCAGCAGACTGTCCATCCATCCCCTTTGTGTCTCGGCCTAAAGCCATCTCTTGTTGCAAGAGGAAAGACAACTGGAAGGGGCTTTCCTTCCTCCCGCACTCTGACTGCACACTCCCCCACTCCAGCACAGGCAGGGGCCCTGGGACATACAGAAGTGCCTCACTGGGGCAGCCCCTGCACCGGTGCCATTGATCCACCTCTCAGCCCTCACCCCTCACACTGTCACCCCTGAAACTGCACACACCTGGAGCCAGGTAGGGTGTGTTTTTTTCTGGAGAAGCCACATTTTATCTGATTTGAAACGCTGTGTTCTTTTAAAAATCGTTTTAAAACACCACGAACAGATGGGCATCAGGAAATGAGAGGAAAGACGTTTACAAAAAGGATGTGTAGAACAGTGCCCATCTTGTACCAATATATATATGTAGATACATTTTTAAAACTGGAAGAATATACACCAAGATTCTGACAGAAGGCTGGTTTTCATTCTTTCTGATTGTCTGAGTATTCTAAATATTTTACAACTAATTTGCATTACCTTTGAAATACGGAAGAGGAAATGAGAGTATTTTTAAAAGCAATGGTCTATAATAAATTAAGATGTTTGAAATTCTAACCAAAAGTATTTTTGTACCTAATCCTATATTAGTGAGGGTTGCTAAGGAACCATGAGCTGCAAATTAGGAATAATCCCAACCATAGCTCCAAAGGGTAAAAACCAAAGCAAACAGAAGCCACTGGATAGGAGAAAAGAACTGGGGGACCAGTGTGTTGTTGCGCTGGCTCCTTTTGCCCAGCTCACATGAAGAAAGAAGCTTTTTCCCCACACACACAAACTCTGCAGAGGGGAAATGAAACAGAGTGAAGGTCTAAGAAACCTCCAGAGAAGAGCCAAAAGCACAGAACTAATATTGTCCCCATTTTGCAGACAAGAAAACTGAGCCACAAATAGCAACTTGTCCCAGGTCACACTGCTAATACATATGGGCCGGTGGCCTCTGAACCCAGACAGCCTGATTCCAGATGCCTCAACTTTCACCATTCAGTGACAGCACCATCACCCCACCCCACCCCAAAAGGGAAGAGCATGAGCTTTTGCTCAGGTCAGAAAGCCAGGAATAAGACTACTGCAGTTTTCATTGCCAAAGTCAGAACAAGAGGGAGTATTGGCCTCTCTCCTTAGAGCAGAACAAGTAGGGTTAGAAAAAGATGGAGAGATATTAAGAGGAAATAGAAAGAAAAGTATAAGGATTATGTTGGCATTTATTTTATGCATTTCTGCTAGGTTCATTGTTTCTACAAATAGGGTGTCATTTATTGTTTATGCTTACCTGCTTAGCAAAGGAACTATGTGGTATATATATTTTATGTCCACGTGTGTGTGCATGTGTAAGTGTATCCCCCTGCTTGTGCATATGAGCACTTGTGCATATATGCAGGCTTGTGTGTGACTAGACATGTGTGCATATGAGCATGTGTGTGCCAGAGCTATGGGTTCCTGCTGTGTGTGCGGGTGTCACATGGGTGAGTGTGGGTGCAGGCGTGATGAATGGCCACACCCATAGGAAGCCTGTCTGCACTGACCATCCCCAAATATTCGTGTTTTCCCAGAGGCAACCTGGCTTCACTGCCAGCAAAATTCCTCATCGGAAATAAACAGCCTCCAGGGAGCCGGCCCTCAGCCCCATGCTGGAAGTGACAGCAGATGTCTCCTCCTCCACCCCCCGCCGTGAGCCCATGGGGCCCTGCATACAGAGGGGCTCAGTCTGAGTTGTTGACTAACTGACAGCAAGCAGGGCTGTGGCTGGGCCATGGATGCGATCGCCAGGGGCGCAGTGAGTGGCCGCTTTTGGTAGGACAACTCGGCTTTCACATATCCTCAGAGATGAAGAAAGCGTGCTTTTTCCCTCACTGCAGATACATGGGGCACAACGACTGTCCCCGGCTGGCCAGCCGCACAGGCAGCCACCAAAGCCTGCATGGCCAGCCCTGAAAGAGGCACCTCATCTCCAACTCCTCCCAATCAGCTATCAAACTTAACCCACCCATTCTTTTTTTTTTAATTGATACATAGGTTTAAAGGTATAGTTCAGCAGTAAAGCACTTGCCTAGCCAGACTGAAGTCCTAGGTTCCATCCCCAGAAAAAGAAAAAAAGAAATAAAAGTTGATGCATAAGTATACATTTTATGGGGTACCGAGTGATATTTCATACCTGTGTGCGGTGTCTGTGATGGTCAGTCAGGGTCACTAGCATTCCATCAACCCAAATACTCATTTTTTTTTGTGCTGGGAACTTTGAAACTCCCTTCTTCTAGCTATTGAGAAAAATACAGTAAATTACTGTTAACCACAGTCACTCTACTATGCAATAGAGTGCTAGAACTTATTCCTCCTATGTTACTATAATTTTGGCCTGTTAACCAACATCTCTCTAACTTCCTCTCCTCTCTACCTTCTCAGGCTCTGGTAACCACAACTCTACTCTTCAGTTCTAAGATCCAACTTTCTAGCTTCCAGAAGTAAGTAAGAAGTTGCCTGTGCCCTATGTTTACTGCAGCATTACTCATAATAGCTGAGATATGGAATGAAACTAAGTATACATCAGTGGATGAGTGGAATAAAAAAAATATGGTGGAATATTACTCAGCCTTAAAAAAGAATAAAGTCATCCTGTCATTCACTGCAACATAGATGAACTTGGAAGACATTATGCTAAGTGAAATAGGCCAGGCACAGAAGGACAACCACAGAAAGAGATTCAGGCTGGTCACTCTCTGCTAAGACAGTAGCCCCATGCTCAAGTCTGTCCCTCAGACGGTACCATCTGGGAGGGCATCCCACTTACTGAGGTTTTCTTGGAATGAGGCAAACTACAAGAAAGCAAAACCTCATAGAAACATCTTAGCAAGTAGGGCTCCTTCTTGTGTAATCCTAATAGCATCAGTAACCTCAAAGAATATTGCAAGTGTGGAAAGTACTTTAACCAACTATAGAAATGATCCCTGAAAGTATAGCCTTTAGAAAGTTCTTTAAGCAACAAGCGAAGCACTTCCTCGGATGGCTTGCAGGAGGCTGCACTCACTATGAGAATGGAATCACTTGGGACTCAGGTCAAAGGGGACAGGCCCTAAAAAGCACCTTCTCAGATTCAGGGGCACAGCTAACCTCAGTTATACCCCACCTGAGGTGGTCCTTTTCCAGATTTTTAAGCCACAAAACTCTGGGATCATCTCCAAAGCAATGGAGAAAAGTACAAAAAACAAAACAAATCAAGAATCATGTAGGTTATTTTTAAAGCACCCTGAAGAGAGGTGCCCACTCCCCGCAAAGGTCAGCTGCAGAATAAGAGCAAATGGTAGAAGGTGATAAGAGGCACAACAGGCTTTGAGGCTGCTGATTAACAGTGGGCAAGGAAAGAAAGTGCCATACCCAAGCATGTGACTGCAGAAGTGAGGCTGAAGATGAAAACCCTTCCTTCTCTCCTCAAGCAGCTCACTGGCATCTGTTCTGCACCAGGTCCCAGAAGACACATCTTCTGAAGGCAAGAAGGTGATGGGGAAAGTTAGTTCCCACGACTCCCCTCCTCTGCCTGACCATCTCCCTCCACCATTCTGAGCCGGGCAACCCTCGGCCTCCCAGGCCTCATCCCCTCTGGCAGGAACCAAAGCTGCATCCATGCATCTCATCTCAGAGATGTAAGATGGCAACCCAGTGGGGTCAGGCCCACCACAGAGCAGCGGCAGAGAGAGAACCAGAGCCTGGATCTCCTACAGCCCCTCCCACTGCTGGCGCAGTTTCTCAGGCAGGTATCTGGACACAGGAAAAGCTGCAGGACTCCGGTGCTCCTCAAGTTATACACAATAAGGTGGGCCCCAAAGAGCACCCCATCATGACGCTGGAGCATCTGACTTCTCATCTGTAAAATGGCCATGATTCCCGGATCTCTTATCCCTCAGTCAACGCACATTCAGAGACCCCAAACCCTTCTTGAGGCCTCTGAATGCCTTAAACACCACACTAATCAGGCCAGGTAACTGTGGCGGGGGAGAATCACAGGCCAACAGCGATGAGATTGCATTTTAGAAGGACTGGTCTACACAGGACTCAACTAGAAACACATGTAGATTAGAGGGGAGCAGAAAGCCCAGCCACCAGGCCCCTGTGTTATTTCAGGTGAGGGGGGCACGTGGGCCAAGCTGAAGCTGAGCACAGCCAGCCGTGGATCCCAGAGGTATTTCTCTATTAAAACACAGTTCTCTTCTGGGTGTAGATGGTAGTGAGGGTTGCACAGCAATAGGAATGTACTTAGTGACTCTGAATTGTACACCTCAGAAGTGGTTAAGATGGTAAATTTTATGTTACATATATTTTACCCCTACAAAGAAAAAAATAAAACCTTTCCCTCACCAAGTAACACTCATTTGCCAAAAGGACCAAGGGCATCAATGCTAGGATCACCCTCCACTCGGTTTCAAAGACCATGCAGAACAAAGATGAGGGACATTTATGAGGCACATTTACTGTGTTCACATATTAACTCGCTGGCCTTCACAATAACCCTATGAGCTGTTATTATGCCCATATTACAGATGAGAAAACCAAGAGCATTGTCCTAACACGGCTAGTAAGGTAAAGATGGGACTTGAACCTTTGCAGGCTAAGTCAAAAGTCTGTGTATTTCTGTACTACACTAAATTGCCTCTAGTTAGATGCTAAACATCTAAATCGGAACAAAACATTGTTGTCTACTGACAAGCTAGCCCCACAATTCACTTATTTGGCTCCACAGAGAGCAGAAATCCAGGCAGCTGACTGAATTTATTTTTCCATTTTCATCCAGATGTTTGGCATCACATAAACAAGATGATGTGCCCATGAGTGGGAGCCACTCAGGAATTAGAACTCTGTCACCAGTAGACACACTGTCTTAATTCAAGGTTGTCATTTCATGAATTAACATCCTACCCGATGATGTTTGCTTAACCTCCTAGGATATTTTACTCTTCAAGCATCTGTAGCCAATCGCCTTTTGGTCAACTCTGTGCATGTTTGAGTACCAGTTAATAGACATTCTGACTATTTCTCGTTCTCCTCTAGTATTAGCCCAGGTTACACTGAACTATTTTTTTTTCAGCTCCACAAATAACAAAAACCATGCATATTTTAACTTCATTTCTGGGATTAAAGTAAATACACAATTTTGGCAAATTACTCAGAATTATGGGCTAGCAGCATCTGGTTCGGATATTCTCAAGTAAATTATTGGCACAGTCCCCGCCACATTTTTAATTTTAACCAAAATGTTCTCAGAAACATGTGTTTTCTGTCCCGTTTGCATGTAATCAGTTTGAGAGGGCCTTGGAGTCTTAAACGGGGGGTTCAGAAATTAGCTGCAACACCTGGGCACTGCCCGCAGGCCTCCAAGCCACCCTCCCTCTCTCCCTCCCAGCACCAAGAGAGGTGGTAACCAAGGCCAGCGGCCGGTGGCTTTCGGTTGCTGCCTCCAGCTCTGCAGAAGGAAAAAGGCCCCAGGTACTGTGTGTACGCGTTCCTCACCCTTTGCTCTTCTCCTTCGCTCTTCTCCCAAATTACATACCTCGCTTTTATGTCAAGTCCAATATAGCTTCCTTAGCAGTTTTCCCCCCTCCTTATTCCACATCAAGAGTACCCAATTACTTTTATAAATACTTGTTTTAAAAATATCACAGTGGCTTCCTGCTGCTTCAAGTTCTGAAGGGCTGTACAGGATTTTAGACTCGTATAAATCTTTCAAACAGTTCATATTTTATCAACAAAGTGTGCTTTTTTTTAAACCCTAAGTATAACTCCTCATTGAGGACATTTTTTCAATTATTTGACCTTTCCCTAAAATGACAAAATAAAAGGAATTTTCCTGCCATTTCAAATGTCATTTGCAATGCCCTCCTTGTGTTTATTAATTCTGCCTCGCCCACCAACAAGGGTGGTGTCTTTGGTTAAAAGAGAGCATAAGGGTTGTAACATCCCAACAGAGGTAAAGCAGGGTTATGTGCCGGGTCTTTAAAAGAAAATTCCAGGAAGGCCTTGGCTTTTGTTAAAACTGAAAAGTTCCCTATCTCAAGGAAGGGGCTTCCTGTGTGAATTTTCTCTGTGGTCACCAGGCCAAGTCATGAAGTGTCACCAGGGTCCAGCGTGCACTGTGGAGGTGTCCTCAGGTTGTCACCATCCTGCACAGTCCCCTTGGCTGTGTGGTTTTTCCACTCAGAATAACTTGAAAATCCCCAAGGGATGGTGTTTAGGAGAGGAATCTCAGAATGATACGCAACTATGAGAAAGACTCAGTTCTTAGCATGACAACAATCAATCTGTAGCTGCAACCAAATGAATGCCAGAAAGCTTGGGAGCATAACATCTGTCTTAGTCCACCTCTGCTGCTATAATGAAATACTTTGCACTCAGTAATTTATAAACAACAGAAATTTTTTTCTTACAGTCCTAAGGGCTGGGAAGTTCAAGATTGAGGCATCAGGGGACTCGGTGCCCGGGGAGAATTGTTCTCTGCTTCCAAGATGGCACTTTGTTACTATGTCCTCACAGGGCGGAAGGTAGAAGGGCACCATGAATGGGCACTGTGCCCAAACAAGGCAGAAGAGTCGGAAGTACAGAAGAGGTGAATTATCTCTCTCAAGCCCTTTTATGAGGGCTCTAATCCCACTCCAATAACATGGGCCTAATCACACCCAAGAGCCCCTTCTCAATACCATCACCTCAAGGGGCAAGTTCTAACAGGAATTTTGCAGGCGCACATACATTTAAGCCACAACAATGTCCCTAAGGTCTCTAAACTTTGATTTTATGTCTGGAAACCATCCTGGAAACAGAGGCAGGTTGAGAGGTAACCAGGGGAAAGAAATATAGTTATGGTAGATTTTAGAGCCTGGAGCCTCAAATACCCAAAGAATAAGCCTCTGAATTGTGGGCTCAAGTCTGGCCTTTGGTTATATAACTTTGACTTTCCTCTGAAAATGCAGGATAGTGCTTCTGATCAGTTTAGAGCCAACATCCCTTGGTCTACCACCCACACATTCACTTAGCAAATATGTGGTGATCACCTAGGATGTTTTCATTTCTCCTGGGAGCTAAAGAGGATCTGAAGAAGTACAAAATGGGTCACCATCCCCAACATTGAAACCAGGTAATGCACTACAAAGCTATGTAATCCCACAACACTGCAGGAGGAGGGCCAAAAGAGGCCTCCAGACAGCCTATGCAATAGGAATAGGGAAGAAAGCCAAGCTCCCAGAGCTTGGCTACCAGGACACTTGAGACAAGCACCCAAGGAGGTGTGTGAGTTAGGTTTTCCAGAAAATCAGTACCAATAGGGTGTGTGTGCATGTGTGTACACGGAGACCTTGGTTTTGCTCTTAAGACCTTCAGTTGAATAGATGGGGCTCACTCACAGTTTTGCTTACTGTCAGCTGATCACGGATGGTAACCCATCTATAAAATACCTCCTCTGCAACCCTACATTAGTGTCTGATGAGAGAGCTGCATAAATAATCCAAGCAAGCTGACATAAAACTAACCATCCAGGAGCCATCTGACAAGGAGTAGGAAGAGACAGGCTAAAAAGGTACAGGTCAGGCAGAGGAGGCAAAGGTGGGTGGGGTGTTGATGGTGAGGAGGGCAAGCCAGGGGCCAGAGTGGGGAGCCACTGTGTGGGAGTCAGTGCGGGGAGGACTCTGGGCTCCCTGCTAAGAGGCCTGTGGCTGAACTGGCCTCTGGGAGTTGTTAAAGGTTTCCTGTGAGACAGGCAATACCACAAACTGGCAGGAGTATCAGGATAGGCTAGAAAGAACAGGCCATGGAGAAAGCAGCTAAAGGAATAGGAGGGAAAGACCAGAGCCTAGGCTGGGGGTGGGGGAAAGACAGGGATGGAGGCAGAAGGGTGAATGGCTGAGAAGGCAAGTGGCTAGGGCTGGGAAGAGGCTGAGGTGGCCCTGTTGAGAGACTGAGCTAGGAGAAGGATGGTCCCTGTGGGCCAAGGCAAGACAATTTAGAAGTCAACTTGAGGGCAAGATGAGGAGATTTTCTCAAACTTTTGAGGGTATGCTGACTGAGACCTCTGGGGACACATAACCAGACTGAGATCAGAGCAGGGGATCAGGTAGACAATTTGGGAATAAATGATAGATAGAAAAACACTGATGTCTTAGAAAGTGACAGTCACCAAAGAAGAGACTGAAAAGATTAAAGAACTAACAGGTGAACCAAGGGCAGGCAGTGAGGCTGGGAACAGAAATGAGCCACCTCTCAGGGATTCTCCCTCATGTAAGGAAACCTCAGAGAAAAGGCCACAGTTGGGCAGGAGATGTGACCAAGAAGAGGGGCCGAGGCAGAGACACGTGGAATCAACCCCTCTGGAGACTCGAGGTACTAGCAGCCCCCCAGCCAACCCTGGGAGAATAGAAGTCCCTGGACATCTAGTAGATAGGGGACAGGTACGCAGGGATGACTGAGAACGGAGGAGCCCATAACAGGGGTAAAGACAACATGAGCTGGAAGGGTAAGCTCCATGACCACTGGGGCTGAGAAGGGCTGGGGGGAACCCTGCTACATGAAAAGGTTACTGGCATGGGAGCTACTTTGTACACATCCAGAGAAAATGAAGTCAGTATGTGAGAGACATCAACACGGCCACATTTGTCACAGGACTGCTCACAATATCCAAGACATGGGAACATCCATTGACAACAGATGAATGGATAAAGAAAATGTGGTACAACATTACCCAGCCACTAAAAAAACAAAACAAAACATGGAATGTGGTCACTTGTGACGACATAGATAGAAGTAGAGGGCATTAAGTGAAATAAGCCAGGCATAGAAAGACAATACCACATGCTCTCACTTCTGTATAGAACCTTAAAAGGTTAAACTTATAAAAGTGGAGAGTAGAATAGTGATTAACGGAGAGCGAGGAAAGAGGATAGTTTATAAGTACAGGGTACTGCTGGATAGGAGGAAGGATTTCTAACTAAAAAAATTAGAGGAGTAGGAGAAGCATATGAAAATTAGATGATGCACACACATCCAGGACACAAGAGAGCCAGGGTCCAGTGCAGTGTGCCAATGAGTCTGGGAGCAACATCAGGAGGAGCAGGTGCTACCAACAGAATTCTCAGCTTCAGGCTCCTTCCTAGTGCTGAGATAGCAGCCTCAGAAGATGCTGGTAATTCCCACTTCTATGGACTGTACATATCACGCACAGCTGCCGGGACTCCACACACTAACATGTGCTCAGTCTGTTATTACACAATCGCCCTAAGAGGTGGGTAGTAGAATTATCACCGTTTTACAATGAGAGAAACTGAGGAAGAGGCAGGTTAACAACTTGCTCCCGGGTTATACAATTACCGAATGGCAGAGCAAGAATTCAGCCTAGACTGTCAAGGTAGATGTGACAGGTTAAATGGCAAATGTGAACTGGAAAGCAAGGAGATAAGTTCAGGACTCAAACACAGGCCCCAAGCATCTACATGGCACCTGGTATGCTTACTTAGAAGCAAACCAGCCTTGAACACCCTGAGGACAGGAGAATGCGACACCTTCTACAGACCCTCAACCAGGCACCCTGGTTCCAACATCCTTGAGAAGACTGGTCTCGGGTCTGGGTGGTGTCCTTGGAGCCCAAGGCCTAGGGTGCAGAGGAAACGGGGTCGCAACTTTGGGCATCGGCAGCATGAGCAATGCAAAGGATGTATGAGGAGCTAGCAGGTCACCTGCCAGCCAGGTTCTCCACCAGGTTGTGCTTAGATACTGGGGATGCCCAAAATGCTGGAAAAGCTCAGCCAAGAGGCTTGGAAGAGGTGTTTGCTATACTTAGGACATAGTTTGAGTGAGTTTCACTGGTTCGTGTGCTGGCAGCTGGGCCTCATGGTGCTCATGTTGAGATGGTAGAACCTTTAAGAGATGGGGCCTTCTAAAAGGTCATTAGGTCACGGGGGTTGCCACCCGCAGATGGGAATAATGTAGTTTTCATGGGACCCAGTAAATTCCTCCAGGAGGAGGTTGTTTATAAAAAGAGCAAGCCTGGCTCCTCAGTCTCTCTAGTTTTCTGTCTCACCACATGATGTCTCCCCTGCTCTCTGTGATATAATCGGGGTAGCCCTCAGCAGACCCAAACAGATACCAACACCATCACCATGCCCTTGAATCTCCAGAACTCTGAGCTAAATAAACCTTTCCCATTATATAAAGTATCCAGCCCCAAGTATTTTGTTACAAGGACAGAAACCAGACTGAACAATGTTTCACAGCAGGGCCGTTACAAGTTCTAAGACACAACAGATTTGGACTTTGGAGGTTCATTGATGATACACTTTGTCATTTGATCTCTTAACCTGCTCAAACCTGAACTTTTAATTAAGCCAGGTCCAAACAGTCAACAGAGAAAAAGAAGGGGTGGGAGGAAGGAGGCAGGAAAAGAGAGACTCTTTACTTTAATAATAATCATCTGGCTTTTGCATTTGTACTTTTCCTTCTATACTTAAAGTCTTTCATTGTATAGAAAAGTCACCCACTGTGATCTAAGAGCCAAAAATGTTGTCTTGGTACCTATCCAGCAGGTCAGCTCCTTAAGGCTCAGTACACAAATACATTCTGCTGTCTTTTCCTTCTCAGCTCACCCCCACTGCCACACACTTCACAAGGTGCCCACATTCCCTCTCGGCCCTTCTCTGCCAGATCCTGACTCCAGTCCTGCTCTCTCCTCTTTCGCCAACTGCCAGCTTCCTCCTCAGCCCAGCCCTCCCTGTTCCTACAACCAAGTCACCTTCTCCACAGCTGCTCTCAGGACAAGAGCTAAGGGGCCAAGTCTGAGAGGACAGGCAGAAGAGCAGAAGTGAGGCTCAAAGAGCAAGCCTTGGTTTTCCATTGGCCCTTTGATGGTCACCCACACTTCCTCCTCATTACAGCCCCTGGCCACTTTGCCTACAGTTCACAGAAAGGAAAGTTGCCCAAGATACAGAAGTTTGCCAGAAATGGTTGTTATTCTTGTAAATGCACCCTAACTGGTGATACAAATCAGAGTTCCCTGGAGTGGGATATGTGTTTTATTGGAGCCCTGAAGATGATTCAAGGGCATTGGACATATGCTTTCTATTTAAGAGTTTTGGATTTAATTTCACAATCACCTTCTATTTATGGGAATGGATACTGGATTTCATGTGCGGTCACAGTATAAAGTTTCCTGTTAGAATAAATTTTCTAAATGAAAAAAAGCCATTTGAGGGAAAGTAGAAAGTAAGTCACTGTCTTGGTAGAATGCAAGCATGGTCAAAACCACAAAGGTTGGTGATGGACAGTTCTGATATCAGTTGCATAAATGTAGACTCATCACATTGACCCTCTATGCACTGAGAACAGATCAGAATCACAAGTCAAAATTTGACTCAAAGGACAAATATTTGCTAAGAGTCTTCGTCATGTCCACAGCTGAGAGAGTCACACAAATGGACTTGCAAACTCTCCCTTGACTTACAAAGTTCACAGTTTGCTTGTTGGAAAGAACAGGTCTATGTTCATAGAAACCACAGAGGAATGGAGTAAAAGGGTGCATAAGAGAAGGAGGCAGACTCAGAGAAGTGGGAAGGCAGGGGAAAGAGGAGCTCAGGAAAGTTGAATGACTAGAGGGAATTCAGAAACATGTCCTTGGCTCTGATCTCACCCCCTGCATTCTGAGAAGTTACTTTGGGTCCCTGAGGACTTTCTTGTGACAATGAAAGTCACCAGAGAACCACATTTCTAAAGGTGCAAGAGCTTTGTAAGGGACATTCACAAGCCATGCATTTTCTGTGCTGCCTGTGTCCAGGAGCTTATGGCAAGGTGTTCTAAGCTGGCACGAAGGCCTCACTATGCCTGACCAGGACTGACTGAGGGTCACTCCCCAGGCATCCACTCACCTACTCTCTGCTTTCCATTTTTAATCAAAACTCCTGGTGCTGTTCTTCCTCTGTGGCAGCTGCCTCCTCCCTCTCAGAAGCCAATCCAGGAATCCTAGACCTGAGAATGCTAAGCAGAAACAGAATCACAGCAGAGCCAAAACAGCCCTATTTCTCTTTAAATCTTGAAGGTTGGCACATTGGGGAGCTTTTCAATGTTTTGTTTTACCTGGGGTTCCACTATAACATCACTGTCCCCACCCTACCTACTAGGTTGCAGGTTAGTTAGACACAAGCTGACAAGTTCACAGTTCACAGCCGTGCCCCTTCCCACAATGGCTTAAAGTGGGGATCCTAGCCAATCAGACCCTCTTCCCTCTGCAACCAGAAACTATTATGAATTTTGAATCAGAACTACGAAACTCCGGTTTATGCCAGGCTGGCTCGAAACAGCAGAGGTGCCTAATGACAAAGCTAAGAGGATGACACTGTACCATGTGCCACCAAAACACAAAGAGGGTGGAGCCCCAAAGAGTAGCGGAAATGTGAAACCTAGTGTGTTAAGCAGCACAGAAGCCATGTTCTCCATTGGCCCTACACTGGCCTCCTGTTCCACCTTTGGTCAAGTATTCTTTCTTCCCAGCATTCCGTCCTTCATCCCTCCTCCATTACATTGAGCAATGAAACCCATAATCCTTACCCTGGCCCTTACTCTTACCTCGAATCATTTCTCTCTTGCCATTCCTCACATCACTCACTAGGTCGCCACCACACCAACCATCCTGCAGAGCTATGAACAAGCCAAGCTTATTCTAACTCATGGCCTTTGCATTTGTACTGCTTCTAGCTGGATGGCTTGTTTTTTTGTTTTTGGTCATTCAGGTTTCTATAGAAATGACTTTAGTTCAAGAAGGACTTCTCTGATCACTCTAGCTGGCCAGTTTCCCTTTTCTTGTTACCTGATTTGCTGCACAAGACCAGCTGCCTTGCTCATCTTCTTCCCCCAAGTGTCCTCCCACAGACCAGCATGGTGCCTGGAACATTGAAGACACTCATCAGATACTTGCTGAATAAAAGGCTAAAACATGAGGATCTGTCCTCCCTGGTCTAGCTAGAGAGCCATGCTGTGGCAGGGAAAGTGGAAAGGTCTCCCCAGCAGGGAAATCACCTTTACCTTGTCCTGTGTTTACAAGTTTCCTGGTCAGTGAGCCAATGCAAGCAAGTCCTCCTAAGGAAACATGAGATGGCAAAGAACTTGGCAAATAGATCCCAAGGCTGGTCAAAAGACAATCACACTCTAAAATATGCATGACCAGATTTTGTGCACTGTGCAAGTTTTATCTTTGACCGTAATTATGGAAACATTATTCAAGAACATCGTGAACACACAAAAATAAATCTTTAAAAATACCATTTGGACGACACACATACAAATGAAAGATTTTTGTCTTTCTACTATGGCAGCCCATTAAGGCATTTTTAAAAAGCAAATGTGGTAAGTTACTGCACACAGAAATCTGCAAATAAAAACGTATCCAGTTACAACTCAATCAGCGCCCTCACCAATGAAACCCACCCCAATCTCCCTCTCTCGTGGAGCCACCCAACCCAGAGTCAGAGGAGACTGCAGTTCACTCACTCTACTTCCTCAGGACTTGACCAAGGTGCCTAAAACCACAAAAGGTCACAATTCTTATTTAAACTCAGATACCCAGCAGAAAATGGTCACAACCATTAATCCCTACTTTAATCTTGAAGGAAAACAATGACTATTTGATGCCTTCCAGGTGTCAAGCACAGAACAAAAACATTTTAACACCTTATGCCATTAAAGCCTATAACAGCTGTACAAAGTATATACTATTATTTCTGTGCTCATGTTGAGCAGATTAAAGCTCAGAGAAGCGAGCTTGACCATTATAATACTTAACTGTGTCAACTTGAATAAGAAATACCCAACTGATTGAATAAGCATAGTTCTGGATGTGGCTGAGTGGATTTACTGAAAACAGAAGACCCCCCAGTGTCACCAACCAATAGGCTTGCAGCTTGGATATAAAGGAACAGAAAGAAGGTAGGTTCACTGCTTGCTGCCACCTGCTTACCCTGCCATGGACTGCTTCTCTTCTGCCATGCCTCTCTGCCATGCTACCCAGCGTTAGAGCCAGCCGACTATGGACTGAAACCTCTAGAAACTGTGAGCTAAAATAAACCTTTCCTCCTTTGACTTGTAGGTATCAGGTATTTTGTCCCAGTGATGAAGAAGCAACTACAGCATCTATGATCACCCAGCTAATCAAAGTTGGACTGGGACAGGAACTTGAATCCTGAGGTATCTAAATCCAAAGCCCCTACTTCACCCACAGTGCAGCTGCAAGCTAGCCCCACACTCCACAGATTGTCTCTCCTTGCCCTAAAACATTTCCCTACATGGCTGCAATTAAGAAATGGATATCTCATAGGAAAATGGATACATATTGAAGATATACTCCTAAGTGAAATAAATAAGTCACACATGTGTAAATACCAAATAGTTTCCCTGGTGTGAATAATCTGCAACAATGCATAAGATTCTAATAAGATTACTGACATTTAGAAATGGGAAGAAAGGAGCTAAAGGTGTAGGGAAGGTGTGATGGGTAGGGGAAGAACAAAAAGGGAAAAGAAAAAAATGTGAGAGAATGAAAAGATGAAAATAAAGTGTTTGTAGATGGGGAGGGGAGGAGGGGGTGAAGGGTGGGCAGAGGTAAGGGGAAAAAATGAGAATCAAGACTTGTCATGTAGAGGTACAAGATCCCAACAATGAATGTAACTGTACTGTATCCCTAAAATGTACCAATAAACTCAATAGAATTAAAAAAAAAAAAGAAATGGATATCAAGGTCCAATACTTTCCTCTTTTCCCTAGCCACTAAATACCCATGACATGCTGGGCCTGCAGGGATCACTATATTGTTGGTAACATCACATGCGGCTTACCAACCATCCCTCTGGACAGCCTCTCCTGTCTTCTGCCCTCTCTCAGAAACCTGTTTTTGCCTCCTCTATTGGTTATCAGCCTTTTGGCCTTAATTGTGTGCTAATTTATCTTATTGCCCACATTTTTTGGTGGTGGTGATAGCCTTGCAAAAACAAAAACAAACAATTTTCTTATATTCATAAGAAAATTCGTTGGCTTTAAGTAGTAACCTTAACTTTGCTCCTATTTCTTTCCTCTGAAGCCTTACTTCTAATCATATTTTTCTTTCTCAAAGTTTTTTCTCTTTCTTAAGGTTTTTAAGATCTTAGAAAGAAAACAAAATGAATTTGTTTTTTAAGTCATCTGTAAACTAAGTTCACTTTGATCAGCATCAAAAGAAACATGTTGGTTTTCAACATGATCCATAATCCTGGCAGTCCACTGGTAAGGATGGAGATGTGGATATAACCATATAATCTTTAGAATTACAAGAAAATGCAAAGATCTAGGAATTGGAATATCCAGGCTCAAACTTTAACTTGGAACCTTTCAGCTAAATGAGCTGCAGATAAGACTGTTTGGACTTGAGGTGGCAAAGAGGCATAAAGTGCTAAGTAATCAGGAAGTGCTACAAGAGTTGGGAGAAGAGTCAGTGACTTGCCCACCAGATAGCCACCTGGATGCCATTAACCCTTTATAACCCCCCTCCCCTCCCCCACCCCCTCATTAGCAGTCTCAGTTCTGCTAATGGCACTGAGGCATTTTGTCAACCAATGCACACATGCACACACACATACACACACACACAAACACACACACACATTTAATTTACTGTGTCAGGGATTGTAGTAGGTTCTATGGATTGGACATTGGATAAGGCAGGCAATCTTCCCAACACCAGGGAGATTATATCTCACTTTAGGTAGGAGACAGAATAAAACAACAAACAAATAAATAAAGTAATAAAAGCCCCTGTCTTACAGGAACAGCCTGCATTAAGGACCTAAGGAAAGTTCGTAGACTACTTGCAGTGTGGAAAGAAGGTGCTGGAAGGGAATGCATGAGAGAACTGTGAAATCTGAAGGGCCAGATCTGGCAGAGCCTTCCAGTCCATGGTTGGTGTGAAGTTCTAAATTTGGCAAAGTAAAACCTTGAGTGGTCAAAATCTTAAAAATCTTGTGGGGGTTAAGGATGCAGCTCAGTGGTAGATCACTTGCCTAGTATTCACAAGATCCTGGGTTCCATTCCCAGCATCATAAAAAGTAAAATAATTTTTTAAACTCTGTAAACTACCATTTAAGATGCAGTACTCATGCCATGTGTATTTAGTTCTGTGAAGTAGTTCTTGTGTCTGTGTGTGTGTGTGTGTGTGTGTGTGTGTGTGTGTGTGTGGTACCAGGGATCAAACTCAGGGCCTTGTACTTGCCAGGCAGGCACGGCACCACTGAGCTACATCCCTGGCCCCTGTGCAGTAATTCTTATACTCATGGGAGTTTGAGGAGAACTGAGTTACAGTAGAGGGGAGAATAAACAGGCTATTTCATGATGCCTCTCATTCAAACCCATTTTAAAATAATCCTCAGATGTATGATTCTGTGATACAGTCTGAAATGGACCAATGTGGAACCGGGTAAGTGTGTGAGAAGTGGGCTGAGGATGGATAGTGACACCAACATCTACACACTGACTCCTTGCTGAAGGAGTCATTTTGATATTTGTCTCTACAACCTTAACCCACACACTGTACTAAGGGCAAAGCCGCCGTCATCCTTTGCCATCGGGTCCAATGGATCCTTTTTATTTTTATGAATAATCTAGTCAAATGAGACTAAAAGTATTTAACTGTATTAGAGAATTTAATAATTTAAATCACAAATTTTCCCTGTGTTTTCTTGGTTTTGAAAGTATATAAACTCAAAGTAAGCCAAAGTCCTCAACTAAATGATCACCAACTAATTGTGTGTGATCCTAATACTGAGCTCAGATTTCAAGTAAATCTCTCAATTCTAGTTTATCATTGCTTCTGGTTCTTCATACACTTGCCACAGAAAACACATTGCTTCTGAAACCTCTGACAGCTCATAATTTGTTTCAGAGAAGATGTTTGTCCTCTTTGCTCCACATTTATAAAGCGCTTTTATTTTTACATTTATAAGAGGCCATTAGAACAATTACTCATGATGTTTTTCTTTCATTTCTATGTCACCTACTTTACAATCACCTTTGTAATCACCTTGGATCTGATTTCTTAATTTGTTTATTTTAAGTTGTATCAAAAAATTTTGAGAGAGCAAATATCATAAAAATTAAAAGAATATTATCGACCCACATTCTTTTAGACAGGATAGCCCAGGTTCGTGTTGCAAAATATTACATGATGAAATCATTCCTATCAAATGACTAACTTGATGAGAATATCATGTTTTCTTTTTGTCCTTAGAAATACATTGTTTACTCATAGATTCTTAAATTTGAGAACATTCGTCTAAATTACTGTTATGTAAGACACATGGCTAACATTTTCCTTATATACTCAATTTCTCCACCATCATCAGAGTATAAAATGCTGCTCTCTTTGATCTTCTGATTTCTCTAACATTGTGTTTCCCTCTGTCAATTTTCTTCTCTTTACACTGTTGTGCAAAAAATGAAAAATTCTACATTCAAAACTGTACTCATTGAAAGCAAAATAATATATCTCATAAACATGTACAGTTTTATGTAGCAACTAAAGAAATGATGAAATTAAATAAAATACATATCTGAGCAAAACAAATGGTAATTGTAAGAAGACTAAAAAGATGGTGTTTTTTAAAAATTTTTATTTTTGTTAGCATGTGTTTGCACTACATGATGATTGTGTACATTCAGTGTGGGGAGGTGCCACATGTACAGAAAACATCTTAATTCTTTTTCCTTCCTCTTCCCCTCCTAGCCAGCGCCCCCTCCGTCTGTTGGTCTCCTTCCCATTTGCAAAAGATTCATCTCCCAATTTTCTATTATCTTTTATTTTGCTCTTTAATTTATTTCTACTTTGTTTTCCCATATAAGAGAAACTATAACATATTTAAGTGTGTATTCTTGATTTGTTTCACATAACACTATCATTTCAAGGTGCAACAATTTTCCCACAAATGACTCCAATTTATCCTTTTTTATAGCCCTGCTGTACTCCACTGTACAGAAAAACCATATTTTCTTTATCCATTCATCTGTTGATGTGCATATAGGCTGATTCCAAGATGTAGCTATTATGAGATGTGCTGCTATAAACATGGGTATGCGTGTATCATTGTAACACGATGTCTCTAACTCTTTTGAAAAGATATTGGGAATGGGAATATCCTGGAATTTCTATTGTTAGTTTTTTGAGGAATTTTCATACTGATTTCTATAGTGATTATACTAATTTACATTTCCACTAACAATGCAGAAGTTTTCCTTTGCCCCGAATCCTTGCCAGCATTGGTTTTTACTTGATTTCATGCTGTTAGTCATTCTGTCTGGAGTAACACACTGAATGTCAATGTTGTCTTCATTTGCATTCCTTTAATGACTACAGATGTTGAACACTTTTTCAAGAACATCCGCACTTCTTTTGAGAAGTGTCTATTTGTTTCAGTTGCTCATTTGTTGATTGACAGTTTTACTATGTGGTTATCATCTCTGAATTGTTATATATTCTAATATTAGTCGTCTGCCCAAGGAGTGGCTAACAAAAATATTTTCCCATTTTGTAAGTTGTCTCTTCACTCTATTGAGTGTTTTGCTGGCTGTGCATAAGCTTTTTAATTTGATATAAATCCCATTTGTTGATTTTTCATGTTATTTCTTATGCAACTGTGGTTCCATTCAAAGAAAAATCTTTGCCTACGCCTATGTCTTCAAAAGCTTTACCTGTTTTATCTTCCAGTAAATTAAGTGTTTCTGCTTTATTACTCAGATCTTTGATCCGCTTTGGTTTTAGGTTAGTACATGGTGAGAGATATGGGCCTTGCTTCAATCCTCTGCATGTGGACAGCCAGCTTTCCCAGCACTGTTTGTTAAAGAGGGTATCTTTCCTCCAGCACGTTTTTGGCTAAATGGACCTGAAGTTGTTTCTCCCCTTTGTCTTCTCTTATGCCTTCTTGAGACATGGTGTAATACTTTAGACAATGTAATGTTAAAAACCGGGGGATGATGCAATAGTGACGATTAGTTGCATTATTGCATCATCCTTATAGGTGATTCCATCATTCTTCTTCCTTCTTTTTTGAGTGATTTTTACCCCAATTGGCAATAACTGATGAGTAATAATAAAATTGTCATTATGGTGATTAAATGGAAACTTTTTAATATATAAGAAAATTAAAATCACTAAGGTCCTATGACTTATCCATATATCCACCCATAGACTTATAAATGGTTCTGAAGGTGCAATGTGGTTATTGCAACATAGAATGAGCTTTATTCTGCTTTTGTTTAAAGTGTGTTCTTTGGTCTTAGGAACACTCCTAAAAATGAACATAAGTCATGAAATAGCAGTCTTTACAAATAGTTAGAACTTCTCAGGGAAAAAAAACTCAATCTAAATGTAAAACTGATCAAATACTGAGGTTTAGCTGCATTAATAGATTTGACCATTTACCAAAGACTTTCAAAACCAACTTCATTAGAAACTTCTACCACATACAGCAGCACAGTTTGTAATAGCCAAAACTTGGAAAAAGCCCCAATTGCCCATCAACTGGAGACTGGATAAAGAAGATGTGGTTTTTCTATAAAATGGAGTACTTCTCAGCCATAAAGAATGAGAAACTAGAGACATTTATAGCTAAGCGGATGCACATTGAGGCGATACTCTAGTGAAATAAATAGGATGCACGTGTAAATACTGAATAGTTTCTCTGATATGAATATTTAAAAGTGTAAATAAGGATCCAAATGTATAACTGACATTGTGCAATAGGAAGAAAAGATCTAAAGGACTAGGGGAAGTGGGAGGGGTAGGGGAATGGTAAGAATGAAAAAGAAAAATATGAGAAAAGGAAAAAATGGAAACTAAGTCTTTGTAAATAGGTAGGATGGAGGGGGTAAAGAGAGGGCAGGGGAATGGAGGAAAATAAGAATCAAGATACATTATATAAAGGTACAAGAACTTCTCCCACAAAGAAAAAGATTTTTTCTTTACCCACCCGAAATTCAACATTTCTCAGAGCAAAACTGAAGCTTAGCCAGGGAAAGCTCCACAGAATCTACCACGAAAATGCCGACCTCTGTGCTCAACCAGCTCCCTTGGTGGAACCCAGGCAACCCAGTCCTTGGGATAGTTTCTCCTGGAATTTGTCTCAGCGAGCAACAAGAAAGCAAAAAACGAAGGCCCAAAGAAAACAGAGAGGGCATCTGAGAAAATGTAAGCTTTAAAGCAAGGCACTAACAGTGTTCAGGTCACAAGAGGCATCCAATGTTTACTGCCTTACATTCTTTCCAGTAAATGGATTTATTGCTAGGGGTGCAGTGTTCCTGTTCTCTTAGGCTTTTAAAAATTCCTTTTTATCATTTGTATTTCCATTCAATCCATGAACATTCTGACTATTGATCAGTAACATAGAGGAAATGCCCAATTCACAAATGTGTTATGTTCCAACGCTTTGAGAGTTGATTATTTTAGGACTCAAGATATATTTTCCTCCAAAAATAAATATGTATATATAAATGTGTGATGCATGTATTTTGTGATCAAGGTCTCACTGTGTAGCCCAAGCTGACCTCCAACTCCTGGGCTCAAGCCATCCTCCTTTTTCATCCTCCCAAGTAGTTGAGACTAAAGGCACATGCAACTACATCCAGCTAAAAACAATATTATAAATTTTAGGTTTCCAGGCTAGCCCCAGAAAAGCCTTCTTAATTTATAACGCTGTTGAAGTTTTGTGTTTTTAGAGGGAAAATTAGTAGAACATATTTTTGTAGTATTAGTAATAAATACAAATATTAAATATAGTCTTTGTCTTGAATTCTATTGGATTAAACAATTGGGTTAATTAGATTAGAAGGACTATAGATATTATTTTAGGGAAAGACCTCTGCTTGCAAAATTTTCATAGGCATGACAGCAGCAGTCTGTAATTTTGAATGTAATTTTCTATTTTCACTACAATAATTTGTCATTTTTCTTCCTGTGGGCAGGACACACAGGAGCCATGACTAGGGTGGATTTTAGGCTCACAAAGTAAGACAGCGAAGGATGGAGCAGGAAGAGAAAAAAAGCTTGAGAGCAATTTCTTTGATGGAGAAAATTAAAATATCTCATTGTGAGAAGACTGCCTAAATCACTATTGACTAACTTGTTAAGGAAAAAGTAAGGAAACTTAGAAAGGAGGAGACGTAATACTAGGGCCCAGGCCCTTGAACCAGGCTGTTTGGTCATTCAGTTCCCCCTCTGACCATAAGGTGGCGCCATCAGCCCGGGCAGTCAGTTCGGGTGGGAGGGGCATGCAGTGGGCGGAGCTCCCTCGGACTAAGCCATGTTCTCCACCCAGGCTTTGGAACTCTGCAAGCCTGGACTAGACAGCATGTGTCAAGTTACAGACATTGTCCCACAGACAAGAATGCATCCAGTTCTTTAAGGCTCCACCTGTTCACACCCGAGCAAGAACACCTCTCTTGCTGGACATCATAACACACATCAAGATTCCAATTCACTCCTTCCCATTGTTCCACAATGTCAGCAATAGGCTTCTAAGCTTTTCCTAATTCCTAAAAAGAATCTAATCAAAGAATACCCCACATTCTCATCCTTAAATATCCCTCAGGATGAGAGAGCAAGATCTTCTATGATGAGCCTGGACTTTCACAATGGCCCAGTTTTACAACATACTCACAAGATTGATCTCTTTAACACCAAATGGTCAACCCCTATTCCTGATGCAAATCCCACTGCATCTCCTGCTGCATTTACTTCCAGTCCTAACCTGCTAAACCGCCCCCCCCCCGTTGCCTCAACTTTGTGGTAGTTGCTCCATCTTTCAAGATCTCACCCACGTGCCCCTCCCTTCAAAACCTTCCCAGTTTGAGCTGACTGGAGTTAGCTGATGAAGAGGATTTAGAGGGGAAACAGGGCCCCCTGCCTCAACCACAGACATTACTGAATGTTATGGTGGGCCATGACTGCCTCTCCAGTTACATGGCCTCAGTGGGAAAGAGGGCCCAACTCTGCAATCAGACTCTGCTTAACCTCAGGGCAGCACCAACTGATCCACTCTCATGCTTCTCAGAACTTGCAGTTAGGGTGGACTTCAGGTCTAGGACATCACAGTCTCAAACCTAGCAGGTGACACAGTGCCTATTCTCAACTCATGTTACTTTATAACAATATTATGATGACTGCCCCTCTTCGCCCACTCTCAAGTCAGTCTGCCAAACCAGGCTGAGTGACAGAGCCAAAGGAATCAGCAGGTAGGAGAGGAAATCCCAACAAAATCACCAGCCTGTGCACCCCAGTGCTCCTTCCCTGGGCCTACAGCCTAGACTAGTAGCTCCTGCAAACAGCCCGGTGATTCTGCAGAATTCTCAAAGCCCTCATGAGACTGACTGGACTGAGCATTCTCATCTGGATGCCTGGGCTTCAGCTACGTGGTCCAGAAATAAAACTTCAAGAACAAGTGCCCACCCATATTTACAACACCTCAAATTCTAGCTACTACCTGTTCTTTTCATTCTAAAGGGACAGGTCACAGAGTTAAGAACTGTGGCTGTTTCTTGGCTATTTGCTTTGTAAGGTAAATAGCCTGGAGATGAATTTTTAAGTTACAGGTCCTCTGAGAGCAGGCAAAGGTCCTCAGGCAGCAAGGGAAGTGTCTAATACAGGCAGAGAGGAGACAGGTACCAGTCATCTTCATCTGCAAGGTTGCTGGCAGAAGCCAAGGTGTCTGCAGCAGGTAAAGGGGGCTTGCCCTTGCCCCTTGGATCTCCTACTTCTGTATCTAAAAAGTGGGGACCAGATGCCTTTTTAATGCCAATACTCTTCATGTTCTCACCTACAAAAGAGATCAGATGGAAAGAAGGAACTCAGTTAATACCTTTAAGCAAGACTGAGAACAAACATCCACTTGACTCCAGGAAGTGTGGGGCCTTAACCAATTAGCATAGGCCAAAAAGCCCTTGTGTTGTTTGCTTGTTTGGCTTTAAGGATCTGCAGGAGGTGGTTTTTCATGAACTAGGGAAGCTGAGCTGAATATTCAAACAAGCAAGGCAAGCAATGAGGATGCCGGTCTGCATTCCACAAAAAATCTGTGGCTGCAGCTAACTTGCCATCAGAAGCAAGGGAATGAGTGCTCTGTTTCTTGCCACTTCTGCAGATTCAAATCAAAGTGATCATTTCCTGGGGCTCTGAAATCTGAGCAGGTGCAGTGGACAGCGGCTCCTGGACACTGCAAGCCCTGGGAAGCCCACTCTGAAAGCACCCTCCCCGTCTTCCTCTTTCTCCTAACTGAAGTCTGCTCCACCCGACCCACCCGAGAAGGTAGCTACAGTCATCGGCGGTCACCTGGCCACCAGCTTCCTCCCCAGGAAGGAAAGCTTCTGAAGCCAAGCAGCAGCAGAATGACCAGCCCGGGTGTCTCCGTATCCCCTCCCCCACGCATGTCACATGGCAGCCCCAATAAGGCCGGCAGTGCGCCCCGCCGTGGAGGCCCCGGGCTGCGTTGCCGGGGGCGGTGGGTGATGAAACCTTCCCGGCACATTACTGCAGAGGGCGCGGGCGCCGAGCCGGGCGGGGGTGTGTGAGGCTTCAGAGCTGGTACCCGGGCTCACCTGTTCTCCCAGAGAAGGGTGGTGCCCGCGGGGGAGGGACGAGGGCGTGCCAACACGCGGTGCGCGCCCCGGGGAGCTAGGTTGCTGTGATCGGGTCTCCGCCCTCCCCCATCCTTGCTAACCCCCAGAGTCGAGCCGTCGGGTTGACAAGGCCAGGAGCAGTTCCTGTCCCTAGCCTCGGCGCGAGGGAGACGTGAGCGTGCACACGTACACACACAGCAGGAGGAAAGGCGCTCCAAGCGGTGCCCAACTTTCTCCTTGCTTCCTCCAGCCGGGGAAAAAGCAGCTGGGGACAATCTAATCCGGGCAGTACTTAGGGAGGGGGCTCCAACAGGAAAGGGGAAGAGATGGAGAGCATTTCCCCGAATTTTGCTTTTTGGTTTTTTTCACTTGCATTCAGATTGAAGAGTAAAGGGAATCCCGAGACGGGCAGAGGCTAGCGCCTTGAAAAAATGGAAGAATGTATTTGGAGACGCGCAAAGTTGCCTTTAAAGCCGGCCTCCAGAGCAAACTGGGCTTCGCAGCTGGCTTATTCAGGGCTGCCTGGGCCTCTCTGTTACCCGCCTTGAAATGATGCAAGACTGGATTGTCACCTGGATCCCTGCAGTCCAGACTGGAATCCATCCGTAGTGGGAGAGGGCTAGACACAACATCCCAGGTGTCACGGGACCCACCTAAAAGAAAGCGAGAAGATGGGGCAGTTGTTCGGGTCAAATACTTTATTAAGTGCTCTGCTCCTATTTTCAACCCTGTTTTACTAGTTTTTAATGCAGAACCCCACGACGCTAAGAATTCCTATAGGTGTGTGCTCCATCGGCCTCCACTATCACGGTGCCCGGGTATGTGCTCTAATCTATCCGGGCCACCGTGCTAAAATCTTCAATGAATCGCAATTGGTGATAAGAGAAAACTTTCCCAGCCGGATGTGAGCCAAGGACCTGGAAGTCCCAGGATAGACGGTGCCCTCCTGCCCCGCTTTAGCGGCTACTGGAGCTGGGATCTGCCTTAATTTTTTGAAGTGCGTTCGGCCATTGCCCTGGAGCACCCGCACACGCGCACGCAACTCCGGCCGCGCTCACACTCACACGCTCACACGCGCGCGCGAACGCATTGCCGGTGCCAGGTCGGCAACTTTGTCGGGCGCTCCCAGCGGAGCTCAGCTTCCTCTCGTAGTAGTTGAGCGCAAGCCCCGCCTCCCGGCTGTGTTGTCAAACGGGCTGGGGTCTCGGATTGGTCCAGCCTCCGGGACAACACCTGCTCGACTCCTTCATTCAAGTGACACCAGAGCTTCCAGGGATATTTGAGGCACCATCCCTGCCACTGCCCGGCACTCGCGGCGCTGCTAACGGCTGGTCACATGCTCTTTGGAGAGCTACGGGAGGGCGCTGGGTAACCTCTATCAGAGCCGCGGCTGCGAGGAGGAGGGAAAAGGCGAGCGAAGAGGAAGAGTGGGAGGAGGAGGGGAAGCGGCGGAGGAGGAAGAGGAGGAGGGGAGCACAAAGAATCCAGGTCTCCCGGCGGGAGGTTTATACCAAGAACCATGTGTGCCGAGCGGCTGGGCCAGTTCGTGACCCTGGCTTTGGTGTTAGCCACCTTCGACCCGGCGCGAGGGACCGATGCCACCAACCCACCCGAAGGTCCCCAAGACAGGGGCTCCCAGCAGAAAGGCCGCCTGTCCCTGCAGAACACAGGTAAATGCGTGCGCCCCTGCGGCCAGGAGCCGCTGGGAGAATACTGCGCGCCGCACAGCGCGCCTTGGGCGTTTCGCCCAGAGCCCGGCGCCCATCCAGGGCCCGGTAAACTCTTGGTGTGGCGCGGGGCATGCATAGGAAAGCACGAGGAGAGGCGAGGCGAGGTTGCGCCGGGCTCAGAGCGCCCGGAATCCGCACGTGCTAGCAGGGTGATGAAATGGCTGGGGCAGGACTTGTTGCTGTCCTCTCCGGGGTTGAGGGGATATGAGGCAGGGCCCGACGCTGCCAGGCCACCCGTGCAAGAGCACTTCTCCATCCCGGCTGACCCACGGGAGGAACCGAGGGGCCCCGGAGCTGGGCCGACCCCTGCACCCGGAGACCACCGCTTCCGAGCCGGACAGCTTAGGCAGGACTGCTTCTCCCCCTCCTCAAAAGATGCCCGGCATCCCAAACTTTGCTGGCGAGACAAATTGCATCGCGTACTCGCCCTTTGGGGGACTCTACTTTTGGAAGGGGAAGCGGGTGGCGCAAAGCCTACCTCCGTGGTGCTGCCGCCGTCCCCTGCTTCTGGGCAGTCAGCAAAGCTCAGAAATGGTGACACGACCCGAACCGTGCGCCTCCTCTGCTCAAACGCCTCTCTGCTCTCGGCAAACTGCGGAGCAGAGCCAGGCGCGCGGGACACGGGGCTGGCCCTTTTCCCAGAGCTGAGGAGTGAAAGAAAATCTGCTTACAGCTCAACTCCTTCGTTCTGCGCCCACCCCCACCCCCGCAGCCTTTTGGGGGGGCCGTGCGAGTGCCGCGGCTACAGAGTGCGTGCGCTCAGAGCCAGAGCAGGAACGGACGAAAGCCCACAAGGGACGCCCCTAGTGAGTGAGCCGCGGTGCTGCCGGCACGCCGGGGCCGCGCGTGGGTCAGCCCGGAGCCGCTTACCTCCATACGCTGGGTCCCGCACCCGAGGACCCTCGCCACCCTTCCCCCTCTCTGGCGCTTGCCCTGAAAACTGACCGTGATTCTCCGGAGTTGGTGACCCTCGACAAATACAAGTCCCTTATTCTCTCTCGCTAGATTTAATCTGAATGCAGATTTTTCTACTCGGACCCCGCCCATCTTCCCAAATATACTTTTCTGGTGTAATTTTATTTCGGTTTAAATCAGACAATCCGGTGGGGTGGGGGGGGTGGAAGGGAAGCGAGGTTTTGCTGGAGGCAGAGTGACAGTTAACTCCGCAGTCTGTCCTTCCAGAGGCGAATGAGAAACCACATTCGAATGAGAACCCTCCTCTGCAAAGGAGGGCAGCAAGCTCTGGGGCCACGGGGATTAAATGAATCTCACACCCGGTCCCTAATTAAAAGGAACCTCTCAGGGTGAGCGGTGGCGTTTTGCACAGCTAGCCCCCTTCCGACTGGCTCTTGAGCCTGCTGGAAAACCGCAGCTTTCTTAGCCTGGTATTTTTAATGTGGATGGTTTGGAGGCGCTGCCTTAATAGGAATTTTGTTTTGATTTTTAGCTGTTGAATCATAATGCTGAATTGAAACTGCTTTTTGGACGAACTCATTTGGGGGTCAGTAAGGAAATGGCTGGGATGTAATGGCAGCAGCTTCTCCAGATCCAAGGAGAGACGGGTACATTTCACTGATGAAGTGCAGTCTTCAGAAAAAGCTGAGATATTTTCTGCTTCAAACTATCCCCACAAATACTTTAATAAAATGGAGAAAACAGGAAGGAGATACTCAGCCCTAACTTCTTATAGTTACGTTTGTCATTTTTACAAATAAAGTATTTGCAAATATCAGTACTTAGTAGTGAATGAGATTTTGTTTCCTTGCCTCCTTACACCCTGAAATAGTCATTTACTAACTTTTTCCCACTTAAACCTTCCTTTAGTCCTTACTAACTTTTATTTCAACTGACCTCTCTGCATTCCCCAGCATGGCTGAGAGTTATATATATGTGTGTGTGTGTATATATATATATATATATTTATATATTTGTATGTAATTTTCATTTTAGCGGAGATCCAGCACTGTTTGGTCAATGCAGGTGATGTAGGGTGTGGCGTTTTTGAATGTTTCGAGAACAACTCTTGTGAGATTCGGGGCTTACATGGAATTTGCATGACTTTTCTGCACAACGCTGGAAAATTTGATGCCCAGGTAACAACCACAGAGAGTGTGAAGGCTTGGGGTTGGCATAGCATGATCAAAATGTTCACTGCAAAGACTTGTTAATAGATTTCCTTGGCTGTTCTTTGTGGTGTTTTAGTGCTTGCGAGAGATATTCTTGGTCTATAGAAAGATGCCAGTGGCATTAATGATCTGCTCTTTGGAGCTGTTGTGTATACGAAATACTTCTACACTTTTTTTGTTATTATTTTTTGAGACAGGGCCTTGCTATGTATGTCGTTCAGACTGGCCTGGAACTTGTGGCAATCCTCCTGCCTTAGTCTCCTGAGCACTGCAATTATAGGCATGTGTCACCATGCCCAGCTTCTTTCTACTCCTAACCTGTATCTACACGGGCTAAGTAGACCAGGACATCAAAGTATAGTGAATTACAAACATCTTATGAGAGGACATATTGTGTCTGGACACCCAAAACACAGTCCCTAAAGCCCATTGCATTGTGAGCAGTAGGCTGAAGTGGCAGGGACTCCCTCCTTCCACATTCCACCTGATTGCTCTTTACACCTAGTAGGAATCTGTCATCTAGTATATATCAAGGCAAACAACCTAGACAATTCAAGGCCTCCAGAAGAGCAGACATTTATTCCTTCTGAGTAGAAGACTCCACTTGCCCAACCTAAAAAGTAAAAAACTTGAATAAGTCTTGGAATTCCACACTTTTCTTTTGCTGTATATAATAAATATAGTCCAGGCCTGACCCATCTCAGACACCCCTAGGTCCCCAGGGTAAAGCTGATTTGCTGCTCAGGGCAGAACAAGAACCCAACTAGCAATCTTGACAGCTCTGGGGCCAACAGCTCAAATACATGTTTTGATAGCATGTGGCATTAGGCTCACCTTCATTTTCTCTCTGGCCCTATAGAATAACACTTATTATCACTCATAAATTTTTTGTCCCATTTCATTGGTGAGTGATGATGTTTGGAAAGGCCAACAGTTTGGGTGTGATTTATGCCTATCACAGTCACCACACACTGACATCCCATAGAGAGCCTGACAAAGCAATGCCTGGGAACCAGAGGGGACTGGAGGACATGAAGTGGCAAGTGGGAAAAACAGAGACCCGGGCAGGGAAAAGGTAGAACTTTAAACTCTTAAGGTTTTGGAAAGAAGTGTCCCTTCTGGATTACCTGGAGTGAGGAGACGTAATAGGAAGTCCAGAGGAAAGATGTGTACTACAAGACAAGCTCACAGGATGTCAGGGAAGAATACCAAGAACAGATTGCCACAATCCTTGCACTAATCTTCCCTTTTCCCCCCTCAACCAACAGGAATATGTTCTCAAGTTAGAGGCATCCCTTTCAGGTCAATTCTCAGCATAAACTGCTTAAAAAATTGACACACTGCCCTCCATCCCATTTGACTCCTGGACAGTTCACAGGAGAAGGGGCACTGGGAAGGTGACTACACCGCATGGATTTTCAGCCATCAGACATGATCTGCAGACATTTTGATTGCTTTCTAAAGGGAGAACCAAAATAAATGTGTTGGCTGGCTTCCCACTTCAGACCTAAACCCGTTTACTTTCTCAACTCAGTGACTTCCGGACCTGTCTAAAAACAGAGGGTGACCTCTCCAAGGATAGCTCGTTTCTATAGTAATAGAGGGTGTGAAGATTCCTGGGTAGGCATCCCACAATGCCTCTGGGCCACTAGAGGTTGATAAGGGAGAAAAGGCAGAGCTGCCTCCACACCCCCAACAGCTGTCTCCTTTCTAGGATAAGCACAGCTTAATGGAGTTGCCAGGAAAGAGAACTGCGGCCAGATGTATGCTTGGCCGCCTTGGCCCCCTCAGAGCAGGACCGCGGGGGGAGGGGCTGTCAGATGGGCACTCAGGCTCAGATGCTGCCAGGCTGGGTGCCAGGAAAGCCTTTTAGAGGCAATAATCCTAACAGTTTAAAGGAGTAGAGTCATTTTTGGAAAGGCAAAGAGTGTTCCTCCTTGAAGGATGGGAGATGACAAGAGTACAAATCAGAGGCACTTAGGCAGAGAGGGGAGGTTCCAAGAGCACACCATCTCAGCGGTAGTGCTCGTAGCATTGAAGGAAAAAGGAAAAATGTTTGATTTGGACAAAGAGGCATCTTCCACTGGCGAAGAACTCTTGCTGAGAATGACAAAGGAGTTAAGGCCCAATTCCCCTGGTGTGCCAGAAAAGTTGCCACTCAGTAGCCAATACCGGGCTGTCTTGAGGACAGACAGCCACAGACGCCCCAGTTCAAGGAAAACTAAAAGTGCAGCTGCTGAGGAAAGAGGCAGATTTGTTAGCGTACAGAACTAATATTCCTCTTCTGGAAGTATCATGTCCCTCCCAGTGTACCTCCGATGTAGCCTGTCACCTGGGAGGTTATCAGTCTGAGAAGGAGCCTTGGGATTGTACTGTCAAAAAAAGAAACTTAAATGGGTAAATGTCTAACCATATCACAAAGTCTTTCCTCTTCTGCCGCTTCTTCCTCTTCTGTCCTCAGGGCAAGTCATTCATCAAGGATGCCTTGAAGTGTAAAGCCCACGCTCTGCGGCACAGGTTCGGCTGCATAAGCCGGAAGTGCCCTGCCATCAAGGAAATGGTGTTCCAGTTGCAGCGGGAATGCTATCTCAAGCATGATCTGTGCGCAGCTGCGCAGGAGAACATCCGGGTCATAGTGGAGATGATCCACTTCAAAGACTTACTGCTGCACGAGTGAGTACTCATAATGCCTTGCCTCACGGGGAAGCTGGCGATGTAGGGCTGCTCCGGCAAGGATGGAGTAGTGGAGATTGGAAGTGTGCTGCACTCAGTCTGGGAGGTTTGCTGTTAGAGGCTGAGCTCCTGTCAAATGGGGAAAGTTGAGTTTGATTCAGAAAGCCGCACTAACTCCCCTAGGAATCTCCTTTCCTGCTGGCTTTCAGGAAACTGAAAGAGATTTCCATCACCTATTTTGAAATCATAGGCAACAAAAATAGATGTGTGTGTGTGTGTGTGTGTGTGTGGTGTGTGTACGTGTACACTGAGAAATACTCTGTTTTTATCTTAGACAAGAACCCCACAGGTCTTCCAGGTAGCTGCAGGATACTTAATAACATTTGTGGGATGTTTACTCTGTGCTTTTTGTATGGTTTTCTCCTGATTCTCACAACAGCCCTTTGAGATAGATTCCTTAATCAGCTCCATTTTACATGATGAGAAAACTCAGATCCACTGAGGGTCACAGCTAGTGAGATGCAGAGCTCCACTGTGATCCACGCAATCTGGCCCCACAGCCTACACTCTTAAATAACCCACACTCAGAGCGATTGCTTCTTTTTCTGCCTCCAGGCTCTCTTTTTGCTCAGAAGGTCCAGCTCACCGTTTCTAACTCATTAAGGCCCTGCCAGAAGAAAAAAAAAAAAAAAAAAAAAAAAAAAAAAAAAAAAAAAATATTACAATGCCAAAACTAGGAAATACGAACTGAACTTATTCAAAGACTTGAAATTCAGTGATAAATCAAAGCCATCTCATTCCTTAAAAATTATCTCAGCTACAAAATCCTAAATGTTGCACGATGGTAAGGCCTGTTGATGCATAACTGTTCCTGACACAATGCACAGTTCATAAACATTGAAGGTTAGGATGACTCCTTTTTTTTGGACTGGGATCGAACTCAGGCCCTTGCACTTTCGAGGCAGTCATCGGAACCACTGAGCCAAATTCCCTGCCAAGGATGATTCCTTCTTCAGAGATGCTGAGCAGAAAATAAGCCACTGGCTAAGCTGTCTAGAACATGTTATTGCCAGCTTGGTGGCACTCTTGTTCTTCCCACAGTGACTCATTGAACCAAATCATTACAATTCTATGAATTCTTGCCCCGCAGTTCGTCCCATGACCTTCTCCCAGGAGTGTCACTAAACAGGCTATCCCTACTTGACTAGTGCCATCTAGACCACAGAGTACAACAACCATCTCCTGTTATTGCCCACTTGGTTGTAAGCTTATAGGTAGCTCACCCCTCTGGTATAGTGTAAGGATTATAAGATTGATGGTGAAGCTCTGCAAGCAGCTCTTGTCCAAAACAAATTATATTGCCTTTTCTGAATCATACTAATGCCTTATGAAATATTTTTATTCTTCCAAATACCTACAAAGGAACAACAGCATCAACAACAACATTATTTTTATGTGTCAGGCCCTAGGCCAGGGGCTTTACATGAATTATCACATTTGTCTTTCCTAACAACACTGAGATAGGGATTACTGTTCCCTTCTTACAGAGGAGGAAAATGAAGCTAAGAGCTTAAGGAACTTTCTCTGAGGTTTGGTTCCTACTATTCAACTTGGGAATTGGTGATAGGCAGTTGTCCCTCAATATTGTTCCTGGACCCCATCCAGATGTTAAAATCCACAGATGCTCAAGTCTCATATGAAATGGTGTAGTATTTGCATATAACCTACTTATATAACCCACTTTAAATCAATTCTAGCTCACTTATAATACCTAATACAATGAAAATGCTATGTAAGTGGTTGTTATACTATTTTGTTTAGGGACTAATGTCAAGACAAAAGAATGCACATATTCAATACAGGTGCAATTTATTTCCCGAACATTTTTTATTCATGGTTGAATCCATGGATGTAGAGGGCCGACTGTATATGACTGACACAAGTTGTCAGAATTCTAGCTTCCTTCGCCCTGGCATGTCCTCCCCTCACTAGACCTACTAAGGCCTCATTGGTCCCCAAATGTGACAAGGGTTTTTTTTGCCCTTTCTCAAATGTATCCCCATTCTACACAGAAAGTACTGTGAAACCCCCCTCTTTTAAGGAACCTCTGGAAAAAACAAACACAAACAGCCCATGGCCAAGAAACTCCATGAAGTCTTTTTGCCCAAGTCCCCTCTCCCTCCTGTCATCCATGGTTCACTGTCCTCAACAATGGAGAATGAGTGCCAGTTTATAAGTCTGTGATTCGTGTTTAGAGTGTAAAAATTCCTTATAGTCTTTTGGTAAAAGTCTTATTTAGGAAAACTGAGTTTTAAATTTGTTCCCTCATCCTTCACATTTAAGAGGGAGGTGGCTTTCTGTTGTTTTCTCCATGAACGTGGCCCATAGAGCCAGGGACCTTCATTTCCTTAGGATCCCCACGCCACTTAGAATGAACATACGGCCCCAACCCAGCCTACTCCGGAAGTGCCAGTGGCCCAGCCCGATCAGAAGTGTGGGCCTCTTTTAAGGACATGCCATGTGGTAACCTACAGGTCCTCATTGTTTCCTGCAAAGGCATCACTTCTAAGGTATGGGTTCCATCAAACTCCAGCTCCTCCAAAACCCCAATTATTTACCCTTATGGGGCCACAGCTCTGCAGAGCATCTGCTTGTACTTTAAGCTAAATTGCTTGAGATTTTTTTTCCCCTCTAACCATCTTGACTGACTAGAGGATCCTGTCAGTGACCAGATATCAAAAAGTCATTTCAGAATATGTGGCATTGGTCACAAATAAGAGAATGAGAACCAAATTTGCTTTTCACTTAAGAGAAAAGGAAATGTAGTCATTTCTCACCTCATTCCTCAACACAGCCCTCATCTACTTCAAAATGTGCACATTCACTTAAAGCAGCTCTTCTCCATTCTGTTCCGCTCTGCTCCTCTCACCCCTTCTTATCTACCCCCACTGTCTCCTTATCGTCTGCCTCCCTCCAGCTGCAGACAGCCTACCTTGGCTCCACAAGCCCTGTCACTGGCAGCCACACATCATTTGGAACCTCCAGACACATGCCCCTCCAAGTGTTATTTTTTTGTTTTGTTTTTTGTTTGTTTGTTTGTTTTTAACCCTTTAACCTTGCTGATACCCTTTTGAGTGAGCTGAGCTTTATCATTAGACAGGGTCTCAGTCTGCAGCCTGAGAAGGCACCATGCCAACTCGAAACATGGCTTAGATTAGCTTGCTTTGGCACACACACCCCTTCCTACAGTCCACAGCCTACTAGTCGGGAGCAAGGGCCAGGAGCTGAGGAGAATGTGGAAAAGCCCTGCCTTCCTTAGAATTCTGAGAGCGCCTGTAGCAGACATAACACCCTAGGGAAATGGCCTTCCTCTTACTCTTACTTAAAGAAAAGAATCAATTTAGAATCCCCAAAAAGACATATTCAGCCCCTTCAAGGTGCTCATCTAGCCCCTGAGAGTACAGTAGGTACTAAAATCTTGTTGCCACTTCAGCAGACGTGCTTGGTGAACTTGAGCTCTCTGAGCCAGTTGCTAATTTTAAGAAATGGAAGGAAGTTGGATGTGATGGTATATGCCTGGGCTCCTAGCACTCTGGGAAGCTGGGGCCGGGGGCAGGACTGTGAGTTTGAGCCCAGCCTAGGAAACTTAATCACTTAAGCAAGACCCTGTCTCAAAATAAAAAGGGTGGTGGATATAGCTCAGGGAAAAGGCCCTGGGTTCGATCCCCAGAAATACCAAAAGAAAAAAAAAAAAGATGAAAGGAAGCCAACGTGCATTGAGCATTTCCCTTGTGCTGCTCTGTGCATGCTCTCAAGGTAGCCTAAAAAGACACTACTATGCTGTGTTTGTCACTGTCAGAGGCCAGCCTTAGAAAGTTTAAGCACTTTGCACCTCCACTATGAACAGATTCTAACACCAAAGGTATCATGGAGGCCTTAAAAAGCAGCTGGAATGCTATCAACCAGAGTAACCCTTCTCTGCTCTCAGGCCTTCCTATACTGGAAGCTCCCAAAGGCCACCTCCCTCTGCTCAGTTTTTACATCCACTAAGTGAGGACCGTTTGCTCAATTATAACTTGAGACCTAATTAATAAAGAATGGCAGCAAACTGCTTCACACATTATCCTAAAACATAATCTGCTCTTTCTGCATACTAACAACTGCCAAGTTACAAAGAGAGATCACATTGGCTCTAATACAGCCATCCAGATGGCCAAGGCCCATGGAGCAAAAAACTTTTGCTGCTTGTCGTAAAGATCTCACATTCCACAGTGATTTCCCTGCTCAAGGCAATGACCCAGGGCTTGATACTCATGGTCAAATGTATCCAGAACTTTTGCTAAGGGCTGCTTATGAGTGCCAGTTAGCCAGCTGGATGCATACTTCTGTGTAGAGCGGTTGCCTAGCATGCATGAGGCCCTGGGTTTCATCCCCAGTCCCGAAAAACAAAAATGAAAGAAGAAACAAAGAATGCCAGTTAGTCACATGAAGCATTCCATACCCCTTTGGGGATTTTAAAAGGCCAATCGGTGAGTGGGCCCTAAGCACCCATTGCTGGGCACACTACTTACCAGATGGCTCATAAATAAAAAAGCAGGCACATTGCTACCTACCTTCTGCACACATCTTCCACCTCCTGGAGTAAACTCCTCTAACAGTTTTCCAGAAGAATGGCCCAAGGCAGCCAGAAGGGGTTGAGCCCTCCAGAGCAAAGCATAAAAGCAGGCTCACACTGCAAATACAGGAGCCTCTCACTTTCTGTGCTGGGGAACCCCAGACTGAAAGAATAAGGGTGGTTAGACAGCCACTCCCACTGCCCTGCCACTGCTACCAGAAAGGGAAATGATGTTCCAAGGAAGTGGTCTTCCTGGAGCCCTTCACCGCCTATTGCAGAGGCCTCCAGATGTAGAGGGAAGTATATTCAGTAGCTTCCCAAAATACCCTTCCTCGTGAGCCTCAGCCAGGAGCAGGCACAGACATGGGAGAAGTGGCTCTTGGGAGCCTCAGTCAGGGGACGCTTCCTGCAACAATGGCACCAGGTACAAAGTAAACTGGCCTTACTAGCACCACACAAGAGACGAAGGTGGGGGACTCAAGGCAGCCGTAAGGAGCTGCCACAAACTGTAAACCCTTCCTGTCTTCTCCCTTACTGAGAGGAGTCCTGAGTTTGGAATTGAAGGCCCTCTACCATTTGCCCAAGTGTGTTCCACTGACCCCAAGACCTAACACTTAGGTGAAAATCACCTGGCTCCCATGGCTGGACACCCCCAGAATGCTCGTGTCTTGTTATTAATACAGCTGCCCTAGTCACTGCTCACCTTCCTTTTAGTGTCCTAGCCCTAGTTATGCACCTGTGAATTGTTACTGGCTCTTTTTCCTGTGGCAGGCTCTGTCTGTACAACTAGTATGCTTTAGTTATTTTTTCTTGTTGCTGAGACAAGTTACGCAACACCCAAAGTTAAATTAGAAAAGGTTTATTTTGGCTCACAGTTTGTAGAGGACTCAGTCCATAGTTGGCTGGCTCCAAAGATGGGTGGCATGGCAGAGGGGCATCACAGAGGAGAAACAGTTTACTGTGGGAAGAGGGCAAGAAGGCAGCAAAGCAACAGCAGCAAGTGATAAGCAGAGACAACAGCAGCCCTCTTTCTGTCCCTTAAATTCTACCCACCCTCAGTAGCACTCACAACCAGGGTGGGGGACCCTTAACCCAGCATTGCATCACAAATCAATCCCAGCATCACACATCCTAGATCCAGCCACCTCTGAAAAGCTCCACCTATGACTGCATGATGGGACGGACATCTAGATACAAGCCATAGCATAGTATGAGTGAGAGCCTCGTATCTATAGCTCCTGCCATGGTAGAGGCCAGTGCTCCATGGAACATGGGCAAAGGCTTAAAGTAGTTCCACCAAACCCAAACCAAACACTGGCCTCATCTCTTTCCTGGCACTGTCACAGCACACCAGGACCCCTATGGAACTTCTTCCATTCTTAGTCTCTCTCTCTCTCTCTTTCTCTCTCTCTCTCTCTGCTTTCAATCTCTAGACCCTACGTGGACCTGGTGAATCTGCTGCTTACCTGTGGGGAGGAGGTGAAGGAGGCCATCACCCACAGCATGCAGACTCAGTGTGAGCAGAACTGGGGGGGCCTATGTTCCATCCTGAGCTTCTGCACCTCAGCCATCCACAGGCCCCCCACAGTGCCTCCTGAGCACCAGCTCCAGATGGACAGAGCCAGACTCTCCCGGGCCCACCATGGGGAAGCAAATTACCACTTCTCAGAGCCCAGCAGCAGGGAGAACAGCCGAGGTGCCAAGGGCGAGCGTGGGAGTAAGGGTCACTCTCATGCCCGGGGCAGAGCTGGGGGCCACGGGACCCAGGGACCTTCTGGAAGCAGTGAGTGGGAGGACGAACAATCGGAGTATTCTGATATCCGGAGGTGAAATGAAAGGCCCAGCCACGAAAACTTTCCTCCACGACGTCCATTTTCTTATCTATGGACATTCCAAAACATTTACCATTAAAGAGGGGGATGTCACAGGCAGGATTTTGTGGGGAATGTGGACTTCGTGAAGGTGTATGAGCAGGTGAGACAGCTCCTCAGGCAGAGAGGTCTGAGAGGTGCCTAGGGAATCAGGCATTCACGCATACTCAAGGGAACCCCCACATCCTCCTTGTAACTTCGTCTTCTTTCCATCCATGGAGCCAGTGGGTGGTGGGCGCGTGGTGCATTCTGTCATGGGGGAGGTGAGGCAGGGAGGGGAGATCAGGTGGCTACTTGGGCTGGACCACATTACGGGTGCTAGGCTCTACCCACAGCTCCTGGTGCTGTCTTCACAGAAGGCAGGCATGTGGTTTCCAGGAGTGAACGGAAAGGTGGCGAGCAATGCAGGGGCAGGGTGGCAAGGAGGCAGGGGCCACAGCGGGGCTCGGTGCCAAGTTTCCTACATGGGACCTTGTGTTTCAGAGCTGCTTGAGGGGGTGGGGGAGTGTAATTTCTATGTGTAATTTCTGAGCCATTGTTCTGTCTAGGGGACACCCACCTGAGGGATTGGCCCCTGTGTGTTTATATTTTAACCACTGCTTCAAATCTTGATTTCACTTTTTTATTTATCCAGTGACATCTACGTATCTGTCATCTAAATAAATGGCTTTCAAACAAAGCAACTGGGTCATTAAAACCAGCTTAAAGGGGGAGGATAAACAACCCCAGCCCATCCTTTGCAAGTGAATTTTTTGTGAGTGCAGTTTTAAAAGGAATCAAACAGCACTATATTGACATGGGCTCATACCCACCTGGGACAAACCTCCTAATTGGAGGAAAATGCACACATGGAGAGTCTGTTTGACAGATTCCTTTAGAATGTTGCTATCTCACCTTGACCCTTAGCAAAGATCCACAGAGCATTGGGCCCACATGTGATCTTGTGCAGCCAAGCAGGAAACCTGGCTCCTGTGTGCTGAAGGACAGAAAAGGGGAGAAGAGAATGAAGACTGCTAAGTAATTCCCATCAAGGAATGCTAACCTTTAGCATAAATGGAGGGACTGCTGCAAATCTCTAAGGGACAAGACTTTCCAGATCCTAATGGAATATTTAGCAATGAGAAGGGAAGTCAAAGTGGACAAAAGAAAGGCAGAGGAAAAGATGGAACTAAAATACAAGGCAGAAAGGGCAAGCCTTATGATAGAAAATCTATAAAAGCGAGTTTCTTGCAGTTACTGTGAGCTTCTCATTGATAAGCACTTTCTTCCTAATGGCTTTGAATTAAAGCTTCTTGCTACAGCCAAAGCTCGAATAGGAGTCAGTATTTTCAGGAGTGGAGAGATGTCCTAGGCTGGATCCTTCTAGAACAAAGGTCAGCAAACTTTCTGCAAAGGGCTAGATAGTAAATACACTGTTGTCAGTTTGGCGGGCAATTTGGTATCTGTTGCAGCTAGTCTACTCTGCCTTTGTACCCCAAAAGCAGCCCCAGACACGTAAAGGAAAGGGCTTGGCTCTCTTCCAGTAAAATCTTATTTAACAATCCCCCAGCTGAATATGAGTCCCAGGCCAGAGTTTGTTGAGCATAGTTCTAGGGAGTAAGCCAAAAAATATGCATCCTCCCTTATCTTGACAGACATTCGTTAGCTCTCCCTCAAGCAACCAGAGACCAGGAACAGAAGCTAAATTTTTCTACTGTTAAATGATCTGCTCTACGGAATACCTTCACCCCAAACACAACTGGTGTTTATATTCCCCAACTCCGTCTCATAGGCCATGTGAGAAAGCTATCGTTAGGTGGGGTGGGTCAGCAACTCACCAGGAAAAGCACCCAGACTGAGCTGGGACTGCAAAGAACAGAGGATCCATGTGTCTAACCCAGCTCTGCCCTGGAAGGAAGGAGGCAAGGCCAGGCTCTGCCATAGGAACCGAACATAAACATGGTTTTCTCATGCCACAGGCCACTGCAGCACGTTGACTGTTTTTCCTTACGTCACTCAAAAGCTGAAGCAATAACATTCTCCCGCGTTGCTGGGTCAGCTGTTCATTTGTTCACCAGCTCCTGGACTGGATGTGTAAATGTCTTATGTGTTCGCCTACTGATGTCCCATCCTTTGCGTCTATTGTAAATATTTGTCATTTGTATTTATTATCTCAGTGCTTTCTCCCAAAGGCATAAAATTGCTTACTATGCTCATTTGTACTCATTTGTACTCTGTTGCATATTTTTCATTACCATTCGCTGTTTCTTCCCCTCTCACAAGTCGGGGAAATACCATTTACTTGGACCCTTCATGTGATTGGAAACATACAGTAGTATTTATTGCTCAAAACTGTCCAGATTCACGTAGACATCAGTGGAGGCATTTGCACAATCTAAAATGTAAGCAAAGTAGTTATTAAAAATATCCCCTCTCCTTGGGCTTCGTACTTCATACAGATTTAAGCATGAGTCTTCCTTGGAGGAAGGATGTGAAGCTCCAAATAAAGATACAGTGTTTATTTTGAGCTTTGCAGCTTAACAAGATGATCTGAACACCTCCCCTTTGTATCAATAAATAGCCCTGTTATTCTAAAATGAGAGAATGGAGAGTAGTAAAATGCTGACACTCAAAATTAAATAAATAGAAAACACCAGCCCAGAACTGTAATCATACTTCTCTCTCTCTCTCTCTCTCTCTCTCTCTCTCACACACACACACACACACACACACACACACACACACACAGGTTTAAATTGGGACTTAGTAGAACCATCACTAAAACAACGCAGAAAAAACAATGCTTCCAGTGGCCACTTCCTGAGGAAGAACAACCCTGTCTAATCTCAGAATCCTCACCATGGAGCTTGCTAAGCCATAATAATGTTTCTACTATGGACATAGGCAACAGGACCTACATGTTGTTACACTGCAATCTTTTTCTGTAAGCATTAATAAATGTTTCTAATAAACAGCTTCCTCTTGAGAGGTATCACTGTCTGAGGGGATTTGAAGACCCCATGCAAATGAGGGACAGCTGGGCAAGCAGGCTGTAGACACTCAGGAGAGTCCTCTGCCTCTGTGGAATGCTTAACTCACAGAGAGGGAAGCCCCTGGTCTTCTGCCTCGGAGTGACTCTGTCTAAGTCCCTGTATGAGCCATCCAGAGAGTGAAGGAATTCTGTGCAGCCGGCCTAGAAGTGCCACCCCTGTGCCCTATTAGGTTCTTTCAACTCACTCCTCTAATCTTTGGGTGTCCCTTGGGGTTGGGCACCCAATCTTTCATGTTGAGCCTGCAGCTGATGCCAACATCTTAATGACTCGGTGGCCTAGCACACCCCAGGAAGCTCACTGCCTTCTCCCCGACTCTTCCTCATCACTGCAAAACACAGCTGGTTCACTACAGATTACACCACCACAGTCTCCGGCCATACCACCCTGAACTCACCCAGTCTTGTCATATTAATTACAGCACCACAGGTGAGCCTACTGTGGCTCCATAATCAGCATTCTGCACGCTTTATCTCATCCTGTGTCCCACAAGTAATAGATATCAGCCCCATTTTGGCCGGTGAGGTGGGATTGAACTCGATAGGGACCCCTAAGCTTACAAGCCCTTCACTACTCCAAGCCTCGAATCTCTACCTTCAGTTTATTTTTAATTTAAACCAATTGTTATTGTTCCTAATTTATACATGGCTTAGAAAAGAATAATTATACTCTTACATTTATAGCAGTCGGCCCCTGAGGAGCTCTGCCTCAGAACAGAAAGGAAAATTGATGCCCTCACCTTTCCCCACTGCAAAGACTGAAACTGTGGTTCAGTTAAGGGACAGCAGGAGAATCAAGGAGCCTTGTCACTTCCTTCGCCAGTGGGTCATTTTTTAAAAGGTTCGTCTTGTGCACCACTTAGGAAAGCATTTGGAGAGCCACTGGCATTTGTGGGCGTGCAGGGTGAGCTTTCTTCATCAAAGGCACCCCCTCACCAGCCCTGTCTGAGAAACAAACTCCCCACTGTCAACACCTTCACTGTGACACTTACAGATTCTTGGGAACATGTTATGTGTCCCTTGCTTTGTCTCTTATGTAACTATGTTACTTCTGAACCTCACTTTCCAGATAAAGAAACTGAGTCTCAGAAAAATCTTAGCATGCCTGGAGACCGTCGTAAATCTGGTGAGCTCTCGGGGTGGCATGAAAAGCTGCCCTGCTCCCCTGGACTCGCCTCCTCGAGCTCCAGGTGTGAATACTTGGGTGCCCTTAACCCAAGTTCAGAAATGCAGTTGCCTCCCCCACAATCCTCAGGACTGCTCCAGCCCAAGTTTCAGGTATTATTAGGCTATGAGAGGAGGAAGGCAGAAGGGCTTCCAAATATGCTGGTATTTAAGCAACGTTTCCAAAGGAAGCTGGAGTAGCTTGCCCCAAAATCCAGAGTCAGAAATCTGAATTTGTTCTAAAGTCAACAAAAAAATAAAGCAAGTGCGCACGTGCACATACACACACACACACACACACACACACACACACACACCCGCTGAGGAGGGACAAGACTTGGCCAGAGAACAGGTTTTCTGTGAATTATTTTTTGTGGGTGGAGAAGAGAAGAAAGATGAGGAGGGAAGACTTGGCCAGAGAACAGGTTTTCTGTGAATTATTTTTTGTGGGTGGAGAAGAGAAGAAAGAAGCCATGGACTAGGAGTCACGTGTTGGTGCTTGCATAAGCAGTTCAGTTTTTATCACTCCCCAAAAAGAATAAAAAAAAAAAATCATTTCCCAAAGAGAGCAGGAAAAAAAAGTCATAAAGCCAACTGAGCTTATGTTGAAATGAACTCCACTACCCTGAACCTTGCCACTTGACAGAACCCAAAACTCCTGGCACCTTTGGGTCTACAGCCACCTGGCCACTCTTTAACACTGGGTCTGCCTGGGCAAGCTACCACTCCATAGAAACAAGCAAAGCTCCTTCAGGGAATTCCCAGAAGCAGGGCCATTATTCACAAGGTGCCTAACACTAATCAGCTAGTTCCATTTTCCATTACACTGTTTCCAGGACTTTTAATGGTTCATAAATTAAGGGGCAGTTCCTGCATAAAAAAGAAGCAGTATGCTAAAGAGCCTGGGAACCGCCCACTTGCCCTCCAAGTTATGAAAAACTCCGCAAAGGACTGAGGATCCAAAGAGGGCTTTGTTCAGGAAGAACTATCAGTCCCTGGGATTTTGTTCCAATTATTTTCTGCTATGTAATAAAACTATCCTCTAAAGCTTATTAGATATAAAACAACTAGTTTATGCTGCTTATAATTTTGTGGGTCAGAAATCTGGAAAGGCTGCTAGGTGGTTAGACTGCACACATGGCATTGGCTGGGACAAGAATCCACTTCCAAGATGGTCTCTCCAAGATGGTGCCTCAGTAGTGACAGCTTCTCATTTCTAACCATGAAGGAGAGTGCATCACTTTTGCATACAGTTACCTGTGTCTCCAGTAGCCCTGCCATTGCCTGGAATCAATGAAGGAAGGAAGGAAGGAAGGAAGGAATAAAATATCTTACCTAAAAGGATGCCAAAATATCAAATCAAAAGTTTTTAAGCCAGTTGTAGTGGTGCACAACTATAATCCCAGCAGTTTGGGAGGCTGAGGCAGGAGAAGCAAGAGTTCAAGCCCAACCTAGAGAACTAGCGGAATCCTGTCTCAAAAAAAAATTTTTTTAAGGGTTGGAAATGTAGTTCAATGTGAAGGCCCAGTAAAAAAAAGAAAGAAAAGTTTCACTTCACATTTTGACATCTAAGTAAATAGATCCTATGTCCTCATATGAGGCATCGACGTGACATAGAATCAGTGAGAAGTTACCAAAATTAAAATCCACTGCAAAACTATGCTTTTGGAGTCAGGGGGCATGGGCAAGAGTTCTCATTTAGCCACCTACTGATCTTGCACCAGGTAAATCTCTTTGGGAATAAGACAGAAATGTAAATAATGATTGTGAAAAAAAAATGAGGACCAGCTCTGAGAACTTGGCAAACCAGTTAACTTTTTAAGCCTATTTCCTCAGCTACAAAATAAGGAAACTGACAGTGCCCTGCCTCCCTCACAGGGAAACTGTGAGGATAAAATGACTTATGCTGTAAGAAAAGTCACAATTCATAGGTAATGCTTTGAAGACTGTGCAATTCCATGGAAATAATTCCATGGAATATTACTTTTCCTGGCCATTTTGGAAGGCTTTGGCCTAAAGCCAAGAGCACACATAGAATACGCTGACACCTCCTGCCCATTCTGTTCTGTGGATTCTCTGAGACAGGTACAAAGCCTTCAAGGGACAGAATAGAGGTGCTGGCCCCACACAGTGAGAAGTAAGCACAAGTGGTTGAAGGCTCATCAGATGGAGACCCTGAGAAAACCCAAACCCCTCCAGATGGGCATGCAGACCTTCGGCTGCACAGTGGTGCTATGGATCCCACCAGCTTAAGCTGCAGAGAAGTTTGTGTGACAAGCTCAGCCAAGCAGTGGCAAGGCCATACTAGGGAGCAGAAGGTCTTTCCCACCAGGTTCTCTCTGGAAACCTTAAAGGCAAGGTACTCACAGAAAAGCCAATTAATAAAACTCTTCAATGAGAAAGGAAAGCAGAGACCAACAAAGGCAGGGAGTAAAGAGATTTGGGGCCAGAGCCCACTCTGCTCTGTGCCAAGGTTCCTACAAGTTTGACATTTGGAAAAGATCTGGACTGGAGGAGCCAAGGATTTGGGACAGGGCTTCTTCCGGCTCCCAGGAGTGTCAAGAAGAAGAGGAGGAGGAGGAGGAAAATGACTCAGCTGAAATGAAGAGAAATGTAGTTTTCAAAAAGAGAAAAGATAAAAGACACAAGAGCACGAAACCAAACCAAGGACAGAGTCCAAATTTCCTCTCAGAGTAAGTGGGTTAGTTTTCCAAAAGCCAGAGAACCCACTAAGGGTTCTAAACTAAGAATAATACAGGAAAAAGACAGTCTCCTGGGTGGGCCAGGCCCACAGCCCCCAAGGCTTCCCCAGTCCTTGAATAGGAGCGACTTGTGCCCCTGCTACAGAAGAAATGCTGAATGCTTCTGTCAAGAGGTTAGTTACCCTTGTGACTGAGAACACAGATAGATTCTGTTGCAGATGCACTAAGAAGAAACGTGGATGGCATTCTCCTAGCAGGGCAAGGGCAGGCGGAAGGCTCCTGCTGCTCCTCTGATCCACAGAACCTTCAGGAGGCAGCAGGAAGGGAGATGGAAAGAATTTCCCTCCCTAGAAGTTGACACAGCTCCATCCCCTTCCAACAGCCAAGGTCAGATGACCTTGATTGCTAAAGTGTCATTCTGAAATATTCAATGGAGAGCAAATGTGATAATGAAAAGAGATAGGAGAACATAAAGAAGCCGCTGCCTGGACAGCTTGGCGTCTCCCTTCTTCAGTGTCATTCAGGAAGTGTTGGTTCAGGGCTACAGCTAGAGTTCACAGGACTCCATGGAAACACACTTGTGGGGAGGTCAGCCTGGCTGGGAACACAATGACCGATGCGGATGAGGACATGGACTGGGAAGGGGGTCAGTTGATCAAACCCCCAGGACACAACTGTCCTAAAGGAAGTTCAGGGTGAGAGACCCCTTCATATCCCCAGAGACAAAGCTTCCTAACTGTATTCCCTACATTCCAACTAAAAATAGAAAACCAGCGGAGAATTCCTGCCCTCCAGACCCTGACTATTCCAGGGGGCTCTGAAGAGGGAAGCCATTTCTGTGACTGTTCAGAGATTTCTAGTAACTGGCAAGGGGGCTTCAGCACCCAGAAGGAATGGGCAGGCCACCCTTGGAGGCCCCTTGCTATCCACCTTGAATGGACTGAGATTCCCGTTCACAGACACTCTTATCCACAATGGAAGCAACCTCCATACATCTGTGACCAGGCCTGGGCTTCTGAAGCTGTGTCGGTTCAGGTCCTCAAGGAAGCAGAGAGAATTGAGAGGGCATGCGATTTGTTTTGAAAAGTCTGGAAGGGTCATGTGAAGAACAGTTGGAGGCCTCCAGAGCTCAGACACTGGTGAAAGAGGCCCAACAGGCCTGCCATGCAGCTCAGAGAAAGCGTCACACTGGGGAGCCCCAAGCAGAGTGTGCCACCAGCAGTGGCCTGTCATGGCTGAGAGCTGCCCAGGCAGAGTGCGGCTCAGCAGAGTCACCGTAATGGGCCCTATTTTCTATTTTCTGTTACTACAATGAAATATCTGATACCTTATAAATAAGATGGGTTCATTATGTCACAGTTTTGGAGGCTGAAAGACCACACAGCATGGTGCAGGCTCTAGCAAGAACCCCCATGACTCCATCACCTCCTGGCAGGTGGCATCGTGATGGGAGCAGGTGTGAAGCAGAGATCACATGGTGAGACAGGAAGCTACAGAGTGGAGGGGTGGTAACAACCTCCCAGTTGGCCACACCTCTTAAAGGACTCGACATCTCTTAATACTGCTGCACTGGGGATGCGGCTCCCAGCACACAAAGCCTTGGGGGACAAACCACATACAAATCATAGAAGACCCCGAAGCTGGGGCAGTTGGAGCCTGTGAGGTAACTTTTTTCTTCACAGCATGTAGATCTGAGCAGCATACACCCATAGCTACCTAACAGTGAAGACTGTCTTGGAAAAAAGACTTTAAATAGAGTAATGTGCTTAGTCCTTGAGACAAGTTCTGCACATGGCCTACTCTGCAGCAAGAAGCTTCACAGGACTGGTATGAGAAATAAATAAAAGAATGAATAGAACAGTCATTTGAAAAACATGAGTGTCCACACTAGAGGTTTACAAAATGGCAACTTGTGCCAAAAAGTGTTTTCTCTTGGGCCGGGGATTTAGCTCCGTGGTTCTGCCACCTGCCTGGCAAGTGCAAGAACCTGAATTTGATTCCTGGTGAAAAAAAAAAAAGTGTTTTCCCTAATATTTTTAATTTTTTTAATGCCAAGTTAATTGCTGGCATGTATAGGCAACAAAAACCTAGATATCCAGCTTCTCCTCAAAATAAAGACCAGCACTAATCCATATTCCAGTTCACTGTAATGCCCACCTGTCTCCAATATACTATACCCTACTTATTTGGCCAACCTGGTCCCTAAATGCCTCCTGCCTACACTCATGGATGTACCTAAGTCATCCATGGTCATCCCATTTCTTCTGGAAATATAAATGGAAATACATGGAAAACCAAACACAAGCTCCAGAAGATTAAAATATAAAATGAAAAATTCAATAAAACAGTTAAAAGATAAATTTGAGAAAAATCTCTTTGAGATGCATCATGGAAGGGAAAAGATTTAAAAAGTCAGAGGATCTGTCTAGACTTAACATCCAAGCAGCAAGAGCTCCGGGATGAGAGAACAAAGAAAACGTGTTAGCAAGTTTTCCATCACTATGAGAAAATACCTGAGATAAATAACTAATGGAAAAGAAGGTTCATTTGGGCTCAGTTTCAGAGGTTACAGTTGATTATTGGGCAAACCCATTGCTTTTGGCCTCTGGTCCCAGCACCAGACAGCAATGGTAGGTAGCATGTGGTTGAGCAAATTACTCATTTCATGGTCAGGAAATGAAAGAGGAAGAGGAAGAGATAAGAGTCCCACAGTCCTCTTCCAGTACACACCTCCAGTGACCTAATTTTCTCCCTCTAGGACCCTCCTCTTAAAGGTTCCACCACCTCCCACCAGCACCATGCTGCGGACCACGCCTTTAACACATAAGACTTTGAGGGACATTCAACATCCAAACTATAGAAAATAGGGAGAGGATTATCTGAGAAATGTACAGAACTGTAGAGTGGCAGTTTCCAGAAAGAAAAGGTCTATAGAGGATCCCAGATAGTCAGTGAAAATTTCCCCAGTAATACACATTCTTGTGGAATTCTGAAAATCTTACAGGCAAGGGGGAAAATTCCAAAAGCTTCCAAAGAAAAAATTTTCAAAGTCACATAAAAAGAATCAGGGATTGGTATGGCATGAGTTTTTTCAATAGCAACTTGGGAAGCCAGATGCCAAAGGTTCAGTGCTTTAGTGTTCCAAGGGAAAGGAAATCTAAACCCAGTCAGATCACCAATCAAGTGGGATTCTATCAAGATATTTTTCAAACACTCAAGGTCTTCAAAATTTTCCTTCTCACAGGCTAGGGATTTAGCTCAGTACCCTTTCACAAGAAGGCTCTGTAGCCAGGTGTGGTGGCACATGCCTGTAATCCCAGCACTCAGAAGGCTGAGGCAGGAGGATCACTGAGAGTTTGAGACCAGCCTGGGCTACATAGTGAGCTCTAGGGCAGTGTCAACTACACAGTGAGACCCTGTCTCAAAAAACTAGAGGAGGGGGGTCAGGAGGAGGAGGAGGAGCAGGAAGAGGTGGTCCTGGAGCTGTGCATCACAAAAACAAGGGAGTAAAAATGATATCAGATCCAGAAAGCAGAGATCTAGTCCAAGAGAGAGGGGAGAGCTCCTAGACAGCCCCTTTGGAAAACAGAAAGGACCATGGATGGTTCTCTATGGTTCTGTCTGGAGATAAGTCCAATAAGTCCAAGCAATGAGGAAAAGGATTGAAAGGGCATTTCACAAAAAGAGTTACCCAAATAGCCAATAAGCATATGAAGTGGGCATCGAGAGAATGTAAACTAAAGTCACAATTAACCACTGTCCACACAGCACACAGATAAAATCAGGAACAACTGACAATCGCAAGGGTTGACAAGGTGCCCCAGTGAGGTCTATGTGGTACAGTCACTTTAGAAAAGAATTTAGCAGTTTCTTAGAGTTACGCATATACCATCCTCTGACCCAGGAATCCCATTCCTAGGTTTACATCCAGGGAAATGAGTACATTTATCCACAAAAATACTGATGCAAGTGTATTTGGAGTAGCCTTATGCATAATGGTCAAAACTGGAAACAGATCAAATATGCATCAAATGGTGAATGGATAAACTCAGTGTGCTATTTCCGTCCCAGGAATACAGCTTGGTAGTAAAAAGGAATGAATAACAGTTAGACATAACCACAAAGATGAACCTCAAAATCTTTATGAGTATAGAATGCCCGACAGAAAAGCACACAGTGCAGCGAAAAATCTATTTACATAAGAGGGAGCACTGATGGAGACAGAGGTCAAAATAATGGCTATCTCAGGGAGGACAAGGACAGGTAGATATTAACTAAACAGGGACCTCAGGGAACCCTCTAAGACAACATGAATGTTTTATATCTTGACCTCAGTCAACAGTGCCACCACAGGAACACCATATGCAAAAGTCATTAAGCTGGGTACATAAGATTTATATATTTTAGTAAATTTACTTTGTTCCTCCCTAAGTCCTGAAAGAAAACTAGACAAACCCTAATAGATGCATCACTGATGAAAAGTAAAGAGTTATTTCCAGAAGGAATATGCTACCTGTGGACATTCCCTGTAATATGATGGGAATGTGGCACAGAGGTGATAACGCATCAGTACAGAACTGAACCGGAATCTGTGTTGGCAGGATGGGCAGAAGGGTGGTATCTGAGAGTATCAGGGGAAGGAGTGGTGAGCAGAGTAAACTAAATCCTAATGTTTTATAGGAGGAAGCCAAAAGTGTCTAAAATATAGTAAACCAATAAACAAGAAATAGCACCAGAGCTGAGCTGTTCAGACATCTGGAGGTAAATACTAAAAGAAACAGCTTGATGGTAGCACATGGTTCTCTCTAGGAGTGGAATTCAGTGGTGGACAATGGGGGGCAGAACACTGCCCCTCATAATTTAGGTCTGCTAGAATTAGATATTGAAAAAAGAAACCAAAATCTCTTAACTAAAACAAATATGTACCTGGGTTAAATGCCTTGTCCCCCCAAACACAGAAATGCATTTCTCATTCAGATAAAAGTGTAGAAGTAGGCAACTCCAGGATGCTGCACAGAGTTCTCCAAGACAGCTCCTTTCTCTCCCTATGACACTATGCATGGCCTAGAGTTCCAAGAGCACCTTATGGACCAGTGGTGCTGCTCCAGCTCCAGCCATCAAATTCACATCCCAGTCAGCCAAATGAAAGAAAGGAGAAAAGACCAGGATGAGAAAGGGGCCACATCTTTGTCTTTTGAGGACATTTCCTCTAAACAACTACTTAAACACTTCTGCTTAAATCTCACAGGATAGAACCAAGTCCCATGGTCACTCCTGTGTGTAAAGAGGCTGGAAGATATTATCTGTATTCTGGACAGCTGTGGACAAGGCCAGTCTCTGCCATTAAGATTGTATTTGATGTTGTTAACCACACATAGGCATTACTTTGACAAAAGTTAAAATGTGAACAAAAGGAGTAGCTTGAGCTACCCACAAACAACATGAAGGGCAATTCCGCAAGCAGCATCAGGCCTAAGTGTGCATGTGGGCAGGGAGGCGGAAACACTTGCGGAGAGCAGAGCCTGCCACCTCCTTGTAGGAAATAGAGAGGGCTCTGGAGGAAGGCTGCGCAGTTGCTTAGGGGACACAGGTATCAGGTGGTGGCTGTCAACTCCGTGACAACACCTTGTAGCCCCAAACCCCGAAACTCCTGGCTTTCCACACTGAGACCCACATTGGGAAGAAAAAGTAAAGTACAGACTGACAGTGACTCCCAGGAAGGTAGAGACTGTTATTACCACTTACAGCAAAGCAAACAGATCCACAGAGGTTAAGTGACTTCCCCCAGGTGGTCCTAGAGGAGGCTAAACTTGACCTCAGTAACCCAAAGACCAAGTCAACATCTCTCTCCTCCTCCAGGGGGTCTGGGCAGCCACCCATGGCCTTTGGAGTCTCTGCAGAGCCAGATTAGGCCTGTCGATAAGTCACAAGCAGCAATGACTCATTTGAAGACAAGATAAACAGCAGCAAGGCCAGTGGGCAGGGAGGCCGTTTCCTAGGCAGTGTGACTTCAGCAGAGCTGGCGAGTACACAGTTAGCGGGAGGATCCCCTTCTGCAAACACCAGCACAGCAGTTTCCAGACAAAGAGCAAGTGCTGCTGGGACTAGAAATGTGCAGCCCAGCTGGGAGCTGGAGTTATTTCAGTCCTCAAAGGGCTTTTGTCAAGATCAGGCTGGGAGCCTGAGCATATAGAATTCCAAGCTTTTCCCCTCCAATTCCTCCAGCACCAGAAGGGAAAGTCATTCTGTGCTTCTCTAATAATAGTTGTACCTAGCATCCCATCTGGAGATCCCAGAATGCCTCACTGACATTTCAGAATAAATGTCAAGGTCCAAGGAACCTTGGGATAGTCGTTTCCTCTCCGCACCTCCCAAGGGGTTATAGGTAGACACTGTGCTTCTCAGGGAAGAGGCAACTTTGTAGAGGCCAGAGGGAGCTTAGTAGAATTTGTCCCTAGAACTTTCCCCAGCCAGAAGCTTCTGGGTGCAGTGGACCAGCACCTAGAGCTCAGATGGCCCAACAGGAAAGAGACAAAAGGCTCAGGGAAAGCCCGGCAGGCAGAAATAGCACTGGGCATGGCAGAACTGATGCAGGCGACAGCAGGGCTCACAGACAAACAAGGCTCAGCACACCCAAAGACTCAAGCCAAGGCAGGACCCAAGCCTGAACAGAACCAGCTGTCAGGTAGAGAATTCAAAGAGGTAATAGGGGTTGGTCACAGGGAAACCTGACAGCAGATAGATGCTGTGGGTCCTGTGGGTGATGCCATGCTGACCTGGCCAGAGAAATGTGAGAACTTGTCATACTGCCATGCTGGTCACAGAGCCGACACAGTCTCTGGTGACACAGCCTTGAAAATTAGGAGACTACTAGGACAGGACACCTCAGGGACAGCATACCTTGGCTGCTTCCCTCAGTCCTCATGCTTCTGGGCTGGGCAGCAGATTTTCACTTCACTCTGACACTGTGTGTCAACACTTGGGACTAAGTTCTCCGTCCTTGACCAGCTTCCCAAACTCCCTCAGTTTGAAGCTTTCAATGAGTGGGTTTTATCTTTCTTCCTCTTCCTCTTCCTCTTCCTCCTCCGCCTCCGCCTCCGCCTCCGCCTCCTCCTCCTCCTCCTCCTCCTCCTCCTCGTCTTCTTTTTCTGCTTCTTCTTCTTCTTCTTTCTTCTTCCTTCTTCCTTCTTCTTCCTTCTTCCTTCTTCCTTCTTCCTTCTTCCTTCTTCCTCTTCCTCTTCCTCTTCCTCTTCCTCTTCTTCTTCTTCTTCTTCTTTGCAATGCTGAGGGTTGAATCCAGATCCTCTGCATGAGCTACATCCCCACACTTTTTTCTTTTCAGATGGGGGTCTCCTCAAGTCACCAAGTTGCCGAGCTGGGCTTGAACTTGTGATCCTCCTGCTTCAGCCTCCCAGAGTGCTGGGATTACAGGTTTGCACCATCATTCCCAGCTTTGTTATTTATTTTTACATGACTTACTCTAACTCCATATCAGCTTTTAGCAAAACACCACAGAACCGTAAGAGCTGGGTGAATTATTTCTTCATCATCTTCTTTGTCTCTTCTGCTCCTCCTCCTCCTCCTCCTCTCCTCCTCCTCTTCTTCCTTCTCCTCCTCTTCCTCCTTCTCCTCCTCTTCTTCCCTCTCCTCTCCTTCTCCTCCACCTCCTCCTCCTTCTCCTCTTCTTTCATCTCCTCCTTCTTCCTCCTACTCTTCCTTACTTTACTTGTGAACATCTACTTAAGTTTAAAAACAATATGAAGCTGGGCATGGTGGCGCACGCCTGTAACCCCAGCACTTGGGAGGTTGAGGCAAGAGGATCACTGTGAGTTCAAGGCCAGCCTGGGCACACAGTGAGTTGCAGAGTAGTTTGAACTACATAGTGAGACCCTGTCTCAAAAAAACAACAAACAAAATAACAGTATGACAAAATGATACTACTTTGATAGCTCAATTCATGAACTTGATTCCTTCCACAATTCTGGTCACAAACAGAATTGGACAAGAAACAAATCAAATTTCTCCATAAGGTCAATATTGAAGCTAATCATTGAATTTTATTCAGTTCTTGTCCAATTCTGTTAGCAACTAGAATTGTGGAAAGAATTAAATTCGTGGACTGAGTTACCACTGTATACAAATAAGAACAAAATGATACTTGAAAAGAATAAGTGGATCAGAGAAAGAGAGAGCATTAATTTGGGAAGGCTTCTTGAAGAAGGTGGGTTTTGGGAGAAAATACAGTTTGGGTTTATATATTAGAATTATTGTGGTTAAAAGTGTCAGCAATCTAATTCAAAGTAGTTTAAGCCGAGAAAAAGAAAAAGAGCAGAAACAAGGAAAGAAGGAAAAAGAAAGGATAGAGGGAGAAACGGAAAATTAATGAAGGAGAAAAATAAGGAAAACTATATTGCCTTGGATAATGGGAAGCAGTCATGGCTGGACTCAGGAACTCAAATGGTACCACTGAGAAGCCATCACTCTGTTCTGTTTCCTTTCCAGGTGGACTCCCTGAAGGCATGGCAGGACTTCGGTCCTAAAGCACTGGAAATCCAACAGCAAAAGAAAGCTTCTCTTTCCCAAGAGCTGAAAGATTTGAAAAGCAAAACCACTTCTGTTATAAAGAAATGCTGGAAGGTTGATTTGTTACTGAACTTTAACTCAGTCCATCCTAACTAATGTGTGCCCCATTGGTTTAGTCTAGGACACATGTACACTGCTGCAGCCACTTGACTCTGGTGCCCTGATTAGTCAGACTGAGTCACAGGCTAACCCTGGAGCCAGGGAGCTGAGGCCACAAATACCTCTCCCCATTTCATGGGGTCTGAGATCTCCCCAAAGGAGTACTAAGCAATAAAAACCAGAAGAGCAGAGGAGCAGAGGGAGTAGGAGCGCCCTGCATACCAATAGTTTCCAGAGCTGGGGGTTGCCTTTCTGCCTAATGACCCATCTCACTCCAAGGCCCCAAGCTCCTAGCCACAGGAATCACAGTGTTCTTCCAGGGATTTTGGAATTCCCAGAGCAAGAATAGATTCTGGCCTCCCCTTCCTTGCCTCTCGCCACCTGCTGTAGCACAGACTCCCAGCTGGGAAGACTGGTTGCCCCCACAGAGAGGCCTGCAGGTGTCCAAGGGTGACCCAGAGGCCAAGCATCCACACCTGCAGCCCTAAGGGCCACACATCCCTCAGGGACCCTGCAGCAGCCGCAGCCGGCATGCTCACACCTCATTCCAGCAAAGCCCCTTCCTCGGGGAGCCGAAAGAGCGCATCAGCAATTCCTGCTCTTCCATTCCCTTACATACTTTTAACCTCCTGGGCCAAAGAATTCAATCTTGCCTGTCTGCCTCTCCCACGGTGCCCAGAATCCAGCCAGAGTCAGCACGTCACACTTCCTGCAGCAGCCCGAGGGTCAGGAGTTCATCCCACTGAGCCATGCCTGGGGGCGGGGGTCCTAAGAAGCATGACATCCTCCCCCAAAGCCCCAACAGCTGTGTTTCCCCACAGCTCAGAAGGAAAGAGACCAAATAAAGCAGCAGGAGGAATTACATGGTGCAGAAATGCTCAGTGTAGGATTCAGAGTCAAAAGGTCAGATTTTCCGTTATGATTCGAGCAGGTCTCTTTTTGGTTTCTGCTTCAATGGGTTTTCCTGTTGACAAAATGAAGAATGAACGGGGCCATTTAAGCAAGCAATGAGTCTTTGGCAAAGCAGGTTTCTCCATCCCAGTACCACTAAATCCAACAGCAGTCCAAAACTAAGTCAACTCCTGTAGAGAATTTCCAGACTGCCGAAGACACCTTAGGAAGGAGAATGGAGGTCTAATGGAGCTTACATCTTCAGTTCTTTGTCCGCTCTGGTCACTGCATAGAGCAGAAGGCTGGTGGGCTGAGCCATAGTAGCTCTCAGAGGTGATCAGGAGCCAGACATGACGAAGTGTCCCACAACACAGGAGCCTGGCTCCTATATCACACCTGGAAACCTCAAAAGTGAAGGGAGCCTCCGAAGGCTCCAAACCTGCCACCCTGAGGTTTATGTGCATGTATTTAAGGCAACAAAACCCCCATGGAGATGCAGCGTTTGCAAAGTTTGGAGAGGGGCTCAAAGACAACTAAGTTTGTGACAAGGTCAGAGAAGGCAAGAGACAGGTAGCTCCTGGCTGATATCCAGAACTCAAAATTTATAGATACACAGATGGAAATAGAGATAGATAGATAGATGATAGATAGATAGATAGATAGATAGATAGATAGATAGATAGATACATAGATGGAGAAAAAAACTGATGAAAACACCTCCTACAGGGCCAGGGATTTATCTCAGTGGTTCTGCTGCCTGCCTCACAAACACAAGGGCCTGAGTTCGATCCCTGGTACAAAAAGAATAAACTTCCTATGCACAAGGCTGGAGAGGACCCAACTAAATATATGACAGAGCCTACTTAAGGGCAAGGGTGAATATAAGGGCTTCACATGGGTGCTTCAAAAGGACAGATCTAATAAAATCATTCTGGGGCAATCAGAGCAAGTCCTGGCAATTATAGCAGATGACTTTGGTTGCCAGTGGCAGCCACCCTATGGCTCACTCAACTAAAAAGGTTAGGAGTGCCAGACTCAGGCATGGTAGGATCCAGGCTTGGACACTGCCTTGAGGATTCAGTCCTCCTTTTCCATGTCTTGTATCTGCTTCCCTCCATGCCAGCTTTCTGCTATATGCCACACCTGGAGGCTGCAGGCTGATGGCCACCATGGGGTAGGGGTGGGGGTATGATTCTCCTTTCAGAGGTTCTCAGTGACCTCATTTATGTCACAGTCCATGAGGCCAGTAAGAAGGAATACACTTACTGGCCAGTTCCGGGCTGTACAGAAGGAGCTTCGCGGGTCTGGAAGGGTCTGGGACACCAAGAAGCCTGGGCTACAAATAAAGGGAGGCATCAGGATAAAGACTGAGCTGAGCTGGCCCAATTCTGCCACTGACCAATAGTGGGGCTTTGGGCAAGTCGTTACCCCTCAGTGAACCTCAGGTTCTTCATTTTGTAAATGACAGTAACAGGGCTTACTACAGACAGCTGCAGGGGAGACAAAGCAACTCAGGTACACAGGGTACTCGACATACAGTTGGTTTAATGCATCTATTCCACTTTATTTCCCTTTACCTTCATTCCACCTATGACTACCAGAGGCTTACCTAAATCATCATGATAGTCGCCACCTCCCTTATCTACAGTTTAGCTGCTTGCAGTTTCCGTTATTTGCAATCAACCATGATAGTCTGAAAGTACTAAATGGAAAATTCCAGAAATAAACAATACATAAGTTTTCAATTTGGTGCCATTCTGAGTCACCACTCATGATGAAATCTCATGCTGTCCCACCAAATCCACAAATCCTCCCTTTGTCCAGTGTATCTGAGCTGTATACACTACCCAGCCTTATTAGTTACATAGGCACTTAGTGGCCATCCTGGTTACTATATCGTGCTGCTTGTGTTCAAGGAACTGCTATTTTACTTAACAGTGGCCCCAGAGTACAAGGTTAATGATGCTGACAATTTAAATATGCCAAAGAAAAGACGGAAAGTACTATAAAGTGAAGAAAGGTAAATTTACGTGTTAAGAAAAAAACTTTCAATTTGAGTTCCACACTCAGCCAAATTGTCAAGCCAAAGTGAACATGGAAATAGGAATAGAAAAAATAATCTGCTGGGTCCTCTTGGTTCCAAAGGGGAATTCTTTTAAACTTTTAAAAAATGGCATCATTTCAAATTTAAGCTGTTTCCGATCACAGCAAAGAAAAGAAAACTCCCAAATTCTTTCTATACAGTGACGATAGCAGTGTTTCCTATATGATAAATCACATAAATACAGAACAGACCAGTTATGCAAAATTGTGAAGAAAATTATTTCAAATATCTAAAGCATATTAAATGTATGTTTCTATACCTCATGAATATATTTCAGAAATGTAAGAATGATTCATATAAAATATATTTGAATTGTCAAGCTGCAAAATCAAAACACAAAAATCAATAGCATTCCTGTACACAAAAATGAATTCACCAAGAAATAAATTAAGGAAAAATAAAATGGATTCAAGAAAAAAATATCTAATCTATGAAGGGAAGTAAAAGGCCTCTACAATCAAAACTGCTGTCCTCTGAAAAAGGAACAAAGAGATCATCATAAAAGATATGCCCTGTTCCTGGGTAGGCAGAGTGAATATTGTTGAAATGGACACATTACCAAAACTGGTATGTAGACAGTGTGACCACAATCACACCAGCATTCCTGCAGAACTAGTGAAAACATCTTACAATTCAAATGGAAGCAGAAGAGACCAAGAATGACAAAGACAATCCTGGCAGCAACACCAAAGCAGGAGGCATCACAATCCAAGATTCAAGTTATATTACAAAGCTACAGTGAGAAAAATAGCAAGGAACTGGTGCAAAAGTAGAAAATCAGTGAAACAGAATACAGGATGCAGAAGCAATCCCAGACACATTCAGGTATCGCAACTTTGACAGAAAAAGCTAAAACAGAATGAGCAATTAACTCAGTAGAGGAGCAGTAAATAAATTCCATACAACTGTGCTTTCTGCTACATGAGTGATAACTAGCTAAATAACTAAATAAAGCAAAATGGGGAGAAAACTAAAAGGTACTCTTCTAAAAATTAAGAACCAAGATTGATTGTGTAAAGGTACAAATTTCCAACAGCGAATGTCATTATGTTGTATACATTAAATGTAACAAAATTAATTTAAAAAGTAAAACACTCAGGTATTTACTGGCAATTGGTTAAAAAAAAAAGAAAAAAACATAATATATACAGAATTTGGTACTCTTTGTGGTTTCAGGCATTCCCTCAGAGTCCTGGAACATATTCCTTAAGGATAAGGGGGCCTGCTGTTCAGAATCCTGGGAAGTACTGAACTGAAAGGTGGGAGGGAACCTGGACATAGACCCTTCTCAATATTCATCCTCACATCTTGCAGACCAGCCTGAGAAACAGGGAGTGGGCACACCAGGGTCAGCCAGCAGGCCCGGGCTCAGTTCCAAGGGGCTGGGGCTGGAGCTAGAGGTTCTGCCCCAGCCAGCACCACCCACAATGCCAAATGCAGAGCCTCCAAGAATACTCCTCAGATCTGGATGTGTCAAGGCAGGAACAGAGCTGGGACTGCCAAGTTGAGAGGGTGGGAACAGGAAAAGGAAGCAAAGCACAAGGAAAGGGCAGGAAAATCCGAGGGCTCACCAAGAGCCAGGGAAACAGCCCCGGCAGAGCTCCAGGACTGAGTCAGGGCCATCCGTGAGTTCTGAGAGATTGGAGAAATTCTTTGAATTCAGAAAAACATGAGGACAACCTCGCCCACTGTTCTTGGAAAGGGCCATACCATGTCACCAGCATTATAGCCCAGACGGCAGTGGGAATCCAATGAGAACAGTCACAAGGGAAGAAGCAGCAGCCGCAGAGTCTGAGATTTCAGGAAACCCCTCACCCAAGATTTGCTTTGCCACTGCCTTTCCCAAGTGCAGCAGAAGTGGCCTCAGATCCCAGGCACACAGTGGGCTCACCACACAGCAGGCAGGAGCCAGGCGCAGGTCTCATCACTTCCAGGTAGAGTATCCCTTGTTTGGAAAGCTGGAATAACCACCTCTTGCGGAGTTTCCAAACGGAACAGAAATAATGTGTGTGAAAGTACTTTGTACATTCTGAGAAGCAATTAAAGTGCTCATTTGTGGTGCTATTATTATTAACACACTCAGCCAGAGCCCCGTCCCTGCAGACAGCCACACCCACCCTTCCCTAGTGCCCTCTATGCTAACATGAGCATCTGTGTCCCTTCACTGGGAGGCCTCCCCCAGGCCCATGCATGGGGCAGGCAGAGACATGGAACTGATGGTCCTAGGAGCAACCTGCACCTACTAGACAGACACCCAGAATTCCCCAGTCTTAAAGATGTATTCGCTGTTATCCCCCAGAACACTGTAGCCCCAGCTGCCTTCTCATTTTACTACTGGAATTCACTCCACAACATCCCATCACGACAGCCTCTCTCATCTGCTTATACACAACTAGTGACAAAGAGTTAATCACCTACCTGGGCACCTTATTTCCTGTTTAGACAGCTCTGACTCTCAAAAGAAGCTTTCTTACCTTGTATCCAAGCTGTCATCGTGTCATTTCTACCTCCTTTTTCTGCTCTTCCTTCTAAAAAGTATTGAACATACATATTTAATTCTTGCTAATATAATGTGTGAATGGCTCATTCCAGATCCCATCTTGCTATATTCAAGGTTAAAGAGTCCTAAGTACCTGAAATGTGGGAGATAGTACAGAAAAAAGAAAGTCAGAATGAGGAGACTGAAAATAGGAAAACGCCTATATTAATCAACTTTCTACTCCTGGGACAAAGTGTCTAACACAACCAAAAGCAGTCAACACACTCCTGTAATCCCAGCACTCAAGAGGCCGAGGCAGGAGGATCGCTATGAATTCAAAGCCAACTTGGGCTACATAGTGAGTTTAAGTTCAGCCTGAACTATATAGTGAGACCCTGTCAAAAACAAACAAAAACAAACAAACAAACAAAGCCTCAAAGAGGGGAGGCCTATTTTGGCTCACGGCTTCAGAGGTTTCAGTTCATGGTCCACTAGCTCCAATGCAGAACTATCACAGCAGAAGGCTGGGGCAAAGGAAAGTTGCCTACTTTGTGACAGCCTGGAATTAGAAAGCAGGGAAAATCCAGGGAGAGAGGAAGAGGCTGAGACCAGATGTAGTTCCCAAGGTCACACCCCCATGACCCACCCAGACCCATCTAGGAATCAAATCGAGTTGACAGTCAAGATTAACCATCGCTGTCTAATAGATTCCTATTGTTTTTACCTGCCCACAGCCTTGTCCAGTAACTGCATCAGAGTCTTAGAGAGAACCTACCCTCTGTCCATGTGTCCCAAATGGGGCTGGCGGGGGTGGGAGGTTCTTCCCTGTAATCCCAGGTGAGCCAATCTTTAGGGCTGCTAAGAAATAAGCCTACTACCCAAGCCAGGGGACTCAGGTGGGGATGCAGCTGGATCTGGCAGAGGAGAACTGCTTACAAAGACCTGTCTTTGATTGGCTTTCCTAGGAACAGACTCTGAGACAGAAAATCACAAAATGTTTTGGGGGAAGGCATCAGGAGACACACCAGGCAGGAGGGAGCAGAGTAGAACCAATAAAAGAAGTGTCACTTGAGAACCAAGACCTGGCATGTAAAGGTACAAGATGCCAGTAATAAATGTAACTGTACTGTCTACCTAGAATATATCAATAAATTAAATTTAAAAAATAAAAAATAAAACACCAGATCTTGACCTGAAAAAACAAAAAAGAAGAAGCGTCACTGAAGGAAGCCTGTTCCACCCAGGAAATCCAACACAAGGCCCTTCAAGCATTGTCCCAAGGGCGTTTGGAGTTGGTAGCCATGCCTCCCCCAGAGGTTCGGCATAACCTTGGGTAATTTGCCTTGAGTCCAAGTGCAATTTCCCAGCGAGGTGAGGTCAGCAGACACTGCACAGTGCTGAGGACAGGCCTGGCCCGAGGAAGGCAGCTGTGACTGCAGCGTTCACCACCTTGGAAGAACTCAGAGACAGGAGAGCACAAGCAGAGCCCCAGGACCCAGCCAGCTGCCAGGAGGCTCAGCTCGGGAAGCTGATGCAACCCCCTAGACTGGAGCTGCTTTATGTAGGCTTCTGTCACCAGGGTGGAGACAGTCCCCTTCCCATGTGTCACATGGACACTTGTGAGGACAACCAGGATATCTGCCTTCTTTTTCTGCTGCTAGAACAGAGTGCCTGAGACCAGGCAATTGATAAAGAACTGAAACTTATTTCTTACAGCTCTAGAGGATACGAAGCTCAAGGTATCTTCTGACATCTGGCATCTGACAAGGGCCCTCTGCATCACACAGAGAGGCAATACACATATGAGACAGAGAGTAAAGGCAAGAGGGGCGCGGATTTATAACAAATACTTACACAGTAGCATTAATCTGTCACCTCTTAAAGGTCCCTCTTCTTCACACGTCACAACGGCAACTAAATTATAAGAATGTTGGAGGGGACATTCCAGCCAGGGCAGAGGGCATGTCAGGGTTCAGAAAAGGCCAGGAGGAACCGTGCCTCCCTGGCCTCACCACACCCTGGGCAAGTTACTCATTTGGTTAAATCTCTGGCCTGGGCAGGGAGGCACATAGGTGAGCAAAGGCCTCTGCTGTCCTTGACAAGTTCTCAGCCTGCACAGAGCCTCAACCAAGTCACCTTGGGCCAGACACAGGCAGAATGCTGCAAGAAGGTGGGGCCGGGTGAGGTTTGGGGATGTCTCCTGCTCTGCCTACAGTCCTAGGGGACCCCCACAGTAAGCCAACCTATTGTGTACATAGGGGCAAATCTTTCTTTGGTTTTGGTTTTTGTTGTTGTTGTTGTTATTGTTGTTGTTGTTGTTTTGGTACCAGGGATCAAACTCAGGACCTTATGCTTGTGTGGTAGGGGTGGCTTGATGGTAGCTCAGTGGTTTGTTCCACCACCTGCCTCACAAGCGCAAGGATCCGAGTTCGATCCCCAGTACCAAAAACTAGGGGCAAATCTTAAAGGATCCTTAGTCTTCAGCCTTGGGGCAGCAGAACACCGGCACATGGCTGGTCTTTTCCGAGTCAGAACTCCTCGGGGCCAGCAGTACAGTGTGCAGCAGTGTACAGTACAGTGTGCCGGAACAGAATCGTGGCAGAGTTCAGCTCTCACACGTCAGGCCACCCTGGCTAGACTCAAGTACAGTCATCGTCCCTCAGCATCTACCCGGACTGGCTCCAGCACCCCTGAGCTACCAAATCCACAGGTGCTCACAAGGGCATTTTCCTGTGTCCCCTAAATCGTGTTTCGATGACTAATGATCCCTGAAGCAATGTAAACGCTGTGTAAATACTTGTCAGACTGTGCTGTTTGGGGAATAGCAATAAGGAAAAAAGTCTGTAATACTCAGTATGGATGCAATTTTTGGCCAAACATCGAAGCTGGCTGAACCCGTGCGTGGGCAGCCTGTGGATATGGAGGGATTTCTTCACTGCCTTCAGTGCTCACTGGCTGTGTAGCTTCGGGAAAGTCATTTCCTAGGTCTCAGTCTTGCTGTCTGTAAAATGGAGATCATAGAGCTGCATCATAGAGTTGTCAAAAGGATTCAGTGAACTCGGTAACTGGCACATGAAAATCACTCCGTGGTTGTAGCTGCAATTATGGATGTTGCTGTTAATACTTTTGTGATGATAGTGGTGGTGATGATGGTGGTGGTGGCGGTGATGTTGATTAGGTTAAGGAGATGAAAAGAGATCTACAGTAAAACATTTCAAAACCTGTGGATTTCAGCAAAGTGGCTCGTCGCCTCAATTCTGTTTTGCTGTTCCTTTATCTTTCTGTTTTTCTTCTGCTTCCTTTGCGAGATGGACTAAACAGCTGCTCTGTGTGGATCAGCAGCACAAAAGTGGACTGCAAGAATGCAGGCGAGGAAATGAGCACCCTAACAGGAGGCAGCAGCTGAAAACCGGGCTGACATGTAGAGGTTGGCATTTGAGTAAACGAATGGGTGTCCGTGGAGCTCCACGACAGGCCTGGTTTTGAATCCTGCCTCTGTCACTTGCTAGCTCTGTGACTCTAGACAAGCCGCTTAACCTCGCTGAGCCCCATTTTGGCTATAAAATGGGGAAATCATACCTGACTCACAAGACTTCCAAAGGAGTCCATGTGAATATTTCCTGGCACAAAACGGAAGCTATCCCATATCATTCCCCCTGCTGAGAGCAGCGAGGCAGCAATCACTGGAACACAGCCCAGCATCTTCTTTCAAGCATAATCCAGTGACCATGTCTTCGGTAGTACTGAGCTCCTTATATGACGGACTGAGGTCAGCATGACCGCACCTGAACGTCCCTATGGCCAGGGCCTGGCAGCTTGACGTGTGTCCCTAAGGTCATTCTTAGCTGTTGAAAACCAGCCATGATGGGCACAGATTGGTGGGGGCCAGGCTACAGGCCGTGCAGTCCCTAAGTCATGCAGCCCGGTCCCCAATATTTTCCTCACACAGCGTGGTCTCCAACAGCTTCTAATCTCCCCTTCAAGCCTATCTGTTTTCTAAGGCCCTGCTAAGCTCCACCTGTTCCAAGAAATCTTCCTGGTCTTTCCACCTGATGGCCTGTCATCCTTACCGTCTCTCTCACAATGTGAAGTCCTCAACTATGTCCTAGAGTGCACATTTGCTCCATTGATTCAATGCAACCAAAAACATACTGGGAGCCTTTACACTCACACAGGCAGGTGAGGTCCTATACAAAGAGGAGATCCTTATCCCTGACAGACACAGTGAGAACCACACTTTGCCAAACCTTGACCTTGCACCATCTCGACAATCTGTGTAAGTCAGCCTGGGGAAAAACCCCTTTTTCTTTCCTGTATCTTTCCTTCAGCCCAGAGACAAAGGCCTTGTTACCATCGACTTACAACACTAGTAAGTATCTGCATGCAGACCCGAGCCTGCCTGTGTGACCCCAGAACCCCAGGAATCCCCTCTACATCATCCTGTCTCTCATATAGGCAGTCTGGCTGAAAAATACAGTAAATATTTACATTTTTAAAATTTATTACAGTAACAGGCACACAGTCATCCATCAAAATACTTCCCCTCAATTCAAACATATTTATCCCACTGTCCTTGCCACTTTTGGAAGCAGTTCTGGAAGTGCTCTTTCTTGAGTATCTTTGTTTGCACTGTTGTGGCTGCCTCGGTGTCCTGAATAGACTCAGAACATCTGCCTCTCCCATGGTCATTCTGACTTTGGAGAAGAGCCAGAAGTCTCACTGTGCCAGATTTGGTGGGTAAGTGGATAAGGACACACCTTAATGTTTTTATTTGACAGAAATTCCTTACCAGAAGCAAGATGTTGCCTGGACTGAAATCATGAGGGAGGATGAAACTATTTGGCCGCTGGAAAGAGGAATTCCAGGGACCAGGGACTTAGCTCAGTGGTGCTGCTGCCTCCCTCACAAGCATAAGAACCTGAGTTCGATCCCCGGTACAAACAAAAAACAAAAAACGAGGACTTCCAGAACTGCTTCCAAAAATGGCAAGGACAACAATGCAACCAGTGTGTTCAAAGCGAGGGGGGATTAATGATAATGTGCCTTTTACTGTAATAAGCTTTGTAAATTTGAACACTACTGCTTTTTTCAATTACTCCTTGTTATGTTTTCCATGATGACATACTCATTGACTCATTACTGCTGTATCTTTCCTCCCAGGGTGTCCTACTTCTGCCAGGCTTTCACCCTCTCTCTTCACCCTCCATGGTGCACACACCCTCAGAGACTGTACACTTTCAAATTACATCCTCTTCTCCAAAGAGCCCCTTTTACCTTTATTTCCGCTTTCGAAAACACCTTGAACCAGACAATGTTTCCTATTCCATAGCACCACCTTGTGGCTATGACGAGTATAGCGCCGCTTTGATGGTTCCTCATTGCCTGACAGTGTGATGATCCAAGCGGCACAACGAAAACCAGGGCTTGGGACACAGCCTACTCGGACTTGTGTTTACAGTAACTCCATGACATCCCATCCTGCCAGTGCAGGAAACAGACACGGGAGCTTCCCTTCCCCATCAGCTGACCTGTGGCTGCAGGGCATCATCTGGTACAAACCAGGGGATGCAGGGTTGAGTCTTGCTGAGCCGCCAGGCCCCAGAGAAGAAGCTGCCCCAACAGCTGAGGAGTCACGAAGGGCGCTGCCTTTTCCTGCCCACTGGAGGGGACACACTCCATCATCTACAACAATACAGAATAGAAACTGGACATAAAAGATTCTTTTATTCTCTTCACATAAACTATCATGCATGACAAAACTGCAACAACAAATCTAACTGAATGTTAAAGTGCTAATGAAAGCCATTTGTGCATGGTGGGATTCTTAATATACTTTTCTGTGTATTCTCATTTTTCCATATTTATCCTGGGTGCTGTGATCTTGGGGGGAAAATTCCCTGGGGAGCTGCGGCTTACGAGCTAGGCTTAAACTTGCTGTGGTAATTAACTGTGATGTCAACTTGAATAAGAAAACACCTAGCTGACTGGTTTAGTTCTGAGTGTGGATGATGGACTACTGCAGAGGGGAGCCCCACCCTGGGTGTGGGTGGCACCAACCTATAGGCTTGGAGCCTGGATGGAATACAAAGGGATTGCTTCTTTGGAGGGGCTCCTTTTCACCATTGTCTTTGGACAGCCATCTCCAGCCTTGCACCTACACTCAGAAGCCTTCCAATGCAGACTCTCCAGCCTTACAACACAGGGCCTTCAGCCCCCTGGTACTGAGGTGCACAGAACTCTGTAGTGAGCTCCAGTCTTCCACCTTGGGCTGTAACATGTGGCTTTCCGGCAGACAGATGGCTCTTGTGCATTTTTCCATACCTGACTCTGCACACTACCATTTTCAAGTTTATTTATTTACCTTGTAAATAAACTGATTATAGCTACCTACTACAAGTATTGTTGTGAAGGTTACATGAGATAATGTGTATGAAAACACTGGTAAAGAGTGACTGTTCAATAAATATGCTTTGATTGAAGAGTGTTTTATAGACTTAGAATTAACTCGCTGTGTAGGCCAGGCTGACCTCGAATTCAAAATGATGCTGCTGCCTCGGCTTCCCATGTACTGAGATTACACACATGCACCAGCATGCCCAGTATTTCTACTACTTATTTTTAAAACACAGCTTACTGTAAAAATAGCATGCTGTGTGACAGTGGCAGCAGCTTCATCCATTTCATGTTTACTGCATCTCTTAGTTGCACCAAGAGGCCATGCCCAGTGATTGACCTACACCAACCAGATTTGTGTAAGTGCACTCTATGGTATTTGAACAATGACATAACTGCCTCAGGTGCATTTCTCAGAATATATTCCCTTCGTTAAGTGATGCATGACTGTATTGAGTTTTAAAAAAACTGGTAACTAATAAGATCAGGGGCTGGGGATGTAGTTCAGTAGCACAGAACTTACCTAGCAGGTGCAAGGCCATGGATTTGACCCTCAAAAAGTTTTTTAAAAATCGGGACTTCACAAACTACTGTATCAAAGTACTCAGATGGTGTCACTGGGAATTTCTCTCCATCTCTCACTCCTTCTTTCCCCTGTATCTGCTCAGATTTTGCAGGCTCTTCCTATATGATGGCAGGCCTTAGCTCAGATCCTATCTCCTCAGGACCCCTAGCAGCAACAGAACCTCACATTCCCAAAGGTTCCAACTGAAGTCCCACAGTACGACAACACAGTCCAGAAGCCACAGCCCTCGGGAGGGATAGGACCTGCCCTACCCAAACCATGCAACTGTGTGGGTTGTTTCTCCTGAGGAAACTGGAGATGAAGCCAAAATACTTATTAACCACATAAACAGCACAAAAGCTGTCATAAACATAGGGCATTGTGGCTTCTATCTTGATGTCCCCCAAAGCCTCAATCGCTCCTGGGTTGGGCTTTTCAGAAGTGGCTGGACCTAAAGTGTGTGAATATGTATTATGGGTGTGATGCTGGGATTAAGGATGTGTGCTACTGGATTTGTCCACTAATTGGATTATCATAGCTCTGGCTATGGATAATGGGAAGCACTTCCGTGGGTGTGGGTGGCACCACCCAAAAGGTTTGTAGCCCAGATGGGGTAAAAAGGAAAGGGAAGCTGCTGCTGCATTGCCTCCTGCCTGCTTTGCCATAGACTGTTTTTCTCCTGCAATGCCTGTCTGCCCTGCCATCCTGCCTTAGAGGCAGCTGCTTATGGACTGAAACCTCTACCAAACTGTGAACTAAATAAACCTTTCCCCTTTAACTTTGGGGGTCCAGTATTTTGTTTCAGCCATGAGTAAAGTAACTAAAACATATGGCAGCACCTCCCTTAGAACAGAAATTCTAACAATCACTTTAAATACCTGTGGAGAGAGTGGGACAGCAATGGGAGTCAAGGACATGGCTCCTCCTTCTAGCTGGCTCACTACATGACCTTGAGAAGCAGAGTGGCTAGGCTGGGTCCATCTCTTCATCTGTCCAGCCAGAGTGTTGGCCTGGAACCCAAGCTCATGTGCTTCTAAGGCCAGGTCAGCAGGGCCGGAAAGGGCGGGGATGTGGCGGCTCCCAAATACAAACAGATGTGGTGTTGTGTGCCCACATGGGTCTTCTGAGTCTTCAAGGCTTCTGCAAAGTCTCCTGAGACTTCAGTGTGAAAGACTAATCTAACCATGGTCATGATGGCACAAATCTCTGAGCTGTGTACACCACGGAGAAAGCCATGGGAGGATTACACACATCTAGAGGTAGGCTGACAATATGCAAGTCCTATCTCAATCAGCCTGCTGGAAATGAAGTCAAAACTTTTTATGAATGTTTATTTCAAAATATAAAAGCCTTTTAAATTTTTTTAAAGGAATGAAGTAAGCCAGGAATGCAGGTACACACATAATCTCAGTACACAGGAGGCTGAGGCAAGAGGATCTCACAGTCAAGGTTGGCTTGAACTATGTAGCAAGTTCAAGGCCAGTTTAGACTACAGAGGAAGACCCTGTCTTAAAGAACAAAAACAGGAACCAAACACCAGTACCTGCTAAAACAGCAATGAACCTCAGAAACATTATGAAAAAAAAGAAAAATCAAACAGAAAAGGCAACTCAGAATATGAGTCCATTTATATGAAATACTCAATCTATGCAAAAAGTCAAAAGGAAGGTGCCGGGGTCTGCAGGGAGGGGGAATGGGGGGGTATATTCTTAGCAGGTACAGAGTTTCCTCCTGGGTTGCCAAAAATATTAGACGCAAACGTGGCAGTGCTTGTACAATATTGTGATCACACTGAAATGTCACTGAGCCGCATGCTTTAAAATGGTTAAATGTAACGTGGATTTTACCTCAATTTTTAAAAATGTTCTGCTAGGCAAATAAAACATGTCTGTGGCTGAACTGGGCCCAGTGTTTAATCCCAGCCCAGCAATCCCTAGGGACCCTTTTAACACTCACCCCTACATCTCCAGGGACGCAAATGTTGCCTCCACCTGGAGGCAGCCACTGGCAGACCACAGTTTCCAGCAGAGAGAGGAGAGGCAGATAATTTGAGGCCAGGAAACAAAAGTCTACTTAAGCTGGAACCACGCCAAGGTTTTTCATTTTTCTCTTTTTCTCCAACTGCCCTTTGCCACAATGAAGGGCAAAGAGTTGCCCCTGGGTGACAGCGAATGGGCTTTGTTGACACAGCCCAAGTTCAATTTGTGTGAAGTTAATAATTAGGCTGTCATCCCTCTGCTCCAGAGCAATTAGGGGCTGGCGGAGGGAATGAATGGGCCCTATTATCGAGGCGGATTATAAATACAGAAGCCGGAGGGGGATGGGGGCTCCGCAGGATCTCGGCCCTGCCCTCTCACGCAGCTCCGCAGCCGCTAGCGTGCAGCCTCGCCTAGGCTGACAGCTCCAATCCCAGCTGCCATCCAAAACGGCTCTAAATTCTGCCTCTGTCATCCGCGCCTGACTTTTTATGCTTTCCAGAGCAGGGTCAGGCGGCCCTGCTGAGCAGCAGGGAGCTGGGTGAGATAACCGCCTTTGTTTGCGTTACCTCCCAACTGGGGTCTGAGGTGTCTGGTGCTGAGCGAGGGATCTGGGCCCAGCCTGACAGGCCCGGGTGTTGGGGACGCGACAGACAGGCTGCTTGCTCTGCCTTGCCCGGGTCAGAGCAAGGTCCCAGCAGGAGCGCTGGCCCGGGAAGCCTGGGCCTCCGTCTCAGTGAGGGAGCTTTCTGTACCCTTCTTTCTTGGTCCCGCTCTCCCAAGTTCACACTCAGTCCTCTCTGCAGACTTCTGTCCACCAGCTCAGATGGGAAGAGAATTTAGTAGTTCAAGAAGTAAAAGAATGTGTGTGTCTCAGTACGGGAAGAGCAACTGTGAGCAAAAACAAATAGTCACCTTTTCCTTAAGGGTGATTGCATAATAAACCATGTGTGCTGGGCGATGTCCCCACTGTGCAAAAATCACAGCGTGTGTTTACACACGCAGGCCACACAGCCCCGTGCACACTCAGGAGGTGCAGCGCAGCCTGCACCCCTGGCTAGGAGCCTGGATTGAGCCCGCAGTGGCACGGAGTCCTGGGGCAGCTGTGACCCAGGGATGAGAATTAGTATGTCTGAACATATCTAAACAGAAAAGGCACAGTGAAAATATATGCCGTAATTTCTAAGAGATTTTTAAAAGGTGTGCACTGACTAGGACAGTGCTTGCAGGCCCAGCAGTCACTCTGGGGCAATCAGGAGTGAGTGGGGAAGGAACTGAAGGCCGGGACACTGCTGTCCACTGCTGTAGGCTTTATTAGCACTACACCCAGGCAACAATGAAGTAGAAATAGTATTGTTTCTTTACGGTGAACCTTTGCTCACTGAAACTTTTTTTTTTTTTTTTTTTTAGACAGGGTCTTACTGTGCAGTTTAGGCTGGCCTTGAACTCATCCTGTAGCCTTACACTGGCCTTCTACTCAAAGCAATCCTCTGCCTCAGATTCCTGAGTGCTTGGCATACAGGCATGCACCACCACAACCAGCTTGCAACATTTTGTTTTATGGATGTTTATGTTTTTAACTTTTTTTCACTGTAAAAATATCTTCCTAGCCAGGAATGGAGGCACATGCCTGTGATCCCAGCACTTTGGGAAGCTGAGGCAAGAGAATCAAAAGTTGAAGACCAGCCTGGCTAGCTCAGAAACTTAATAAGAACTTGTCTCAAAATAAAAAATGAAAAAGGGCTGGAGATGTAGCTTAGTGTGAAGGCCCTGGGTTCAATAACAAAAAGAAAAAAATCCTTTATATTCTCATTATATATTTTTCCCATTCTTAAATTTTTTTATTCTATACACATGTAGTAATAAAATTTAAATATATATAAATTATAAAGACCCTAAAAGAAATAAAATTTTTAAAAATTAGTCTAACACTATATATCTATATCTACCTTTATATATGCCTACCTTTATATACGCTTGCATATACAGATATATATTTCCATGTATAGATAGATAGATAGATCTTCCCCTCCACATCTCATCCCACTGGAAGGTCCCCAGGGAGTAGCACCTATGGACCTGTCTTTTAGGAGACAACGCCTTCTTCTGGAGCCCTTCTGAAGGACCTGCCTAAGGAGGTGTCCCCTTCAGAAACATGTACACGGTCCTTTGCTTGGTTGGTTGCTCTTTTTTTTTTTTCTGTCATCGATTTGCCTGTAAGCATAGTGTGCCCCTGAACATTCCTCTCATGAGAATCTTGTGGTGTTCATCCATGTTTTCAAACATTTTAAGAAGCTGGTTGAGGCCTGCAAAACCTTCCACTTAACACTTCACTGTGAACTTTCTTGGGGTTCTTCTTTTCCTCATCCTGCCATGTCTTGTTCCCTTGCCTCCTCTTTAGCTATGTGTCTGACAGAACCGCCATCTTACATGCAGTCTATCACTGGCAGAAACATCTTGCCTCACATGACTGTACCTGCTACAAGAAAATGTTAATAACATTTAACATTTACATAATGCTTTCAAAGCATCAAGCACTTTTTAATACAAGGAGTGATCAAAATATACAGTAAATGTTTAAATTATAAAACTTTAGAGCCAGGGATTTAGCTCAGTAGTTCTGCCACCTGCCTCACAAGTACAAGGTCCCAAGTTCGATCCCAAGTACCAAAATAAAAAAACAAAACAAAAACTAATCAAACAAATAAATAAATTATAAAACTTTATTACAGTAAAAGGCACACTGCCATTGATTCCCCTCAAAATGCACCACCTCACCTTAAATATATTTGCCCCATTGTTCTTCCTACTTTCTGAAACAGTTCTGAAAGTTCTCTTTCATGAATGTCTACAAACTATGACCAAACATAGGGTGAACACTGCTGCTGCCAAGTACCATCCAACCTAAAGGCAGATTCATAGAAACATTACGGTGCGTCCTCATCCACCTTACTCACCAGATCTGGCACTGTGAGACTTCTGGCTCCTCCCCAAAGTCAAAATGACCATGAAAGGGAAATGTTTTGAACTGATTCAGGATGTGGAGGCATCCAGAACAGCACACCCAAGACCTTCATAAAAGAGGACTTCCAGAACTGCTTCAGAAAGTGGTGAGAGCTCATCTGGGAAGGTGACAGAATGGTAAGCAGCAACAAATCAGCTGCTCCGAGGTTCAGGATCCAAACACTGGGAAATAACAACTTGGGGAGGAAGAGGAGGAAGGTGCATCCCCCCATTCTCAAACCCTAAATCTTTACTAGTATAACCACAAGGCTTCGTTAATCTTCTGATGGTCAACACTATAAAATTGCTGCTGAGTTATTTTCTACTATTAGCCAAGATATAGCTGTTATATTTAGTACATTTTAGCTGTAAGTCAGTACCTGGGTTGCCTTAATGGTAATGTCATAATTGACAGTTTCTTCTCTAGGGATAAGGTGGTATATTACTGGTTCTTATGGTGTGTGCATATTTGATTTGTAAAAAAAATATATCTAATTTGTCTTAGGCAATACTACTGTAGCTGTTTCATTTAATATTAACAGGGTCATATAATTGTCACTATTTCTCTGTAAGCCAACACTCACATTGCCTTTGTGACAGCACTAGAGTACATTCCCAGGGAACTTGGTAGCTGGACTATACATGGCATCCTCTTTTCCCAAAATAACCAAGGTGGTTGAATCTTGGGGCTGTCACAAAAGATTATAGTTAGTCATGCCCAAAGTACATCACAAGAAACAACTGACAACAAACTCTTTAGACTATAAGCATCCACAAACCTCAGCACACACATACACACAAAAACAATAAAAACATGGGAAGAAAAGGTAACAAAATGCCTCCCCAAACCCTAGCTCCCCTGAAGGCAATCCAGGTGGGCACCAAGATGCAGAACAGTATAAGCCACATACCTGAATTACTTCAAAGTCTAGCAGAGAAGGTTAGAAAACTGCTCAAGGAGATATTCAGTGGGATTATAGAAGATATAACTAAGTACTGGTTTGCTAAAAAAAAAATCAGATAATTTAAAAAAAAGAAATCCAGGAGATTAAAAATCATATTGACAGTATGGGCCACAGGATGGACCAGTGTGTGGACAGAATTTCAGAGCTAGAAGACAATGATATCTTCAAAAACCAACTACTCAAAGATACTTTAAAACAAGAGAAACTGAAATCTTGATCCAACACCTGTTAGAGGATGCAAAGAAGACTAATCTAAGAAAAACTGAAATAAGTGAAATGGCATTTAAAAACCTGTTCACATAAATAATGGCAGAAAACTTCCCAAATATACAAAAGAAATAAGCATACAGATAAGTGAGGTATATACGGAAAACCAAATAGCCATGACCAAGAGAGAACCTCTCCACACCACATTATACTCAAAATTATTAAAAGTCCATCACAGGGACAAAATTTTAAAAACTGTTAGAAAAAGGCAATAATAAATCACATACAAAAGTAAACCTATTAGACTCACAGCAGAATTTACACAAACCTTAAAGGCCAGCAGTGTTTGGAGTGGAATTTCAACCCTTAAAAGATAGCAACTTCCAACCCCAACTTATATATCCGGCAAAACTTTCCTTTAAAACTGATGAAGAAATAAGGTATTTCCATGATAAGGAGCACTTCAAGAAATTCATGACCACTAAACCAGCATTACAAAAAATTCCCAAGGTTATTCTAGAAAGAGAAAATGAAGCCAAAAATGTCATTAAGTCATAAAGAATGAATACACCTCACAGGACAAGCAGTAAACAAAATGGGAAAAATGAGAAAATCAGCACAGAAAAATAATACAAGACAAGAATAAGTCAGTACCTCTTGGTAGTAACTATCACTGTGAATGTCTCAATTCCCCAATCAAAAGACACAGATTGGCAGAATGGATCAAGAAAGAAAACCCAACAATATGCAGCATATAGGAAACACATGTAATTCAAAATACTGACAGATTAAAAGTCAAAGAATGGAAAATAGTATTCCATGAAAAGGGAACCAGAAAAATGTCAGAGTTGCTATCCTAATTTCAGACAAAGTGGATTTCAAGCTAAGACTGATCAGAAGAGACAAAGAAGGCCACTGTGTATTAGTTAAAGGAACAATTCAACAGGAAGAATTAAAAATTATAAATATATACATACCAAATACCAGTACACTTGTTATAAAACAAACACTAAATGGGCATGAAAAGTCAGATAAACACTGATACAATAGTCATGGGGGACCTCAATACCCCACTATCACAAATGGTCAGATCAACTAGGCAAAAAAGTGAATAAAGGGGCCAGGGATTTAGCTCAGTGGTTCGGTGGCCTGCCTTGCAAGCACTTGCAAGGACCCAAGTTCAATCCCCGGTACCAAAAAAAAAAAAAAAAAAGA
>NW_022900921.1:24748406-24750300 GCF_012274545.1 Fukomys damarensis | reverse complement strand
AAAAAAAAAAAAAAAAGTGAATTAAAAATATCAGAATTGAATCAAACCTTCAAACAAATGGACTGAATAGATATTTACAGAGTGCTCCAACCAGTAACAACAGAATACACATTCTTCTCAGCAGCATGTAGGGCTTTCTCTAAAATAGACCACATACTTGCCAATAAATCATGCTTCAGTAAATATAAAAGAATCAAAATTACCCCATGCCTATTATTAGGTCACAGTGGAATGAAACTAGAAATCAAGGACAAAAGAAACCATATCAACTATGCAAATGCATGCAAATTAAACAATACTCTCTTGAATAATCAGTGAGTCACAGATGAAGTTAAAGAAGAAATTAGACAACTTCTACAATCAAATGATAATGCCACTATGAAATATATCAAAACCTATGAGACACAGTGAAAGAGGTCCTAAGCAAGAAATTCATAGCAATGAATTTCCACATCAGAAAAACAGAACATTCTCAAATAAATAACCTAATGATGCACCTCAAGGTCCTGGAAAAAAACAAGAACAATCCAAACCCAAAGCAAATACAAGGAAGGAAATTATAAAGATCAGGGCAGGCATGAATGAAATTGAGACTAAAAGAATACAAAGAATCAATGTATCAAAGAGTTGGTTCTTTGAAAGATTAAACAAATATAGACAAGCCCTTAACTAATCTTACCAAAATAAGGAAAGAAAAGACCCAAACCCATGTAATTAGAAATGAAAAGGGTAAAATTATAACAGATTCAGCTGAAATCCAGATTATTGGTAACAACTTTGAGAAACTGTATTCTAATAAAATGGAAAATTCAGAGGAAATGAATAAATTACTAGATATGAACTACCAAAGTTGAACCAAGAAGATATAAACAATCCTGAATAAGCCAATATCAGTCAATGAAATTGAAGAAATAATATTTTTAAATATTTAGAAAAGCCCAGATCCCAACGGATTCACTGCTGAATTCTACAAGAACTTCAGAAAAGACCTAATGCCAGTACTCCACAAACTCTTTAATGAAATCAAAAGGGAAGCAATAACTCCCAAAGTTGTTCCTAACAGCAAGCATTACCCTTATTCCAAAGCCAGAAAAGGACCCAACCAAAAAATAAAGAGAATTGCAGGACATTCTCTTTAATGAACACAGATGCAAACATCCTCAATAAGATTCTGGCAAACAGAATGCAGCAAATCATTTAAAAGATTATACACCATGAGCAAGTAGGATTCATCCCAGGGATTCAGGGATGATTCAACATACTCAAATCAATAAAGGAAATATACCATATTAGCAGAGCCAAGAACAAAAATCACATGATCATCTCAATAGATGCAGAAGAAATATTTGACAAACTCCAATATCCATTCATGATAAAACATTGAAGAAAATAGGAATAGATGGTCTTTACCTCAGCCTGATAAAAGCCATCTATGAAAAACTAACTGCCAACGTCATACTAAATGGAAAGAAGCTGAGAACTTTCCCTCTAAATTCAGGAACAAGACAAGGATGCCCACTATCACCACTTCTCTTTAATATAATTCTTAAAACATTAGCTAGAGCAATAAGACAAGAGAAAGAAATAAAAAGGATATGTATAGGGAAGGAAGAAGTTAAATTATCATAGACCCCAAAAACTCCACCAAAAGACTCCTAAAACTAATATCCAAATTCAGCAATGCAGCTGGCTGCAAAGTCAACACTCAAAAATAAATAGTGAAGGGCCAGGTATTTAACTCAGTGGTGCCACCACCTGCCTTCCAAGTGCAAGGTCCCAAGTTTGATCCCCATACGGGGGTCGGGGGGAATCAATACTGGGGAGGAGCTGAGCACCAAGGAGCTGAGCCATGCCTGCACCTGCCTGGCCAGCAACACTGTCCCACCCCCAGCCC
>NW_022900921.1:24739202-24748360 GCF_012274545.1 Fukomys damarensis | reverse complement strand
AAAGCCCAGTGTGGAGGAGCCAAGATGCAAGGGCACCAGCAGCACTGCCTCCCCACCCCGGCCTCAGTCCACCTGGCACGAGTACCTGGATCCACACCGTAGAGGCGCAGGAGGTCATAAAGGCCATTGCACTGAGCTACAGAAGATAAAACAGAAGTGAACAACAGAGAGAGAGTCTTTCTGAGGCTCTCTGATGTAAATTGAAGCCCACTGGAAAAGTGAAGTAAATCTCTGCAATAAAGTCACACCAGACCATGTAGTTGGTAAGCTGGAGAGATCAACACCTCACATCAGAACCTGGACTGTCTTCAGGGGAAGTGCAGCTGGAAACTGCTGTAGAACCCTGGAGAGTTCAGTCCAGCAGGAGGTCAGGGAGCTCAATTTGGGCCTTACAGCCAGAAATTTGCCTGAATTTCAGTAGACTGCTGCTGGCTTGCTTGAGACTAATTGACTTAGATCTACACACTGCTGCCCATAATGTCTATTGTGACAACAGAGACACACCCTGAAGGAGGCACTTTATTTTCCCCGAAGTTTTTTCTCTTATTTTTAATTTTAATTTTTTATTTTTCTCAAATTTATTTTTCTCTTTTTCCCTTCTTTTTCTTTTTTCTCTGACTCTCTTGTCCTCTCACATACTCTTTCTTTCCCAGCTTGTTCTTCATCTCACTCCCTTTTTGTTCCTGTTGCTGTACTAATTTGGATTTATTTTTTCTTTCTTTTTCATTTCTTCTCTCTTATCCCTCTTCTTGATTGTCATTAGTTTTACAGGAAAGTGAATACAGTTTCTAACTTCTCTTTTGCTGTAGTTTGTTCTGTTCTTGTCTTTGTTCTTTCATTCTGTCTGTTACTCTTTTCTCCAACAGTTTCCCAAAGTTTGCATAATCATCCTATCCTGTGTCCTCTGGCCTCACTTATAACCTCTCTCTATCCTTCTATCTATCCCTCTCTTCCCAACTCCTTCTAAGTCCTCATCCCAAGGGGTAAAGCTGGTATATTGAAGAGTTTATTTGCTATAAACATATTTTGGGCTGGTCCTTGATTTTGATTTAATTCACATGGTTAAAGATGATAGATTAATAGCTACCACAAATCTAAGCTGTGCTTGATGCTATTGTTGTTGCTGATTTTATCACTTGGGCTAAGTTGTTGTGAATGATCTAATCAGTTGTCCTTCCTGGTATACTGAAAACAATGTTGACTAAAAGTCATTAGAAACTCAAAACCTAAAGACCAGCTATATCTGGAAGACACCTCTGAGAAGCAATCATTCCATAAGAGTTCTAAATAAAAGCTACAACAATACTTACAATAGCAATACTGAAGTACCAACCCAGGATTTAAACCATAAATAACACAAACAACAAAAGTAGAAACAAAAACACACCTAAGCAAGGCACAAACCCAGATGTCCAGCTCACCAGAGGCAAATTCTGAGGAAAACGGGGTAGAAAAATCTGATAATCAACCACCTGGACACCCTGAACTGATAGCACAGGAAGTAATAAAGTAGACGAATGAAGCTCTAGAAAAATTCAAAACAAAAGCAAATACCCAGATAACCACAGAGATGGTGAGCAGAATGAAAGCTATGATTAGAGATTTGAGAACAGAAACAGATAAAAAATAAAATAGATGAGCTCAAGACCATGATGGAAAATGTGAATGCCCAGCGTAGGAAAGAAATGGAATCCATGAAACAGATTCAAACAGATATCTAGGAGATTAAAAACTCTACTTAAAGTATTCAAAGAAGAATGATCCAATGTGCAGACAGAATATCATCAGATATAGAAGACAAGGATTGTGGTTAGTGACCATGAAAAGAGAGATCTCTTAAAAATAGTAAGGGACCATGAGAAATCAATCCAGCAGCTCCAAGATGACACAAAGAAGAGTAACATAAGACTGACAGGAGTCCACAAAAAAGTGGGAGAAAGTATAAATGACATTTTTAAAAAACTGTTCATGGTATTAATGACAGAAAACTTCTCAAACAGAGCAAAAGAATTTGACATACAAATAAGTGAGGCTCATAGGACTCCAACTAGCCATGATTTTTTTTAAAAAATGCACACTTTGGCATAGTCCAGATTCCAGAAACCCAACAGAAGAACAAAATACTACAAGCAGTTAGAGAAAAGAAACAAATCATATACAAAGGAAAGCCCATTAGAATTGCAGCAGACTTTTCAGCACAAACCCTCAAGTCAAGAAGAGCCTAGAGTGAGATTTTTCAAGCAGTAAAAGAAAACAACTAATGAGAAACTAGAAGCATTTATAGCTAAATGGATGCACATTGAAGCTATACTCTTAAGTGAAATAAATAGGACACATGAATAAATACTGAATAGTTTCTCTGGTGTGAAAAACTAAAAGTGTAAATAAGGTTCAAATATAAATTTGAGAGTGTGAAATAGGAAGAAAATGGCTAAAGGGGAAGTGGGAAGGGAAGGAGAAAGGAAATAAAGGAAAAGAAAAAATGTGAAAAAAAGGAAAAAATAGAAACAAAGTCTTTGTAAATATGGAAGGGTGAAGGGGTGAAGAGAGGGCAGGGGTGTGGGAAAAAAACAAGAACCAAGATATATCATATAAAGGTACAAGTTCCCAGTGATAAATGTAACTGTATTGTTTGCTTTAAATGTACCAATAAACTTAATGAAAAAAGAGAAAACAACTAGATTTTTTTTTGCAAAACTATCTTTCAAAATTGATGGGGAGCTGGGCATGGTGGTGCATGCCTGTAATCCCAGCACTCAGGAGGCTGAGGCAGGAGGATTGCTGTGAGTTCGAGACCAGCCTGGGCTACATAGTGAGTTCCAGGTCAGTCTCAACTACATAGTGAGAGCCTGTCTCAAAAAAACAACAACAACAAAAAACAAAATAAAACAAAAAAAAACTGATGGGGAAATAAGATGCTTCCATGACAACGAACACCTGAGAAACTTTGTGAATACCAAACCAGCACTTCAAACAATTCAAACAATTATCCTAGAAAAAGACAATGAAGGTCACAACTCCATGAGGCCCAACAGAGCAAACCCATCAAGCAAGGCAAAAAATTAAAGGGAGAGGGGGAAAATAAAAAATAAAGAGACAACAACAGGAAAATAACATGACAAGGATAAGTCAACACATATCAGTTATAACCATCAATGTTAATGGCCTCAATTCACCATTCAAAAGAAATAGACTGGCAGAATAGATTAAGAAACAAAATCCAACAATATGCTGTATACAAGAAACCCACTTAATCCACAAAGAAATTCATAGGCTGAGAATAAAAGGATGGAATACGGTACTCCATGCAACAAGAGCCCAGAAAAAAGTGGGGGTAGATATCTTATTTGTAGACAGAATAGATTTCAAACCAAAACTAATTAAGAGAGACAAAGAAGGCCACTATGTCCTTATAAAGGGAACAATACAAGAGGAAGAAATGACAATCATAAATATATGCACCAAATACTAATGCCCCCAACTATACAAAACAATTATTAATGAATATGAAAAATGAAATAAGCACTAATGCAACTGTAGTAGGGGATCTCAATACTCCACTGACACAAACAGATCATCTAAACAAAAAATCAATAATGAAATAACAGAACCGAACCAAGTCTTAGAAGAAACAGACTTAGTAGATGTCTACAGAGTGTCCCACCCCACGAAATCAGAATATACATTCTTTTTGGCTGCACACGGGTCATTCTCCAAAATAGACCACATGATAGCTCACAGAATAATGAAAAGGAATTGAAGTTATCCCCTGTATATTATCAGACCATAGTGCAATTAAACTGGAGACCAATAGCCTAAGAAACTGCAAGAACTTCACAAACACAGGGAAATTAAATAACACCCTGCTGAACAACCACTGTGTCGCAGAGGAAGTTGAAGAAATTAGACAGTTTCTACAATTAAATGATAATGCCAATACAACATACAGGAATCTATGGGACAATATGAAAGCAGTTCTACAAGGGAAATTCATAGCAGTAAATGCCCATTATAGGAAAACAGAGCAAGCTCAAATAAACAACCTAATTCTTAACCTTAAGCTCCTAGAAAAAGAAGAGCGAGACAAACTGAAAGCTCATACAAGGGAGGAAATTATAAAGATCAGAGCAGAAATTAATGCAATGGAGACTATATATAAAAAAATCAATGAATCAAAGAGTTGGTTTTTTGAAAAGAATAAATAAAATTGATAAATACTTAGCCAACCTTATCAAAAAAAGGGAAGGAAAAAGATCAAATTCATTCCATTAGGAATGAAAAAGGTGAAGTCACAACAGATCCAGCAGCAATCCAGAGGATCATCCATGCCTACTTTGAAACCTGTACTCTAACAAAATGGAAAATACAGAAAGAGTCGACAGTTTCCTAGATACGTACAAATTTCCAAAGTTGAACGAAGAAGATAGAAAAAGTCTAAACACCCAATTACACTCAGTGACGTTGAAAATGTAATTAAAACATTGCTAACAAAGAAAAGCCCAGGTCCTAATGACTTCACTGTTGAATTCTATACATTAGAGAACTATCGCCACTACTCTTTAAACTCTTCATTGAAAATGAAAGGGAAGGAATACTTCCAAATTCATTCCTGGAAGCAAATGTTACTTTGATTCCAAAACCAGAGAAAGATCCAACCAAAAAAGAGAACTACAGGCCAATCTTCCTAATTAACATAGATGTAAAAATCCTCAATAAGATACTGGCAAACACAATACAGAAGATCATCAAGAAGATCATACACCCTTGACCAAGTCAGATTTATCCCAGGGATGCAAGGATGGCTCAATTTACATAAATCAATAAATATAATATACTATATTAACACATCAAGGACAAAAACCATATGATCATTTCAATAGATGCAGAAAAGCATTCAATGAAATTGAACACCCGTTCATGATAAAAACCCCACAGAAAATTGGAATAGATGGTCTTTATCTCAACCTGATAAAGGCTATCTATGAAAAACCAACAGTCAATAGCATTCGAAATGGTCAAAAACTGAAAACCTTCACACTAAAATCAGGAACAAGACAAGGATGTCCACTGTCACCACTCCTGTTCAATATAGTTCTAGAAACATTACGCAAAGCAATTAGACAAGAGAAAGAAACAAAAGGAATAAAGATAGGAAAGGAGGTAGTTAAACAGTCTCTATTTGCTGATGATATGATACTTTACACAGAAGACCCAAAAAGCTCTGCAAAAAGACTTCTAGACTTAATTGACAGATTCAGTAGAGTAGCTAGATACAAAGTCAACACAAAAATCAATAGCCTTCTTGTACACAAATAACAGACTCATGAGAGAGAAATTAGGGAAATAATTCCTTTCACAGTAACATCCCAAAAAATGAAATATCTAGGAACCAATCTCATGAAGGAGACAAAAGACCTTTACACTGAAAATTATATCATTCTGAAAAAAGAGATAGAAGAGAATATAAGAAGATGGAATAACATCCCTTGCTCCTGGGTAGGAAGAATCCACATATTAAAAATGACCATACTTCCAAAACTTCTATACAGGTTCAATGCAATCCCAATTGAAATCCCAACAGTATATTTCACAGAACTTGAGAAAACAATCCAAAAATTAATTTGGAACCAGAAGAGACCTAGAATAGCAAAACCATTCTGGGCAACAGAGGATATCACAATTCCCAACTTGAAATTATACTACAAAGCCACTGTGATAAAACCAGCATGGTACTGGCAAAGAAACAGACCTGAGGATCAATAGAATAGATTAGAAAATGCAGAAACAACACCAGATATACTCTGCTACCTCATCTTTGACAAAGGAGCCAAACATCTTTACTATAGGAAAGATAACCTCTTTGGGGTCAGGGATTTAGCTCAGTGTTTCCAGCACCTGCCTCGCAAGCACAAGGTCCCAAATTCAATCCCCCAAACCAAAAAAAGTAATAATGGTAAAAATTAAAATGTAAGATAACCTCTTTAAAAAACTGGATTTCACTCTGCCAAAGATTAAAACTAGACCCCTATCTTTCACCATGCATTAAACTACAATTGAAATGGATTAAAGAACTAAATATTAAAACAGAAACACTAAACTTGCTGGAAGATAAGTTAGGTAGAACTCTTTAAGACTTTGGCATATGAAAAGACTTTATGAACAAATCCTCAGTAGCATGGGAACTAGCACGAAGAATCAACAACTAGGATCTCATCTTATTAAAAAGCTCCTGCAGTGCAAGAGAACAGCCAACAGAGCTAAGAGACAACCTACAATGTGGGGGAAAAATTTTATCAGCTGTTCCTCAGACAAAGGATTACTACCTAGAACATACAAAGAACTTTAAAAAAATCAGACCCACCCAAATATAAAGACCCAATTCAAAAATGGTAATCTGAACAGACATCTCTCAGACAAAGAATTAAAGCAGCAAATAAACATATGAAAAAATGTTTAACATCACTGGTCATTCAAGAGATGCAGATGAAAACAACACTGAGATTCCAACTCACCCCAGAAAGAATGGCTGCTATCAAGAAATTAACCAATAACAAATGCTGGCAGGGCTGTGGGGAGAAAGGACCCCTTCTCCATTGTTGGTGGGAGCGCAGACTGGTGCAACCACTGTGGAAATCAATATGGTGATACCTCAAAGAACCAGGATTAGAGGCCCCATTTGATCCAGCTATCCCTCTGCTGGGTATCTTCCCAAAAGATTTAAAAGAATCATACCACAGTGATATATGCACACCCATGTTTATAGCAGCACATTTTGTAATAGCTAAGGCTTGGAAACAGCCCAATTGCCCATCAGCTGGAGATTGGATAAAGAAGATGTGGTTTTTCTATAAAATGGACTACTACTCAGCCATGAAGAATGAGAAACTAGAGACTTTATAGCTAAATGGATGCACACTGAAGCTACACTCTTAAGTGAAATAAATAGGACATGCTTGAGTAAATACCAAATAATTTCTCCGGTGTGAGAAACTGAAAGAGTAACTAAGGATCAAAATGTATAATTCATAATGTAAAATGGATAATGGATAGGCAGAATCAATATAGTAAAAATGGCCAAACTTTCAAAAATGTTATATAGATTTAATGCAATCCCAATCAAAATATCAGTAACATTCCTTATAGAGATGAAGAAAGCAATCCTAAAATTCATATGGAACCAGAAGAGACCTGGAATAGCAAAAGAAATTCTGGGCAACAAATGCAAAAGAGGAGGCATCAGTCTTGGACTTCAAGTTATATTACAAAGCTATAGTGATTTTTTTTTAAATGGTATTGCCAAAACAAAAAAACCTAGCATATTCTTGGATCAATGAAACAGAATAGAAGATACAGAAACAATTCCAGGCACACTCATCTGTGTTAGTTTTGACAAAGGGGCCAAGTCCCTTTGCTGGAGGAAAGATAGTCTCTTCAGCAAATGGTGCTAGAAAAACTGACTATATGCATGCAGAAGGTTAAAATTAGAGCCAGAGATTTAGCTCAATGGTGCCTCACCTAACTTGCAGTTCAAGGTCTTGAGTTCAATTCCTGATACAAAAAAAAAGGGGGGCGTTAAGCTTAGGCCCGAATCTCTCACCATGCACTAAACTAAAATCAAAATAGATCAAAGATCTAAACATTAAGACAGAAGCACTTAATCTGAAAAAGATAAAATAGGTAAAACTCTTGAAGATATAGGTATAGGCAAAGACTTTATGAATAAAATCCTGGTTGCACAAGAAATAATACCAAAAATCAACAAAAAGAATCACATCAAATTAAAAAGCTTCTGCACAGCAAAGGAAATCACAAACAGAGTGAAGAGATAACCTACAGAATGGGAAAAAATTTTGATAGCTACTCCACAGACAAAGGACTAATATCTAGAATATATAAAATACTCAAAAAATTAGACCCCCCCCAAATCTCAGTTAAAGATGGGTATCTGAATTGAATAGACCCTTCTCAGATGATGAAATACAAACAGCCAATAAATATATGAAAAAATATCACTGGCAATTAGAAACCAAATGAAAACAACACTGAGATTCCATCTCACTCCAGAAAGAATAGCTACCTCAACGAATAAGAAATGCTGGAGAGGCTTCAAGGACGAAGGAGCCCGTCTCCATTGTTGGTAGGAGTGTAAATTGGCAACCACTATGGAAATCAGTATGACAATTCCTTAAAAAACTAAAAGTAGAAATTCCATTTGACCCAGCTATTCCCCTTTGAGTTATCTTCCCAAAAGAGTCAAAGATACCATACCACAGTGATGTATGCATATGCATTTTATAGCAGCGCAATCCATGATCACTAAATCTTTTTTGGGGGGGTAGTCTTGCTATGTAGTTCCAGCTGGCTTTGAACTCAAAGTTGTGGTAGTCCTCCTGCCTCAGCCTCCTGAGTGCTGGGATTACAAACGTGTGCCACCTCTCCTCATCATGGTCAGCAGAGGGAACTCGGGAGCCCCAGGGGTTCCCTCTCCTTGGAAGGCAGCCTGAGCTTTCTGTCCTGGGGTCTCATGATAAAGGGAGAAATGAATAGGTGGATGGAGGGATGGAAGGATGGATGAGGGTGGATAGTGGGCCGATGGGCAAAAGAAAGATTCAGCAAGTAAGTGATAGACCAAGTTCGCCTGCGTCCAGCAGGCAGATCCTTATAAGCATAAGGGAGGGATACCCTGCTTTTCAGCACTCAGAACGGCTCCCACAGGAACCCAACTTGTCACAGTCCCTGCCCCCTCCCCAACAGAGCAGCAGCCGGCTAGCCTTGTTTCCAACCGATTTCCACAACCGCGAGGCAGGCCGTGAGGTGGATTCATCCTCCGAGTGAGCCACCTGAGGTGAGGACGAAGACTCTCCTCGCGCTGTGACAGCAAGAGCAGGCTGACGAGCTGAGGTCAGGTCAGCAGGGGAGGAAGGCCTGGGACTGGACCCGCCGGCTTTGCCAGAGACTCTCCCAGCCGGCCAGCAGGGGGCAGCAGACGGCGTCCGCAGTACGCGGGGCCCGAGAGGTGGATTTCCTCCGAGTGAGCCACCTGAGGTGAGGACGAAGACTCTCCTCGCGCTGTGACAGCAAGAGCAGGCGGACGAGCTGAGGTCAGGTCAGCAGGGGAGGAAGGCCTGGGACTGGACCCGCCGGCTTTGCCAGAGAGA
>NW_022900921.1:24708364-24737319 GCF_012274545.1 Fukomys damarensis | reverse complement strand
AGCCTTTACAAGGTGTGGACCATGGTGCTCTTTTCATTCCTTGAGTTCAATTCAGGGACGCTCTGCCTCGCGGGCTGCGGGCTCCTTCCCACCCAGCCGCGGAGAGGGCGGACGGACCGCGGCCGCGAGCACTGAAGGAAAAGCTGGAAACACTGAATGTCCGCGTCCGGCATCCTGAATCCACCACAGCACAGACAGCGCAACCTGAGCGCGCACCTCTGGGGAGGAGCCGGCCCTGGTGGAGCGGAAAGAGCCCAGGCGAGCGGCTGGCGGCGCCAGTGCGGCGCCACTGGTGTACACTTTTTTTTTCCTCATGAGTTTATCGGTACATTCTAGGTATACAGTGCAGTTACATTCATCATTGGGATCTTGTACCTTTACATGACAGGTCTTGGTTCTCATTTTTCCCCCTTGTCCCTGCCCTCCCTTCATCCCCTCCTTCCTTCCCTATTTACAAAAATTTTATTTCAACTTTTTCATTTTCTCATATTCTTTTTCTTTTCCCTTATTTCCCCTACCCTACCCTTCCCACTTCCCCCACCCTTCCCCCACACCTTTAGCCTTTTTCTTCCTATTTCACATTGTCAATTATACCATTAGGATCTGGTGTACTCTTTAAATAAACACTGGTCTTCACCGGTCTATGCTACAGGAAAATATTGAAGGCATCCCAGAGGTTACGTATTTTCTTCCTTTTTGTGCTGTCTGACTAAACTTTCGCCGTTGGAATATTTTGTTATGTTTAATTAACATTGGTTACCTGAAAATTGGGATTGTGGAAATATTTGTTTGCATTTCCTTTTTTTAAATTTTTTACACTTTGTTTTTGCTTTTGTTTTTATGTTACGTCCGGTGGGTCTGGGTCTTAAACTCGTGTTCCCAAGGCCTTTGTCTGTCTCCCACGCAGAAAAGGAAAGGTATCAGGGAAGACCAGGGCAAAGCAAAACCTTTATTGTGGATATTACAGAAAGCGGTACAAAGCCACTCAGGGAGAGGAGGGCAGGGCTCAGAGCTGAGTCACCGCTGAATATGGGGCCTGTGGTGCTGTTTTGCTGGTGGCGATCCCGTCTCCACACCCTTGAGGGTTGACACTTGGTTGATTGGTTACTGGGCTTGTTGCTAGGGGGTTGGTCTTTGGGGCTAATGGGTGAATTGGGGCAGGCTCGGTAACCTGCGCTAGGATGGGCAGTGTCACCCACACAGAGATAGGCGTCAGAGCCACAGACTGTCAGCTTCAAACCACAAAGCTGCTTGAAAACTGCTTGCTGCTCATAGCCACACAGAGGCTGCATTTTCTACCCTCTAAAAAGGGTCCAGGTCTTTATTCTAACTCCGCTAAGGGTCCCTTCAATGCCTACATTTACCCTTATGAATCCTGTTTTTAAAGAAGGGTGGGGTAAGGAGTGTGACTCCTCAATAGTACTCATGCTTTGCATGTTCACGGTCCTGCATTTAATGTCCAACACTGCCACCAATAAAGATGATGACAAGAGGGGATGAAGGCCTTGCTGCTGGCCCTGAGCCCTGGGGCAGAAGCTGTTGGCAGAGTCTGGGGGTGGAGTGGCAGGCCTGGTCCTGAGCCACAGGGAAGCCGGAAGCTTTTGATTTTCCAGTGCTACCTTTGAGGAGCCAGGATAGTTGCATGAGGGATGGAGGGCTTGGGTATGGTGACCCAGTCAGCTAGAAAAGCCCCCTGGTCCCCAGGCATAGGGGCTGCAGGAGAGAGCTCTGGGGAGAAGAGCAGAGCCATGGCAGCAACAGATACTCCTGGGGGATTTGCCTGTTCCACCTGGACTAAGGTCATCACTGTCTGGAGCGCTTCACTGAGATCAGCCCGGGGTAGTAAACTGGGCCAAGCTGAGACTCCAGAAGACTCGGTTTTGCATCTGGCTCATGTGTCTGACAGCTGAGTGATCTTGAATAATGACCTCTCTGAGCTTCAGTTTTCTTATTTGTAAAACAGCAGTTATAAGAGCACTGCTATAACATTTGCCTTGATGGATCTAAACAACCTAGCAGAAAAGATTGTCAAGCAGTTAGCATTTAACTATTGGCAGCTATCAGCACATTCTCTCTCTTCCTTTTCTCCCTTCCCTTCTCCCCTGCTTCCTTCTTTTTCTATGAAGAAAATCAACCATAAAACTGAGTAGAATTAAGTTGGAGAGAAACCATCTGCAGCCTGGTGGCTGTCATCTCACTGTCCTGGCTCCATCTGTGAACTAGATGAGTGTGACCTCAAGGCCTCAGCCTCACACCTCAAACATAAGCAGCCCCCTCAGAGGCCCAGACTCGGCTCCCAGCCCTGCAGTTCCTGCATGTTAGCACTTGAAGGCGGCCTTGAGCTTTGGATTTCAACATGGGCCAGAGCACCCACTCCTCAGTTCTCCACTCCTGAGTGGCTGAATCACATCCAGGCTATCCTGAAACTCAAAGAGCAGGTCCAGAAACAAAAACAGGGCACACACCACCCGCAAAATGGTAGGAGACTCACTGACCCTAAGGAGCTACAGGCTGAAATATCAACGGGTGTCAGGAGATAAGAAGACAAAGCCAAAGGCAAGGTGTGGGGAGCTCCACAGTCTTTTCAGACTTATGTGCGAATAATAAAAAAGTTACAAGCAACATAAATGACAATGACAGATAGCTAAGTAAACTGTGGTTCATCCAACTTAATGAACATTTTCAATTGTAATGATGGAGATTACAGAACTTAGGAAATGTAGATAAATGGGAAAGAATGCAAAACTCTATTCTCCATTTTGATAGCAGGCATCTGAAAATTATGTACATTCAGGGAAAAAAACTTTCTAAAGTCAATAAAACACATATAAAGACAAACTGAATTGCTAAGGCATTGTATTTTGTTTCAAGTTCATATTATTTCTTCACTTTTTCATTTCAGGGCTGTTCACGGGAATGGCATGTGGAAAATATCCAGGTTCTGTAATTATACAGCCCTGATACTTCTGGCCTAATGAAGTCCCTGTGTGCCCAGAGCAGGCACTCCTGTGGGTTAAAATGTAAACGGTCTTCAGAAAGCTCCTAAGAAAAGGATGATTCAAAAAACACATTACAAAGATGAATGAAAGCATTTATTAGGTTAGCTCTCTTTCCTATGGAAGGAAGAATTTCAGTGGGAGAAGAGAATGGAGAAAACAGCAGGAGACACCATCCCATAACCATGACCCATTTGAGCAGACTTGGCCCCGCTACTGTGTCATAATAATAATTATTTGCCACGTGTTCGGCATTCCCATTACAAAGTGCCAAGCAAATATCCAAGACCCTTCACATACCTAACAAGCTTGTGAGGTCACAAGTAATACTTTCCACCTTTTATAGATGAAAACAGCAACAAGAGGTCATTTGCCTGGAGTTGCATGGCTTCTTAGTGGCCAGGCCAGGATTAGGGTCTGAGCGTGGTCCTTCCAAATCTGTTTCTCCTTCCACCACACATGAAGCAGGCAGCATCTGGAGAGGCCCAGGACTCTGGAGGAGCCTCACAGTGAGCAGGTCCTCACCAGGACCTTAAACACCATACAGGGGCAAAAGGTTTCACCAGAGACCCTAGTCCGTGCCGTAATGGTGACATGTATGACATCCGTGTACCACTAGGTTCTGACACTTGCCACTAAGGTTAAAACAAAGCTTTTGGTTGGCAAGAAGGAGGGCAGGCAGGTCTTGGCCTGAAGTTCAGGGTCCCCTTGCTTTTTGCCTGTTCTTTTTCCCGGGCTTTCCTTCTGGCTAGCACTGACAGATGAGCCTAAAAGCCCAGAAAGACTGGGTCCTTGCCTGTGTGTGAAGGCCCCGAGATCGCACAGCCCAGTCCAAACCACAGCTCCCAAGAACTCATCTGAGTAAGGCACTTGAAGTCAGTGTTTGCAAATGTGCTGAAAGAACAGAGCTTTCATGAACCATCACTGGGGCTGTGGTGGGCGAGATGCCAGCTGAGCCCTGGTTTCTCAGTGCACTGAGGGAGGCACTGCCATTGTGCCTGTTTCATGGATGAGAACAGTGAAGTTTAGAGACAAGAAGAAATGATCCCAAGGTCATGCAGCTGGGAAAGGGTAATGAAGTCCAGAATCTTAACTCACTGGAGCCCATGCTCTCAACCACTACAGTGGAACGCCTTTCACCGTGCCAGACAATTTCAGTGGCAAATGGGACATCAACTTCCTGGCCACTTCCTGGGCTTCAGCCTCTCCATCTGTAAAGTGGGCTACTAGCACTCCTCAGAGGGTTGCTGTGAAGATGAAGTTCACACAAGGAAAGGGATCCATGGTCTACACTCAGAAGAAATTTGTTGTTATTTATTTTAGTCAAGACTTGGAAGACCAAGCTGACTTGATCCAACATCCCTCCCTAACAGCATCCAACCTACCCATAAACTGCAAAGGTGCATCCTTGCTCTGTGGGGCTGTTTGTCCTTTCATTAAGACATTCATAATCAGAAATGGTTTCCTGACATACTCAGCTAAATCTGGCTTGCTCAGAATGCACCCTCCCCCAGGTCTATTTCCGCCCTCTTTCTTTTGCCACCGTCATCTCTACCCTCTCTCTCCAGCCCCACCAGCCCCCTCACCAGGCAGCAGCACTCTGGAAGGCCAGAGCTGGACAAAAGCGGATAGTCAGACGCTGCCACTTCCCTGACCTGGGTGACACTAAGAGTGATTTAACCAACCCCCTTTCATCTTACATCTACTGAATGTGGTTTAAGGGGGAAAGACATGAAAGAATAACATTGAAAAATTAAAAGGGCAGCTGTTTGCAACACTTTGTGATGTGACGAATCTCAGTTCACAACACTTCCTTAGCTTCTATCCCCTAACTCATTTTCACTGGCAGCTCTTTTCTGGGGTGAGTCCTTGTCCTGGTTTCCATCCTTGGGGCCTCTCTGCCTGTCTTCTTCTAACACACTGTGGCCCTGAGACTACACCCAGCAAACAAGGTTGGGCTCAAAACATGTTCCCAGCCAGCCAGCCACTTATCAGCTAGACTGTGTGGATGGTGGAGCCTTATTCTTTGGCCTCCTTCACCAGCATCCTTCATAGGACATGGCCACATGCAGCCAGGCGACAGGCTCCGGTCAGTTTCTCACAGATGCAGAGATGAGCTCCCACAGGCCGCAGGCACCCCCACCTGAAGGAAGATGCTACTGGGCTACATCAAGAACAAGTATAGGGTTGCTTTCTTACCTCTGAACTTTGAGAGATTCTCCTGCATGTGTGAGTGCATTCTTGAAAATTAAAGCTTTCTTCTAAGCCTGAGTTACAGACTCCCTCTTGTGCATCCTGTTCTCTACCCTTACCCCTCCTGGTACAGTCAGCCCTTCATGTGTGGGGGCTGCAGATTTAACTCATGATGGGTTGGAAAGCTTTGGGGGGGCTGCATCTATATTAGAATATACAGACTTTTTGCTGTCTTATTCTCTAAGCAATGCAGTATAACAACACTGTACAGTGGTGCCTCGGTTCACAAACTCAATTCTCTCCACAATTCTAGTGGCAAACCAAACTAGACAAGAACCATATCAAATTTCCCCAGAAGGTCAACATTGAACCTAACCATTGAATTTGATTCAGTTCTCCTCCAACTCTGCAATCAGAACTGTGGAAAGAATGGAGTTCATGAAGCAAGATGCCACTGTATTAGCGATTCTAAGCCATCTAAGGATGATTTATAGTATGTGAGAAGATTGTACAGATTCTGTGAAAATACAATGCTATCTCATAGAAGGGACTGAGCATCTAGGGATTTTGGAATCCACAGGGGCCCCGGAACAAATCTCCCATGGGTACCAAAGGATGACTGTACTTAACACTTTATGATTATATATTTCTCAGCCAGCTCTCGGTAATTCAGAAAATGTTTCTCTCTTACTTTGGGCTGATTCTCCAGTACTTATTGCAGTGTGCAGACAAAGGAAATCAAGAAATATCTACTGAATTAATTGATTAAATGAATGGCTCTTTTTAGTGCTTACCATCTGATCCATGTAATATGCAGTAATATCTCAGTTCACAAATGCTTCTGTTTGTAAACAATTCAGTTCACAAATAAAAGCATTAGGCAAAATTTTGCTTCTGTTCAAAAACTCCACATCAGGTGACAAACATGACCATGGCCATCTTCCCAGAAATCATAAAACAAATTAAATTCATTAATGAAAGCACTACTGTACTTTAAAAAGAAGACACAGCTGGGTGTGATGGTACACGCCCATAATCCCAGTACTCAGGAGGCTGAGGCAGAAAGATCACTGGGAGTGGGAGGCTAGTTTGGGCTATATAGCGATTTCAAGGCCAGCATGAACTACATAGCAAGACCCTGTTTCAAAAACAAAACAACAACAACAAAAGCAGGGCTAGGGATTTAGCTTAGTGCTGCCATGCCTACCTGGCAAGCACAAGGTCCTGAGTTCAACTCCTGGTACTGGAAAAAAAATACAAAAAGCAAATAAATAAACCAGGTGGTCTAAGGAAAGGTGCGCTAGAGGCCTTCCCATTTATGATGGTTAAATAAAGTTTGCTCTCTATTTACACAAAGACAAGAAGAAACAGGTGCACAAGCTGCATCTCCTGTGAAACCAGGAAGCACATATAACCCAAAAATCCAGTTATAAAGCTAAAACTCCATAGATAAATGCAGATGACTCAACAGAAAAAAAGCAAGTCAAATTCAAAGGCCTGTGGGGTTGGGTGGTGGGACCCACAGTTTGTCCCACAGAACCTCAGAAAAGCTCGAAAATAGATAAAGGATGAACAAAGATTGTAAACAAGAATTATTTTTTTAACATCTTAAAAGGGTTCACAGAGTCCATTGCTGGTGAATGATAAATGGAATTTGGTATATCTACAAATAGAATATTATTCCGTAATTAAAAGGACTGAAGAGGGCCGGGGACTGAAGAGGGCAGTGGTGCTGCCACCTGCCTTGCAAGTAGAAGGTCCTTAGTCAAACCCCTGGTACCAAAAGAAAAAGGACTGAAGAAGTACTGAGACATACAGCAACCTAGATCAGTGATGGCAAACCTTTTAGAGCTTTCAATGACAACAAGCAATCAGCTACAGCATGTGTGCCATAGGTTCACCACCATTGACCTAGATGAATTTTTGAAACATGCCAGGTGAAAGAAGCCAAACACAAGAGGCCACAAATTTATGATGCATTTGCATTAATGTAAGCAGAAGCAAACCTATACAGACAAAAAGTAGATAGATCAGTGGCTGCCTGTGACTGGAAGGAGCGTGGAGTGAGACTAACTAGTAGGGAAGGGTTTCTCTTTGAGGTGATGCAATGTTCTGGAATTAGAGAGTGGCTATACAACATTGTAAACATACTAAAAGCAACTCACTTCTACAGTTTAAAGAGATAATTTAATCATATGTGAGTTATATAGGTCAGTTTATGAAAAGAGTAGGTAGAGCTTCCAATTTGCTCCTTCTGAGGTCCTGGGTTCTATCTCAAACACCACGAAAAAGGCGGAAGAAAATGCAAAGAATTATAATGAATATTCACTGAGCACTAAGAGAATGTTCTGTTCCTATGAAACAGGAGTGTGTTAGTTACTTTTCTCTCATTGGTGAGACAAAATTCCTAGCCCCCAAAGTTGGAGGGGAAGGGCTTGATTTATTTATTTATTTGGCTTACAATTCATAGAGGTTTAAGTCCATAATCAGCAAGCCCCAAAGGCTGGTATGGCAAACAAACATCGCACAGGAGAAACAACATGGTGCTCACAAAGAAGCAAAGGTAGCAAGAGATTAAACAGCATCTTTCTGCCTGTTTTATCTTATTCAAATGACCAGGATTAGGGCGGTGCCAAACTAACCACTCACATGTACTGGTTTAGTACACACCCTTAAACCCAGCATCACACACTCCAGACTTGACTACCCCTGAAAAAGTAAGTCCCCGCTCATCTGCTGAGGCTGTGGGGGGGACACTAAACACAAATCACCACAAGGAACAATGTACTATACAACAAACACATCCAAAAAAAGCCAAAGCACAATAAATTTCTCATGATAAAAATTTGTTTAATTATTGATGAAATATTTTCATAAAAGAATTGAGTGAAGAATATTTAAAATTAAATTAAATAAAGATAAAATTAAGTATATCTTCCTAAAATATTCCAAATTAAAAGTCAAAGACATGGAAATAAATGAAGAAAGAATGAAGAATTTCCAGGAAAATTAGAATAAATAAAATAGAAATTGTCACAAAAATAATACAAAAATTTTCACAGAATTGCTGGACATGAAACTCCAGATTTTTAAAGAACTTCAAAGTTTCCATTTATTTCAAACAATAAGATAAAACTATACCAAGTTTAACTATAACAAGGAACACGATTCTGAAATTTCAGGACAGCAAGGATAAAGAAAAAGATAGTAAAAACATCTACAGAGGAAAAAAAGCAAGTCACATACAAAAAGATCAGGAAATAAAAATGATAGCAGATTTCATCACAGTTGAGGAAAATCAAATGACTGAGTACTACATCCTTGAATACATTTAATTCCAGTCTCTATATCTCTGTACAGTATGTATATACTATAATCAAATAAGATAAAATTAAGATACTTTTAAGCTTTCAAGATCTTAAGACTTCAGCACTTACATACCCATTATGAGAAAATACTGAAGGATGATCTCTAAGAAAACAATGAAGACAAAGAATCAAGATAAAAGGAACCAACGCAAGTAAAAAAGCAAATAGATTCCCCAGGAAAGAGATGAATAGAAATTCCAGGACAACCAACAGCTTTGCAAAAAGATTAAAGAACAGGAGAGATGACTTTATGAAAAATGCTAAATTGATGAACTATCTGATAGATTTGACAATATTGGACATTATATGGAGTTTACAAAGTTCTTGAGAAGTTGGGTGCCACTAGTCAGCTATTGAAAAAAAACTAAACAAATAAAAATACTATTCAAGAATGGAAATGTAAACACAGTAGATTATCAGATTCAACAATGAGCAATGTTTACAGTCATAATAATGTAAGTACTAAATGAGAATTTTACAAAATGTTCATGTAAATCCTGTTGGAGGGAAAGGAAAGCATAAAGCATAAGTGAGCTAAAATCTTCATCTGCATAATTGAAAGTTGAGCAATAATGGTCATAACTGGTGAATCAAAAGATAACCTAAACACTGGAGATGTCCACACTCAATGATAGAGCACTTGTCTAGCAAGCACAAGTCCTGAGTTCAACCCCCAGAATCACAAAAAAATGATTAATAATTAGCTTAGTTTAATTTGATGGGAATGTCTATACATAAGAGGCATTAAGTTTAATGCATATATTATTTGAAAATTTAAAAAGTTAAATAGGTTGAAAGATTTGTTTCTGGGAATAAGCATTAGGGTGAACTAAGTAAGCTATAGATAGGGAAAGACAATTTTAACAAAAATCTTTAAATTGTTTAAAGTACACTGGCTTTGAAGTCAAGATAAATTTGATCTGGTCTGCTAATTCCAGGCTGAGTGACCTAGAGGTGAATTCTTTCCTTTCTTTGACCTTAGCTTCTTCTGTGTTAATAATCCCTAAATAGCAAGGACGTGATGTGTTAGTAGATGTTCTTTTCTCATTCCCCTACATTTCACACCATTGTTATTTTGTTTTTCCTGGGAAGCAAAGCCACCCACACTTACTGAAGTTTTGTGAGAAAGATCATTGACAAAGCTGCCAAACTGAATAATCAGCTGTTACAATTATTGCTCACCTTAGAGAAGGCATTCCATTAAAGGGTAACTACAGGAAAGTAGAAATAATCCTATTATAATACACCATTACTACCATTCCTCTAAATTGTCCCCACATTAACACAACTTAGTGAAAAATGAAAGACTATAAAATAATCTGGCATAGACAATTTCTAGCCATTTCATTTTAATAAAAATCTTTGTGGGGCTGAAGTGTAGCTCAGTGGTAGAGTCTTTGCATGGCATTCATGAAGCCCTTGGTTTAACTCTTAGCTCCAGCAAAAAAAAAAAAAAAGAAAGAAAAAAAGTCCCCATAACTAATCATCTGCCAGCCTTGATTTCCCCTCTTCTTTGTAATAGAGCATCAGCTTGCATTCTGGCTGCCCACGTCAGCACTGTATTTCTCAGACTCCTTTGCAGCTAGGGGCAGTCCCTGCGTTCTTGCCAATGACATGAGAAGACTTGATGTATTTGACTTTCACATTCTTCCTCAAAAGAATATTACCTACCTCCACTTCCTCTCTTTCCCCATCCCGCAGGCTGCGGATGAAGATAGAAGACACCTAGGGCCCCAGATGTCTTGTGAAGCAGAGATGCCTTACAACTATGAAACCCAACACTTGACTGTGAGCAAATGACACTGGGTGTGACAGGAAAAGGACAAGAACTGGTTATTGAGAGACTTTTACATCTGTTCTACAATCAAGCTACAATTAGAGTTTATGGTTTGTTTTTAAATTTTTTTGCACAAAGGTCTGCTGTGACAAGTCTTCCTTTACCCTAACTTCACCTGGCCAGAATCCACCCTGCTCTAACCCCTTAGTTACTGCCAAAGGTTGATCATCCTTCATCTAAAATCTGGAATCTGAAAGGTTCCAAATTTTGAAAATTTTGAGCACTAATATGACATCACAGTGGGATAGTCCACTCAGGAAACTTTGTCTCATGCATAAAATTATTCAAAATATTATACAAGCTAGGCACAGTGGTAGGTAGTGCGTGCAGTAACAGCTACTTGGTAGGCTGAGGTAAGAGGATTAATTGAGCCCAGGAGTTCAGGACTAGCCTGGGTAATGTAGTGAGTCCTATCCCCACCCAAAAATAATTGTATAAAAGCAATTTTATCTACATAAGTAGATAAAAAATGAATGAATTTAATGTTTAAACCTAGGTCCCATCTCTAAGATATGTATTATTATTATCATTATTATTATTAAGTTTAGTGGTGCATTTTTAGATGTACAAAACAGTTACATTCATCATTGGGAACTTGTACCTTTACATGATGTATCCAAGACATTTCTTTATGTGCAACTATCCCACCATCTGAATGAAACATGAAATTCAAAACCCTTCTGGTCCCAAGCACATTGGATAAGGGATACTCAACCTGTAGTAGTTCCATGCGTACATATAAACATGATGCAAATAGTTCCCTCTTTGATAAAATATAGTTACCAAAAAACCTACACTGATCCTACTTCTGAGAATCTATTCTTAAAAAATAATTCAAAATTTTTCTATATGACCAAAGATGGACTTTTATGATATTGCTAGCAATATAATATTATTTACGATAGTAAAATAATAGAACTTTTAATGTACCAAAACAGAAAACATAGCCACTAAGATGACTGTTCTCAGCTATGGAAAAGAGACACATAGAAAGATGAATGAAGAGCACCATAAAAAATATTGTCAGTGCTTCTTTAATTAGTGAAATTTTTTTCTGCTGCTTCTCAATTTCCCAAAAGGACCACAGTGAGCTGTGACTCTCATCTAGTGGAAGAGTGGATGGGGAAGGGGTGGAAATGTTCCCACCCCTTCCAGGAGTATTTCTGTTCCCATGTGAGCAAGACAAACCAGGAGGTTGGCAAAGGGGCCATATAGCATTCTCTACTTCAGAAAGGGGAACTCTTCAGGCCCACATGTGCTGAGAACATGGTGTTTACGTCCTCCTGCAGGGTCACAATGGTACCCCAGACATTAACAGCATGGGAAGCCACAAAGCCACAAGCACCACTGCATAGTGTAGCCTTTCTGCTCGGCCTGCTGTGGGGTGATCTTTAGTACCAGGAGAGAGAGGGCAGGAAATAATCTGTCTGACTGAAGACATCAGCATCAGAGCAGAGGCTTTGTATTTGTGGATTGAGGGGGTGTTGGGATTTGAATGTGATTTGTACCTTCTGAAAACTCCTGCTCCAGTTCAATCCCCACTGTGAGGTATGGAGTGGCCGGACACCTACTCTGACTGTGGTGTTTAGAGGTGCAGCCTTTGGGAGATGATTAGGATCAAACAAGGTCATCAGGGAGGAGCCCCAAGATTGAGTCCAGGTAACATGACAGAAGAGACCAGAGGATGCACACACTCCCTGTCTCTCCACAGGACACCTTATGCTTCTTTGGATTCTACCAGCAAGAGGGCCATCAGCAAAGCAGGCCTTTGACCTTGGACTCCAAAATGGTGAGCCACAATAAACCTCTTTCATTATACCTGCCCAGTCTGTGGTACTGTGTCATCAGCAAAAGAAAGCAGACTAAAACAGAGGATTTTAATCATATCTCTCCTTTTCACTCTAAGGACTGAACATTCCAAACATGTAATGCAGTTCTACCTCTGTCAATCAAGAAGTCTCTCTTTTGCTCCCCTCTGGTTCCCTCTCCCTCCACCAGGCCACACCCACAGACAAACCCCCACCCAGATGTGGCCTCTCCTCCCACCCCATGCCATCCACTGTAACTATCTGGATTCCCACCACGTCTCTGGCTTTCCTTTAGTTAGACCAGAATTTTCCAATACATGGTAGTCCTTATATGATTCACTTTGAAATTGATTAAGAAAAAAATATAACTAGGGCCTCAAATCTGAGATTTCTTGGACATTCTTAATTGGGACAAAGCTGTGTTGTTTTGGGTTTTTTAAAAATGGATTTAGGGCCGGATATTTAGCTCAGTGGTGCTAGTGCCTATTCCCACAAGTGCAAGGTTCCAAGTTCGATCCCCAGTATCAAAAAATAAAAAAATTTAAAAAATGGGTTTAATCTCAATAAATATATTTATATGACATTTATTTTTATTATCTTTACTTATATATCTTATACATTATATGTTGAACATCCCTAATCCAAAAATCTAGAGTCCAAAATGCCCCAAATTTAAAACTTCAGATTTCAGAGCATTTTGGATTTCACATTAGTGGTGCCAAATCAGTAAATCCACACAAATATTCCTAAATCCAAAAAACTCAGAAGTCTAAAAATGCATCTGGTCACAAGCATTTCAAATGAAGGATGGTCAACCTGTATTTACCTTGCCTGGCTTTGGCAAACAACTAAGGGTTAGGACACTTTACATCAGGGAGTGTTTTTTTGTTTTGTTTTGTTTTGTTTTTTTAACATGTAATCAAGAGAGTTCGGTTGTTGCCACCCACATAATTCCTGCCCTGTGAAGCGGCCATGGGCAAAGACAGAGTCTAAGCTGCATGGGAGCCCAGAAAAGCCAGCAGACATTGCCTGTTCTGTGGGGTGCATGAGCTTGGAACCCTCTGCTCCAGCAGAAGCCTAGCATTGGTCTGGGGCCTCCAAGCTCCCAAGGTGATTTAGCCAAGGCTCGAAATGTCTACTGTTGCCCAGGAGAAGGGATGAGTCCCCAGGCAGCCCTCCCAGATGTGGTGCAAGAAGCCCCACTCAATGCACCAGGGACTGGGAGTAAATTCCATTGCTTGAAGTAACAGACTCTGCTGTTTTAAGACCTCGCAGGGTCATCTCGTCCACCTTGAGTGAGATAAGACAGGGTTTTGTGAGCACTTCTTTGAGTCCTGAAAGGTGAGCTGGCAGATGGAGCTTCCCTACATCTGGGGGGAAGGCCGAGGAGGTGGAAACAAAGATGAACCAAGTTAGACAGAGCAAGGTCTGAATTCTCCTGCACCTAAATCAGGAACGCTGAGGCACTAGGTGCTTTTCTGGGCTGCCTAAAACGAGGGCCCTTCTGATGCCTCACGTGCAACATAGGGAGATATGTGTGGGGTATGTTGGGTGGAACAGGGGTGGGGGGCAGGCAACAGGGTTCCTAGACTGGAAGACTTCAGGGGATTAGGGAGGTGACAGGCGTCTTCTGCAGGGACTGCTGCCAGCCCTCCACCCCCTCCTCCCCTGAGCCTGGATGTGGCCTTCTTCTGTCACTGCTGAGCTGGGTTTCTCTCTACATCTCAGTTCACCACTCTGGACACTTAGGAAGGGGTTGGTGGAGTTGGCAGGCCTGGTCTCCCACCAACTGCCACCTTGCCGGGTGTTAGCAGGACAGCAGGTGCGTCCAGAAGGAAGGAGTAGTTTTCCTATACTGGCATCTGGCCGCATCACGCTGCAGCTTCCATGATATAAATACAGGGAGCGAAAATAGCTAATCCCAGATAACAGCGGTGTAATCACCCAGTGCCCAGCCTTGAATCCCAGAGAATTTGGAAGAAACAGCTGCTGGGGCTGCCCCCATACACGGCCCACTGCCCTTGGGTGGCCTGGGCTGACAATCTACGCCTGAAAAACGTGAGGGGAGCTAAGAACAACTGCAAGAGAAAAAACTGACAAAAAACACCTCTAATCAAAGCTCTGCCAGGAAGAGATGAGTTTTCTAGAAGGACTATGAAAATTCTGAGCTCCAGCAATGTGAACCTGGTCTCACTGCTCTTAGTGATGACACGTGACACTTTGTATGGAATCATCTAAGTCTGTGAGGTGATTTTTTTTTTAACTTTTGGATATTGCTATCCCTGGTGGTATATATTGTCCTCCAGTTGGGGTGGGGGTGTCTCCCATACAATTCCACTCTGGCACTGAGCACCAGGGTGGCCTCTCAGTAGCCAACAATGCCAGCCTTCTGAGCTCAGTTTGATGTGCCAGCCACTGAGAGTAGTGATGATGGCTGAAGTTCCAGGAGACGGTGTTCAGTCATTGCTCTTGCCTCCCTCTGGGAGAAGTCAATGAGCTTTGCTGTCACCAGCCATTTTGTTGTAACAAGACATTTAATTAGGGATCACTGGGATGGTGCAAACAGCTCGGGGCTCCTTCCAGCCTGCTTAGTGCGTTACTTGATTCTCTGGCTGCCGGTTGATGGATGAGCCATCCCCAGCCACCACTCACATCTTTCCTCATGCTCTCTGAGATTTGTGCTGGCTTCCCAGCTATACTTCTGAAGGGTTCTGAGCACCCAAATCCCATCTGATGGTCACGAGGTACACTTCCTCTCAAATGCAGAGAAGAGAGCAGCCAGCCTGGCTGGTGATGGAGGTATCCTGGGTGGAACTGCTGTGAAAGAATTCTAATAGGGCACAGTCTCTCACGCACTCAGAAGCAGGGTTCTGATTTGTTTCTGGTAGGCTATTCTCTGATTCTCTGGTTTGGAGAATCCAACGTATTGTGAACAATGTTAGTTTTCCTTTGCATTTTAAATCACTTTATCAAACAAGCGTTTTCCAGAGCCAACCACGGATGAAAGTCACTGCATGCTCTATCCTTAGTAGAACCATAAAAATCAGCCACATATCTTTCAGGAAAAGCAAAGATGAGCCTCACAAATCTGAGCCTCAAGCTCCAAGTTGGAGAGGACGGGCAGCTTGCCCACCTTGAGTCTCATTGGCCCACTGAAAATAGAGCTCTCGTCCAAGTTTTTTTAAATGAGTTAACTTCAACTACCATATTAAAGAATATGCTAATACCTGACTGTGGTAAACAATAGAAGGTTAAGAAACACTATATTATTCATTTTTTAAAACTTTAAAAATATATGCAAATGTTCAGTGTGGTGCAAGATGATGAATTTCTACTCCAAGACTGCTTTTCCATAAAAAGGATACCTGGGCAGAAAATTACAGAGAGGGTTGGTGCACGATAGTGAGCATGTAGCAGGACAGCAGTGCCCTAAACGGGGTGACATAGTGCCCTATTCCCTCCCAAGGTGAGTTCCATGAAGCTCTAACAGGACACTACTCTTGAGCTATCTCCTTCCGCCTTGGTTTGGATGCTGCTCACCTACTACAGGCCCTCGATGACAGCTACCCAAAGCTTGAGATCAGAGACAAAGAGTTGGGGTAGTGACCACAGGAGGACAGTAACTACAATGCATACTGACCACACATGAATCTCTTACTCCTCATCATAGTTTTTCCCAAGCTTTGTAACAGAAAATGATCCAAATAATACCAAGACAATAAAAAGGGAAATGCCACTCAAATGCACAGTAGGTGCCAACAGTCATATTAAAGACACTATGTATTTTATTTAATGAAGCTTTTATGAGAATTAAGAGATGGGTATCACATTCTCCATTTCCTAGATGAGAAAACTGAGGCTTGTAGATGTTAAGTAACTCACTGAAGGTCACTCAGATAATAATAATCAAGCAAAGATTCAAACTCCTGAGTCTGACACCAAAGCCCAAACTCCTCTGCCTCAGAAAGCAATCATATACATACAGAAGGCAATGGGAGGGAGAGGAGTGAAACTGTCAAGGTTTCGGGTGGCTGGCAACCTCTTCACCAGGTATTTTGACAGTGCAGAGACACAAGTTCAGGAAAAAGAAAAAAAAAAGCAGGGCAAAAAGAAAAAGTAAAAGCCCAGAGCAGCATTGTGTGGAGGGAGCAGCTTGGCCTTGTACCCCCAGGCTACTGCCTACTGCTCCTGAAATGGCCCCTCGCACCAGTGTGTAACCACTGTGAAGGCAACAAACAGAACCAAGTCTCCCACCTCGGTCAGACAGGCACCTCCGCTGTAATCTAATCACACCCCTTGAAGCGCAGCCAGCAATCTCCTTCCCTCACCCTGTCACAAATGCCATCACCCTGCACCACCAACTCCCCTCACACGCAGCCCTAGCAGGACCCTGAGACCTGTCTTGGCCACACATCCACAGATGGGCGGGGTCAGCACTGGTCTGGTGCAGTTCACCAAGGCCAAAACAAGCATGAGATGGGGCCCTGTTGGGTAGCTGGCCAGCTGCAGAGGGAGACCATGGCCTGGAGCTTCACCCTCAGGCAAATCCAGGGTTCCTGACTACTGCCCTGTGTGGCTCTTCCTGTGAAGAGATACTAGACACAAAAACTAGAGGAAAGAAAGAATGCTTCCTGAAATGCAATGGTGGTCAAAAAGAAGTGAGAAAAAGTGGAATGAAAACCCACCTGACCATTCAGATGTAAGATCTGACTACCAGACTGGGTGTATAGCTCAATGGTAGAGCACTTGCCTAGCAAGTGCAAGGCGCTGGGTTTAGTCCTAACACTGCAAAAATAATTAATTCAGTAATTGATTAATTTAAAAAGTAATGATGAAAAACAAAGGTTGGAGTTGTTGCCCAGTGGCAGAGTGCTTGTGTAGTATGTGAGAGACCACAAGTTTGATTCCCAGCACTGGAAGAAGGAAACAAAACAAAAAAATCTGACTGCTATATTCCATAATGAGCAGTGCACAATTATAAACCTGGTATTTAGAAAGCAACAGAAGAGACTTCCTGATGCAGACTTCCCCCCACCCCCCGTACCAGGGATGGGACTCAGGACCTTGCACTTGCAAGGCAGGCATGGTGTCACTGAGCTAAATCCCTGGCCTGATGCAGATTTCTTTAGGCACCAACCTGCTGGGTGCAGTCAGCGCCAGCTCCCTCCAACTTAAATTCTCTGCCTCTGAAAGTCCTGAGATAGGGATCAAAGAGAAATGGGCTTTAGTGCATTGTGTGTATGCGGGGCTCCATGCTTGTGTAAAGCTTACCCCATCTGCTCCCATAGTTCTCCATGAAGCAAGCGAACCCAGTGATGCTATCCACATTTAATGAATGAACAAGCCGGGCATGGTGGTGCACCCTGTAATCCCAGCACTCTGGAGGCTGAGGCAGGAGGATCGTTGTGAGTTCAAGACCAGCCTGGGATACATAGAAAGTTCCAGGGCAGTCTCAACTACATAGTGAGACCCTGTCTCAAAAAAAAAAAAATGAACAAATGCCCATGACCCAAGGTTCTACACATAATTAGTGACAGAGTTGAGAACTAAAATCTGGATGAACTCCTGTTACCAGAAACAGCACATGAGATAACTGAGAACAACTTCCATTCCACTGAGGACAGGCGGATAAGATGCAGAACAAGCAAACTTGTTTTTTGCCTTTGGTGGTACTGGCTTGAACCTAGGGATGCTCTAGCACTACAGTACATCTCCAGCCCCACCTTTCCTGAATTGTTATTTTAAGGCAGGATCAAACTAAATTGCCTAGGCTGGCCTAGAACTTGTAATCCCTTTTCCTCAGCCTTCCAAGTAGTTGGGATTAGGCACCTGTCACCTCCCCAGCTAAAACAAGCAAATCTTTAACAAGACAAATGGAGGAAATGCATGAAATTTCCTTGACTATGTAAAGAAGGGAAATATCATCAAGCACTATCTTTTACTATCCATGGCATATTTAAAATTAGGAAGTTAATGTGAATGGCTCTGGGTTCAGTCTCTAATACTAAAAAAAATGGGGAGATTGATAGGTTAAAAATAGTAATAAAGCTTCCCTTCCTCTCTTCTCAGTAAATGTAAGGTAATAGTAGTAAATGATCATGATGATGATTCTTAAATAAGTCACTCTGCCTCAGGTGTGAGATTTGTGACTAAAGAATGCAAAGATAAAATAAGCTGAAAGAAAAATCTACACATGTTTTTGTTAGAAGTGGTTTCTTTGTGAGAATTTGTCAGCCAGCATATATTTTTGAGGGGGAAAAAGGAACAAATCTAATGTTATCTATTGTTAATTTATTTTGTTGTTGTTTATAAATATTTAATTATGATTTTAATAAAATCGATGATTCTTCAAAGTTAAAAAAAAGACAAAGTAAAAAACTGCTGTCTTATTTCTCTCATTGCTGAGACAAAATACTCAATGCTCAAAGTTAAGGAAGGACAAGTTTATGTGGCTCACAGTTTGTAAAGGTTTCAGTCCATAACAGGCTGGCTCTGAGGCAGGGTGGCATGGCAGATAGGTATCACAGTGTAGAAACAGTTCATGGCAGCAGAAGGTAGCAAAGCAAGCAAAGGAGCTTAGCAGCTTATTTCTTCCCCTTTAGTACTCTGGGCTACTGGGATTAGGGCAGCGCCAAACCAATCTGACTGATTTGGTAATCACACACCCTTAATTCCATCATCACATACTCTAGATCCAGCTACTTCTGAAAAATCTCCACCTATGACTGCATGAGGCTTTGGAGTGACATCTAGACACAAACCATAAAACCTGCTTAAAGACATTAGAGCTCTAACAAAATAGTGAAGAATTGCAAGCCAGAATCCAAGGAAAAAAAGGAGGTCCAGGAAGGTAAGTTCATTCTCTGAGCTGCATTAGACCTGGGTGTTTGCTAACTGTGCAAGAGGATGCTGAAAGGCTGAATGGTATTTTGAGAGTCTCACAAGTCAAATGAGGAGGAGTTGAATCTGAGACCCACCAAGAATAGAATTGGGACCTGCTTTATATTAGGACTCCAAATGGATGCTCTCTTACAAGTAAGAGTGAACTAAAAATAGACAGGTCCTTGGAATGATTACAGCTCAGCTTCAAGCATTCTAAAGCTACTTTTTTGTTGAGACAGGATCTTGCTATGTCCTTCGGGCTGGCCTTGAACTCATTGTGTAGCCCAGGCTGGCCTAGGAGTCATCATAATCTTCCTGCCTCAGCCTCCCAAGTGCTGGGAAATTACATTTAAGCGATCCTGAATTTTTGATACCTCAAAAGCCCAGCAAAAGTAAACATGCATCTTTTGGGGTGGGAGGAATCAACATTATCTGAAGCTTCAGATTAATTCTGCAACCAAGTTTGCAAATACAGTGACCAAAATACAATAAAATACAACACAAAAAACACAAAACAGTATTTAAAATAGACAGAGAAACAGAAAATAAGAGGGATTAAGATGCAGTACCTGGCCAAAATTAAGTCCTGCGAGCACACTAGAGAGTGAGCAGTGCAAATCTGCATAGGGAAGCCACCCAAGAAACTGAAGGCAGATGTCCAAAGACAATGATAGCAAAAAATGTAGCCACCCAACCAGACCACAGCTCATTAAAACAGATGAACTTCTTTCTTTTTCTTTTTTATTCTATCCAGGCTACAAACCTATTGGTTGGTGCCACCCACAATGGGGGTAGGAGTTTTCCCTCAGTTTGCTGGCCTACATGCCACTCATCTCCACAGGCACACCCAAAACTGTGCTCTACTAACCTGCTAGGTATTTCTTAATCCAGTCCACTTAAAATATCATGATCAGTGGTCAAACACTCAAAGAGTATATTTAAAGTATTTTTATGCTAAATAATTTTAGGTCAGAAATTACCAAGGAAATTAAAAACGAAAAAAGAATGGAAAATACAGAAGATAAGGCAAGAAATAATAAAATCTAACAAGTATTTAAGAGCCTAGGGTAAAGAGAAAGAAATAATATTTGAAGAGATAACCATTAAAACGTTTTCAAAGCTGAAGACAGGTATTCAACAAGATTCACAAAGTCCTACAAATTCCAAACAGAATAAATAAAACAGAATGAATAAATAATCCATACCTAGACACAGCACTTTTAAAACCTAAAAACCTCCTGAAAATCAAAAATAAAGGGAAAAAACTTTAAAAAATAGCTGGGAGCTGAATTATCTTTAAAAGGAACAGGAATTAGAGAGACAACTGATTTTCCATCCGCAACAATGGGAACCAGAAGACAATAGGACTACATTTCCATTTGTTGAAAGAAAAATTGTGATCTGAGTTTGCTCTCTTGGCAGCTCTTAGAATTGGAAAACTTGAGTTCAACTACTAATTACTCTGTCAGCCCTGTTGCAGTCATTAGAGGGTTTAACTGGGGCTGGAAGTTTCACTTTCAAGGTTGTTCACCTAGTTGAAAGTACATGGTGATTCCTGGCAAGGGATTTTAGTTACTTGCCATGAGATCCTCCCCTAAAGGGCTGCTTGAGTGTCCTCATAACCTGGAGGCCAATTTATCCCAGAGTGAGTTATGCAACGAGGGCAAGGAGGAAACCACAATGTCTTTTATACCTACACTTAAAATCAAACAAAGTCATTTTTACAAGACTATGGGTCACCTCATTATCTACCCATTGTAGTAGGGGATTGTATGCATCAGTTCTCCAGTGGCCTCATCCTTTCAGAGCACCAGGAATCAAAGACAGTTAGCCAAAGTGAAACTGAATTTCTTCTCACACCCAAATAGATGGAACAAACTAACAATGCTGAAATAGAAATTTAAAAATGGAAAGCAGAAGAGTACGACTGATGAAAGAATATATGAAGTAATTATAATATTCATACAATAATATCAGACTAAATATTTCCCTTGGACTGGGCAATGGCCAAAATCTTCCCACACTCCATCTGGGATTAGAAAACTATCACCCCCGAGGGCTGGGAATTTAGCTCAGTGGTTCCGCCACCTGCTTCGCAAGTACAAAGTCCCAAGTTTGATACCCAGTACCAAAAAGAAAGAAAGATAACTATCACCCCCACCAAAAAAAAAAAAAGAAATTTTTTTAAAAAAGAAAACTATTACCCAAGACCAAATTTGGCCCACTGATTGATTTTGTGAATCAATCCCTGTTGAAACAGCCACATCCATTCAGACATATAATTTCTATGGCTATTTTAACCTACAAAAGCAAAGTAAGTATAACAAAAATAATATGGTCTATGAACTAAAACTAAGACCAATAAGACTAAAGATAAGACTAAGACTTCAGATTATTGACCAAGATTAATGATGTTCTTGCTACATGCCCCACTTCCCTATTGGATCAATATTAGCTAAGCGGCTATACTTGTAATCTCATTGGTTGATTATAATTTGACCAGGTTGTACCCACCCCGTGACTTCACCCTATAAAACATTCTCAGAGACATGACCTTGACAGCAACCCACTGGGAACTCCTCCAGTCTCTCAGGAGCTATTCCTATTCCCCATTCCTAATCCTCAATAAACTTTTGTTGTTCTCTTAAAAAAATAATATGGTCTATGAACCCTAAAATATTATTATTTGCTCCTTCATAGAAAGAGCTCTCAGCCAGGTTCTACCTCATAAAAATCCCCATGAGATGAGCCTTATCACTTTCTTCATTTCATAGACAAGGAAATTGAGAATCAGATAAATTCCAACTTGCCCAGATCACATTTTTCAGAGGTGGAAGAACAGGATTCACATCCAGGCAGTATGTCTTCAAGATATGAGTTGTATCAGGCTAGAAATTAGAAAGGTTGGCTTTTCCTAAGAGCTATGTAGCCTTGGGCAATTAATGTCTTACTTCTCATTTTTCACTGCTAGAAAGACAGACTTTTTAAATGTCTGTGCAGCTGGGCATGGTGGTGCACACCTGTAATCTCAGCACTCAGGAGGCTGAGGCAGAATGATTGCCATGAGTTTGGGGCCAGCCTGGGCTACATGTGAGTTCAAGGCCAACCTGAATTACATAAGCAAGACCTTGTCTCAAAAATAAATAAATAAATAAAATGGCTGTCCAATTACTTCATAGGAAGGTGGAATGATAAATATAAAAGAAAAGTGAAACAGTAACAAATGCTTCAACAAAAGGAATTACTAATATTTAGAACCAGAAGTGTTTCAGATTTTGGAGGTTTGGGGGAATATTTGCAAAGGCTTTACAGGTTGCACATCCCCATTCCAAAAATTTCAAATCTGAAATTCTCCAAAATTCAAAACTTCTTGAACATAATTTTGGATTTTTGGAACAAAGATGCTCAACCTGTAGCATTCTTTTTTTTTTTTTTTTTTTTTTTTTTTTTGATACCAGGGATTGAATTTGGGACTGCTCCAGGAGAAATTAGAAGTCTCTCAGTTATCCCTTCAGTATAGACCACCCAAAACTCAGCAACTTAACACAACAACTAATTATAATTCATTATTTTATACATTGGCTGGGTGGTTTCTCAGCTCATTTCCCATGAACTCACCTACTGAGCTATTCTCAACTACAGCACTGATTTATCAACCAGGGGTGAATCCCACCCTGCTCCATCTAGGACTTTTGGGAATGCCCAGATATATCATTGGTTGGTACTGCTAGTATCTTTTGGGGAGAGGCCAAGGATGCTACAAACATCCTTTTGCCCAAAGAGCACCGCCACAAGGAATTATCTGGTATCCCATGTCAATAGTGCCAGAGCTGAGAAACCTGAGCTAAAGGACCAACTGGGGCTGGAACAGTCAGGGTTCCATCACTCACATAGCTGCAGTTGGTGCTGGCAGTGGGCTGGGGGTCTTGGCTTTCCTCCATGTGGCCTCTCATCTTCCAGCAGGTTAGACTGACTTCCTTCCATCGTAGTCTCAAGGTAGAGAACCAAAAGGGCAAAGGTGCATGCTGCAGAGCCTCTTGAGATCAGGGCTCTGGAACTCATCCAATGTCATCACATTCTGTGGACCAAAGTGAGTTACAAGATGAGCCCAGATTTGAAGCCCTGGAGAGCTAGATCTACTCTGCAAGGCAGGGTCAGCAAAGTCACATCACAAATGGGTGGACACTAGATTGGAAAGAATCTATGAATATTAAACAATCCCCTACAAGAAGAAAGATTAACTAGGCTTCACTTGGAGTTTCACTGGCTCAGCACCAGTGAGTCTCAAAGTCTGCCCCCAGGCCCTCAGCATGACCATCGTGCATCAGAAATGCAGATTCTCCAGCTGGATGTCGTGGCACACGCCTGTAATCCCAGCACTAGGGAGGCTGAGGCAGGAGGATCACTGTGAGTTCCAGACCAGCCTGGGCTACAAAGTGAGTTTCAGAGCAGTCTGAACTACATAGTGAGACCTTGTCTCAAAAAAAAAAAAAAAAAAAGGGCCGGGGATTTAGCTCAGTGGTTCCGCCACCTACCTTGCAAGCATAAGGACCTGAGTTCAATCCCCGGTACCCAAAAAAACCCAAAAAACAACAACAAAAAAATGCAGATTCTCCATTCCTAGTCAACTGAAATAGGAATAGGAGGGGGGCCCAGGAATCTGCATGTTAACAAAACCCTCCAGGTGATTCTGATGCACACTGGAGCTTGACAACTGGAGTGGATTTAAGTGAGAAACCAGATCAAAAACCTGGACAGGCCTAGGACCCTGGCATGGGTGTTGGTGGAGGCCAAAACATTCTATGCAGGCATGACTGAAGAAGATTGGCTACAGGTCACTCTCATACCAAAATCTACAAATGCTCAAGTCCCATATATAAAATGGCATGGTATTTTCATATAGCCTACACACATCCTCCTGTGTACTTTAAATCATTTCTAGTTACTTACAATATTTTATACAATGTAAATTGTTGTTATACTGTATGGTTTAGGGGTATGTGTGTTGTTTTACTCTATGTTTAGAATAGAAGGATGTGATTTTTTCCAAATATTTTCAATCTGCTATGGCTGAACTTAGAATACAAAGGGCCAGCTGTACTAACAGAGTCATTTAGAATTTTTGTCCTCATTCAAGAATTTAAATTTACATCACATTCAGGAAGTAAAATGTGATTAGTTGGACATGGTGGTATACCCAATGTTTCAGAAGGCTTAAGGCTAGAGAATGGTAAGTTCAAACCCAAGCAGGGCAACTTACTGACTTAGTGAAACTCTGTCTCAAAAAATAAAAAGGGCTCAATGCAAATGCCCTGGGTTCAACCCCCAGCACTGCAAGAAAAACAAGTAGAACCTGACTAAAACACTGCTGGTGACTACTACCTGGAAGGACAAAGGAAGCAATAAAAACTTCTTTCAACACCACCCTCCTCTGAAGTTTTCCAACCAAGTCAGAAGTAGATGCATCAGGTGCCCAAGCTGCCTTTCAGTCTCCTCTAAGAACCATGCCTTTGGGTGTTTCTGTGCAGGTGTCTTGTTGTTGTTGTTGTTGTTGTTGTTGTTGTTGTTGTTGTTGTTGTCACTGTTCTCTGAAAATTACTGAAACAACTTTCAATGTGGAGACCATCTGCTGATTATGCTCTCAGGCTGGTTCTCAGCATGAAACATTCAAGCACCAAGCTGTCCCTGGGCAATGAGGAAGCCTGAGAGAGGAAAAGCTACTGCCAGCAGGATGCCACTCAAGGACTCTCTACCTCCTCTACCAAACCTGGCAGGGGAAAGCCCCCAAGCTCCCCAGACAGGAGGGCACATATGCCTTCCCTTGCTGATGGAGATGATCCTGACAAGATTCATGATAAACTATGCAGTCCTCCAAAAGTCCTCTGCCACTATTTAGCAAAAACGTGGCTCAGCAGCCTGACATAATCACTATCTCCAGTACAGATACTAAATAGGCCACTCCTAAAATCTCATATGGGCCACAGATTTGAGATAGAAAAACTATACTGCCATGGTCACCAGCTCTAACTCTGCATAGCAAAGACTGGGGTAAGTAAGCAAGAGGCAGGACATTAAGAACCCACTGTCAGTCAGGTAGTCCCTGTGGGGATTTAGGAACTGTACAGCAATTTAGGAACACAACAGGTTTGAAACAGGAGCCACTCTGAGGACAGCAGGAACCAGTATAGAGAGGAGAAGAGTGAAAAATCTCAACTACACTCAGTCCTATTTTATGCATTGAGATTCCACAGTTAAATATCATTTTCAATATGGGTTTCATTGTTTTAAAAAAAGTGAAAGCAACTGAGCTGAATGACTGCTTAGAATCCTACCAATGTTCAAAACCTAAGGTTCGGTATGGGGGTGCCTACAGTATTCAATAATCCCCGTGATCGGTAATTGCAGTATATCCACTTGAGTGCAAATCACCCAGAGATTCACTAAAATGTGGGTGTATCTGTTGATGATTGACAGGCAGGCCACAAACTGAGGTAGGAAGAGCCACCCCAGATATGAGTGGCACCAACCAATAAATAGGCTTGTAGCCTGGACAGAATAAAAAGGATTGAAGAAGGAAATCTCTTTTTCTTCTTTGGAGGAGTTCCAGTCTTCAACATTGCCTTTGGACATTCATGTCCAGCTCCTTCAGGCTTCCAGTGTAGACTCCTTTAGAGCAGACCCTTCAGCCTTCTGATGTGGACTTTCACCAGACTCTGCAGTGAGCTCCAGGCCTTCAGATTCAACTGGATCTTCTGGCCTTCCGCATGCAAATGGCCACTTATGATCTGCCACCCCTGACTCAGCAGGCAGCCATTGTAAGTCTACCTAGAAGATGCTTTATATAATCATATGTATATAATTTGTTCTTCTAATGACTCCTAGCTAGTATAATACTTAAAGCATAATTATCTTCCTTATAATAAACTACCACCCTAACATAAATAACCCAACATCAGCACTAGTTTTCTTCCATGCAAAAATTTAAATTTGTCTTCCTTGGTTTGAACAGGGTGGCAGGAGCTGTTTCATTACTGACCTTTTACTCCTAGTCACTAAGGAGAAAATGGTGATGACATCTTTTTGGCCAGATGGAACTGATGGAAGATTTATGGAGCAGCTGAGAACTGTCAAAGCCAGGCCCGACAGATCCCCTAAGACAATGACCACAGCCTTTTCATCAAGGAGCACATTGCTTTCTGGAATCTACTAACACGAGAGTCCTATCTACTCAGCCATCAGTGCGGTTATCCCAACACCCACCAGCTGCTGCCACCCAATCTGGAAGCCTCCGCTTCTGCTCCTGAAGGACAGCATATGACACACACGGCTCAGCCTTCACCACCCCCCAGTCTGGCACCCATGGCCTCCCAGAGCGGGAAACTCCATCCAATGCCTGCTCAGTCACAGGGATTTCAGAAATTAGTCACAGGAAAGAAGGAAGGCAGAGCGTGGAGGGTTCCTGACGGAAGGGGTAACAAGATCTAGGGTCCTTCACCTCAAGGTCACAGCAGCTCAGACTGTCCCTGAGTTAGCGATGAGTGGTCAAGATGTAATCAGCGCCTCAACCTCTGCAGACTCACCACCCTTTACTCTACAAAGAGCTTATGGGAGGTGGGGATTCCTGCAAGGGCAGGATGCCATCCTTGGTGATTTGGATCCATTTCACCTCCCACCTCCCCCTGTCCCACTCACCAATTCAGACAGACTAAAGGGTAGGCTGGAGCCTAGGGTCCAGTGTTTGTTTGAGACAAGGGCTTGGACTAGCTTCAGACCTCATGTAAGTCATCTACTAGTAAGGCACAAAGTGGAACACTCTATGGCTCCGGTGGCCACATGTCCTAATCAGCATAAGACAGTCCCCTCTGTACTCCTGTTGTCCCAGCACTGTTACTGATAGCACCATGTTTTCATTACCAAATGTTCCCTTCTGGATAATAAGCCATATAGTCACCCTACATTTTTCAAAAACAATCTGGAAACCCCAGTATCTTTGCAAGCCAAGGGAAGTCAGAGATGGGAAGTTTTATTTTTATTTTTATTTTTATTTTTTTAGAGAAGGAGTCACCATATGTTATACAAAGTTAATATCAACTGAGCAAAGTAGATGTGAAGATTTTTTTAAAAGACAAGGGGAAGGATGTTCATTAGTCTATAACAGGGAAAACATGGAAATAAAATCAAATGTCCATCAATAGGAATTGTTTAATGAACTATGGCTTATCAATACGGAATACTTTGCATCCATCTAGAAGAAAAAATCTATACATATTGATGAGGTACCACATCCAAAACAGATTAGTAAAAGGAAAAACAAACTGCAGATCAGTGCAAAATGAATGACCTCAGGTATCATTTCTTTGTAGTTGTACATGGAGAGAAAGAGATTTAGACCTCACTGTTTAATAGAAATATAATATCAGCTATGTAATTTAAAATTTTCTAGTATCCATATTTTTACAAAGGGAAATCGATTTTGTTACCCAATGTATTTGAAATATTACATCAGTAGGACTGGAGATACAGTTCACTGGTATAATATATATTTAGCATCCATGAGGCCTTGGGTTCAATCCTCAGCACCAAAAATCAGATTAATAAAGTATTATGCAAATAAATATAGAAACTTATTAATAAGCTATTTTACATTTTTTCATGATAAGACCTCAAAATTTTCCTATAATTACCTCAATTAATACTAGCTACATATCCCAGGATTAATAGCCACATGTAGCTTATGGTCACCTTATTATTGAATGGCAGAAAGTTAGAAGGACCCACCTCAAAAAGTAGCAAAGATTATCTCCTGAGAGAGAAGTAGGATTAGGGAAACAGAGTAATCTGCTTAGAGTTTGAAATGCTTACAATGAGAATGCATTCATGGCTTAATGTACTAGAAAATAATGAAAGCCTTAACTGTTTAAAATAAGGAATGAGACTATGAGGAGATAAACTAAGAAAGTCTACAAGGGGCTACGAGTAAACACAGTATCAGATTCATCTGCCAAAGAGTGCTTGCGGGGTTGTGTGTGTGTGTGTGTGTGTGTGTGTGTGTGTGTGTGTGTGTAGAGCGAGGAACTGAACCTATGGCTGAACCACTGAACCACACCCCACCCCTGAATTACCTTTAAGTTACCAGGCTCCAGGTGTGCAGTGGCTGCACACACGCTTTCTTGGTTTCCCTTCCAGAAACTGGAAGCCCTGGCTGCTCATCTCTGGAAGACAGAGCAGTGCTTTCACTCACACTGATGTCTTGTCAAAAGTACAGACCAGTCTATACCTCAATTTAATAAAGGCTATTTATGAAAAACCATCAGCCAACATCATATTGAATGATGTCGAAAGTACACCAGTCTATACCTCAATTTAATAAAGGCTATTTATGAAAAACCATCAGCCAACATCATATTGAATGGCCAAAAACTGAAAACCTTCATGTTAAAATCAGGAACAAGACAAGGATGCCCACTATCACCACTCCTCTTCAATATAGTTCTGGAAACATTAGCCACAGCAATTAGACAAGAGAAAGAAATTAAAGCAATAAAGATAGGAAAGGAAGAAGTTAAACTATCATTATTTGCTGATGATATGATACTCTACATTGAAGATCCAAAAAACTCCACCAAAAAACTTCTAGACTTAATTGACAGATTCAGTAAAGTATCTGGATACAAGGTGAATACCCAAAAATCAATAGCCTTTATATACACAAATAACAGACAGACAGAAAGAGAAATAAGGGAAAAAATTCCTTTTACAATAGCATCCAAAAAAATGAAGTATCTAGGAATCAATCTAACAAAAGAAACAAAAGATCTCTACACTGAAAACTACAGCACTCTGAAAAAAGAAATCGAAGAGGATATAAAAA
>NW_022900921.1:24690711-24705711 GCF_012274545.1 Fukomys damarensis | reverse complement strand
ACAGTGTATCGCTATATGTATTTCAGGCTGGACTTGAACTCACAGCCATCCTCCTACCTCAACCACACAAGTGCTAAGATTACAGGCATGTGCCGCCAATTTCTTCCAAAGAATATAATGGTAAAAAAATTATTTACATGTGCATAACATCTTTCATGTACCCTGATCCCTCTTAACATCTCAACATCTGTAATTAGCCCCACATGCCCCCCAAAAAAGTCAGAAGACATCAAGCTATGAACTTTACACAGGTGATCAAGGTAATTTTTACTAACTACTATACCAAGAAGTTGATATTATTGCTCTTCTCATTTTTATTGATATTATATTTAATTGGCAAACCCTAATGGTACATATGTACAGGATACAGTGTAATAGGTTCAGGTGGGTTGTTTTGTGGTACTAGGAATTTAACCTAGGAGCCCTCTACCATTGAGCTACATCTCCAGCCCTTTTTATTTTTTGAGGTAGTGTCTCCATAAATTGCCTGCGCTGACAGGCATGCAACACCACACCCAGCTCAGCCTCTGGGATTTTTGCTTCCCCCCCCCCCGTACCAGGGATCGAACTTGGGTCCTTGGGGATGTTTTAATGTGGAATGCTTAAATCAAGCCGATGGATGCTCACCTATCATCTTTTATGCTAAGTACCCAGTTATCCTGACATACATAATGCATTGCTGTTGACCACAGTCGCCCTGCTTCACAACAGCTCTCACGACTCACCCCTCCTTTCCTGGGAAACTTTGTGCCCTTTGATCAACAACTCCCCTGCCCAGTTTCGCAAGAGGACTGAGGGGTTAGTTGGCTCACCAAGCTCCACTGGCTTCTCCCAGGTGGGGTGCTCTTCCTCCTCCCCCTTACACACACACACACACACACACTCTGCTTCACAGGAGAGGCCCTGCCACTGCCACACAGTGATTTACTGCACACCGTCTGCACTCAGCCGCATTTCACTGATTAAAAGCAAGCCACTCTCACCATTTAAAGAGATGAATGTTTTCATCCAACCTAAATGCCCTCTAATAATCTCCTGCCCATTCTCCTTCCCTGACACCTGGCCACTGTCACTCTACATCTGATGAGAGGAAGAGAGAGGGGAGATTGGTTTTCCCTCTCCCTGCACCTGGAACGCCCCTCATCGGGCAGGCTGGGCACGCTCCTCCCGCTAAAGTCAGTCTCTGCGCCCCCAGCCTGGAATATTTCGGAATTTCTACGCTCATTCTGTCTCTGCCTCTGCCTCTCCCCCTTTCTCTTCCCCCACCCTCCTCTGCTCTTTCATTCCCTCCCTCCCCCTGCTCTCTAGAAGGTAGGCAAAACAGGCGGCACAGGCCAGAGACCCCAGGTCGTGGCAGCCGCAGCCTCCCAAGGGGGAAGGTCAAGGGGAAGCTCAGGGATAGGAATCTCCAGCTGGGACCAAGCCCCGCTGCAGGCAGCGGGCGGGCGAAGGTGCAGCCGCGCTAATGATCTGTCCAGATGCGATCGATCGGAGTTGTGGAAAATCTGCTGGTGCCGCTCTGCCCGCTGCTCTTCAGTGGGAGGAGCAGCTTCTGGAGCTCAGGAAGATGCACCCAGCTCGTAGGGAAACTCAAGAAAACGCAGCGTGCTCAGGCTGACTGTCCTTCCTCTCTGAGCTGAGGATGCTGCCAGAGAGGGGAAAATGGCAGCTCTGCCCCAGCTAAAATGTTTACAGTGCCCAGCAGCCCCACAGCTTTTCCTCCTGGGGCCTGAACTTCCACGTGCAATATCCCTTAGATGTCTGGTGACTGTTTCTCTTCCCTGAGCTCCTGGGAAGGAGAAACAAGCAAAGGAACTTGAACAGGGCTGTCTCACAGCCCAAGTCATATCTACAACACCAAACAATCCTTTCCTGTCCCGGCTTCTTGGGAGGCTGAAACAGGAGGATCATTTGAGCCCAAGAGTTCAGAGCCAGCCTGGGCAACACAGCAGAGGCCCTGACTCTTAATAATTCAAAAATAAAGCTAGGCATGGTGGCGCATGCCTGAAATCACTGCAGGAGGCTGAGGCAAGAGATAGAGAGTTCAAACTCAGCCCTAGCAGCTTAGCAAGATCCTGTGAAAAAATTAAAAAATAAAAGGAGATGAGATGTATCTCAGTGTAAACATCCTGCATTCAATATCCATGCTGGGAGAGGGCAAGAGAGAGAGAGAGAGAGAGAGAGAGAGAGGAGGGAGAGAAAAAGGAAAAGGAGAAGGAAGAGGAGGAGAGAGAAAAGGAAAGAAGAGAAAAAAGAAAGATAGCAACAAAAAGGTAACACCTCCCCAACATCCCACATTCCCCAGTTTCTCTGCAGCCTGCAATCCTTGCCAATGCCACTCCAGAAGTTTTTAACACAAGAAGTGAGGGTACAAAAAGAGAAAATTCTAAGATCCTTCTGATCACCTCATTGTTTGGCTATTTGCAGTTGTGGGCCTCAGAGGTAGGGGGAGAGGGAGCTAAAATTAAAGCCAAAATAAAGACCCTGTCCAGGAAGGCATGAGATAATCTTGGATCAACTTCCCTAAAGCCAGCATCTCTGCTCTTGCTCCAGGAACAGCCTTTTCCTCTCAAACTGCAACAACACTGTCACCAGTGATGCTACCAGCATTCCAGTTTAGTGAGCATCTACTATAAAGCAAACAGTCCCATAAGCCATTTTGCTTGGACTGAGTTCCGGTAATCAATCACTGCAAACTCAATGGTGTGAAGATGACCATTTCACTACACGAACTGGCTTCACAGGCTGGAACGTTGGACCCCATAGGAATGGCTGGCCCATCTCTGCTCCGTGAAGTCTGGGATTTCAGCCATAACAGTAGGATCTGCTGGGTGCTGGAGGCTTAGTCACCTGCATGTCCAGCACCTAAACTGGACTGAGCAGAGAGCTGGTTCCACTGGAATTGTCAACCAGGGTTCCTGCATGTGGCCTCTTAGGTGACTTGAGCTCCCTCACAGCATGTGGCCTCCAGGCAGCCAGGTTCCTACTATGATGGCTCAGGGTCCCAAGAGCAAGTGCTCCAGCTAAAAAGAAAAAGAAAGAAACTAGGCAGGGGATTTAGTTCAATGGTGCTGCAGCACCTGCCTCACAAGTGCAAGTCCTGAGTTCGATCCCTGGTAAAGAAGGAAGGAAGGAAGGATGGAAAGAAGGAAAGAGGGAGGGAGGGAAGGAGGAAGGAAGAAAGAAAAAGAAAGAAAGGGAGGAAGGAAGGAAGGGGAGGGAGGGAAAGAGGGAGGGAGGAAGGAAGGAAGGGAGGAAGAAACTAAGTGGCTTTTCATCACATGGAGCTACTTCTGTGGTACTCTTTTGGTTGAAGCAGTAGCAAAAGTATTGAATTCAAAGGGCAAGGATGTAGACCCCAGAGTGTCAGCGAATGTGAAGCTGTATTTTACATTATTTTGTTTAATTCTCACAAATTATCTTTTGTAATAATTGTGAGAACTATTCCTTCTTACAGATGAGAAACATGGAGGTTCCACGAAGTTCCCAAATCTTCTAAAGCATGTGCGGCCCTGCTCTAGAGCCTGAGCTGCACCAGAGCTGCTCCTCCCCTGCTCTCCTTTCTTCTGGATGTTCCCCAGATCCCCCAGCCTAAACATCAGATCCTTCTTCCCTCTCCTCTTTCTGTTGGTTTACCTACTCTGAACTCCTCCTATCCTGAGAGAGTAGCCACTGACATGCTTTCTACTCCCTCTCCATAATCCCTGGGCCTGGGATGGAAATTTCAAAGCAGGTGCCCCCAGGGAGGCAGGCGCGCATGCACACACACACACACACACACACACACACGCATGTGCAGACGCAAACACACACGCATGCGCAGACTCATACAGGTCTGCCATCAGGGCAGATCAATCTTGAATGTCAGCCATTCTCATGCTGTTGTAGACTAGAGCAAGAATGGCCTCAGTCCTGTGGATCCCCTGCTGGGATGGTTAGAGGCCTGATGCTTACAGTCTTTGTTCTGCCATTGGCACAAACAGAACCACTCCTAATTGGCAACCAACACCCCCCACTCTGTGTATGAGTTTCCTCTTTAGACATTATCATCATGTGCCTTGCAATAAAAAATGAAGGTTTTGGGAAGAGAATTGAGAAAAAAATTTTGCAGCATAAAATAAAATGGCAAAAGGTTATATAATATAATATAAATTGTTTCTCAGCCTTTTGGCTAAGATCAAGTGTAGTAACTACCTAATACTAAAAGAGATCACAAAAATTAATTAACCAAGATCTCACTAAATAGAAGGTGCAAATAGGTAATGTATCTTAAAAAGAAAAATACATCAAGTTGTGGTGTCTGAGGCAAGAGGATCACCACAAGTTTGAGGTCAGCCTGGGCTACATAGTAAGACCCTGTCTGAAAAAAACAAAAATAAAGAAATGAAGAATTAAATAAATAAGGAGAAAAATGCAAGTAAATTACTTGTGTTCAATCCCTGGCACAACAAGGGGGAAAAAATAATGAACTGTATATTTCAAAGAGCTGGAAGAAAAGATGATAATAGAAAACCTTCACCATATGAAAATGACAAATAGTTGAGGAGATAGATTTGTTTAACCTGATTTAAACATTACACAGTCACATAATGCCCCATTAATATGTACAATTTTTAGGTTTTATGTATCAGACAAAAATACATTTAAAATTAATAATTTTAAAAGAATGAAACAAAAATGCAAACCGCAGACTCCATTAACCCCAAAGAAATCAGCATTTCACAAGAGAATAGTCGAAAAACCAAAGAGTATTTGAAAAGGTGCTTGAATTCTTAGTCATTAGAAAAAGGAGAAACAAAACCACAAAGAGATATCCCCACACCCCCACCAGAATCACTTTAATTTTAAAACTCACACTCCCAAATGTTGGCTAGGAAGTAGAAAACTTCAATTCTCATACACTGCCCAAATGAATGTAAATGTGTTCAGCCAGTCTGGAAAACTGTTCAGTAGAATCTACAGATGCTTAACCTGTGAATATCCTGTAGCCCAGCAAGCCCACTCCTAGAGGTTTACCCACTAGAAGTATGAATAGTGGCTCTCACTATCACAGCAGTCAAACACTGGACACTGCGGAGGTTCTGGATTCAACCTTCAGCAACAAAACAAAAACCCAAAGAAAAGCTGCAAACTCTGCACATGTGAACCAAGTGAGAATGAATAAAGAGTATTGGCTGAGTCTGCCTTACCCAAAATGCTTCAGATTTCAGACTGTTTTTTCAGATTTTGGAACATTTGCATATATATTTTGGGATGAGACTCAAGTCCTAACAAAATTCATTTATGTTTCATAGCCTGAACATAATTTCACACAATATTTTTATTGCATTTGTGCTTTTTTCTCACCCTACCAACCCACTGAACTCAGGGCCTGGTACCCTGGTACATGCTGGGTATGTGCTCACCACTAAGCTACACCGCCAGCCCCCTACTTGCATTTGTTTGCAATCTGTCACATGAGATCAGGTGTAGGATTTTCCACTGTGGTATCATGTGAGTGCTTACAATGCTTCACATTTTGGAGCATTTTAGATTTCAGGCCAAAGATGCTCAATTTGTAATATACTAATAAAATAAAATGTTACACAAAAGTGAAAAGGAGCTAAGTATAACTACAATGTATCTCACCAACATATAAAAGGTATGAAACAGTCTGATTAGATACAAAGCTCAAAAACAGGAAAAACTAATCTAAGTTAGAAATCCGAATTAATGTTAGAAATCAGAATCAATCAAGACTACCCTGGAGAAAAATGGAGCTCATGAGCTTTCTAGATGCTGATATCATTCTGTTTCTTGAATTGGGTCCTAGCTACACAGCTGTGTACAGATTGTGAAAATTCATAGGGCTTCACAATTTTATTTTGTGTACTTCTATATTACGCTCAAGTAAAAACTTCCTGAAAGCCTGAAAAGCAGTGTTCAGAGACTCCAGGGAACCTCAGAGTCAGTCCCCAGGAAAAGGAAGCTTTCTCATCCTAAGTAGCATCTCCCAGAATCACTGCCGCACCTAGATTCAGGATTGGGCTAAGAGCTGTTCCTAGTGTTCCCTGTTCGCACTTCACCTCTTGCTGCTACTACTGAGCTGAGAGTACCCTCTAGCTCAGTGACTCCGCCACCTGCCCTGCAAGCACAAGGACCCAAGTTTGACCCCAGTACCACCAAAAAGGAGAGAAAGAAAGGAAGGAAGGAGGAAAGAAAGAAAGAAAGAAAGAAAGAAAGAAAGAAAGAAAGAAAGAAAGAAAGAAAGAAAGAAAGAAAGAAAGAAAGAAAGAAAGAAGGAAGGAAGGAAGGAAGGAAGGAAGGAAGGAAGGAAGGAAGGAAGGAAGGAAGGAAGGAAAGAAAGAAAGAAAGAAAGAAAGAAAGAAAGAAAGAAAGAAAGAAAGAAAGAAAGAAAGAAATAAGGAAAGAAAAAGGCCCAGGGTCCTCCAGGATGACTGACACAGTGAAGGAGCCGCCCTAAAACCCCCTGACTGGTCTCCTCATTCTCCATCTCTCACCCCATATATCTTATTAGAAGAAAAGAAGTCAAGTACCCTGGGCTCCTTCTAACAAAGTGTTCTCTCAAAGGCAGCCTTCCTGAGGACTCTACCCTGGAGAAGTGAGGACCGGGTCCTCTCTCCATGAAGATCATGTCCACATCTTCCCAGGACTGAATGACCAGATCAGAATAACGGAAGAGGGCAGGGCAGGGGATGAAGCACATCAGCCCTTGGGCCAGAGCAGAATGGCAACATTCAGCTCACATTCTTCTGATCTCAGCACAGAACAGGGTGCACTTGGCCCAGGACACTCGAAAGCACAGTTTACACAATGCTCCTCCTCCTCCACCCTCTGGCTATTTCTAATAATCAAATTCCTTTCGAAAGGCCACAAGAAGTAGGAAGATCTAAAAAACAAAAAAAACTCAGAATGCCTCTTTCTCAGCAGGAAGGAGAAAGCTGATGTTTACTCTGACTTTATGTCCTAACGAAAATTTCTATTTTCAATAAATAAACCCTAATAAATGAGAAGTCAAATTTTCCCAGGGTCTGGCTTTTCCCGAGGCTGTGTATGGTGGGTGGTCCTCTCTCAGCAGCGGAGTAATCCTGAATGATCCTAGGCAATTAAAAGGGAGCAAGTCTGTATTGAGCCCAAGAAGTAATTTTCTCCCTCTAGCCTCCCAGCCCTGTGAAGTTGGAAATCAGGGGGAGGCTGACTTGTGTTATCTAGAGGCTTGGTGGTTTTGGTGTGGTTAAGTATAGGAGGGAAGAGAGGGTTGAGAGTTTTCATTATTATAATTTTGCTTATTTTTGTAAAAATGGTACACAGACTTATAAATGAGAAAAAGAAAAATGAGATGCACATAAGTGTGTTTACAGGTGGGAAGAGACCCTGGGCCTAAGGATGGTTGGGTGCTGAGAACACTTGGGTACAGGGCCTGGCCTGAAGAACTGCACTGAGGATTCACCAAAGACAGGGAAGCCCGGGCTGGCCACAGGGCCTTTGCTAAAGCTGCAAGACCACTGGAGGTTGCATTACCTTTCTGAGGTCCTGCCATCCACCCTGCCAGGGTCACCTCCAACTCCAGCTGGCTGCAGGCTGGGAGAATAGAGCTGCTGTAGGCTGGGATGCTGACTGCAAGGGGAGATCACCCTGACCCTCAGGGCTCAGGAGCTTCCTCTTTAACCCAGCTCCAGCCACCTGGAGATTAGCAAAACCTAGTTGGCAGGTGTTTTTTTGGATTGTTTTGTTTTGTTTTTTAAACATCCAAGCCGCACTTTCCAAAGACAATAAGTCGGGTTTTTCCTAGCACAGCGAAGCAAGGTGGTTGGCACAGCCGCCAAAACTCTGTTCTGGACTATTTCTGTGGTTAGAAAAGAAGCGCTCGCCCTAGGAACAGGCACCCACAAGATGCTTCCGCTGCGGCCCAGAACCCTCATCCTGGCCTTGCCTCTTCACCTGGCTAGCAAGACCGAAAAGGGGCGGGCGAGATCGAGCGCCCCAGGGCGCAGCGCGTGACCCCAAGCGGAAGGGCCCCAGTCTGGGTCCTAATGCGGGTGGCGTCTCCCTTGACAGGCGGCGTTTGGGGACAACAGCAGGGACGAGAGATAAGGTGACATACCAGAGCAGATTTGGTGCTCGCGCTGATACTCCTCGCCCGACAGGAAACGCGGAGCTATTTAAAAGACCCTATCGATTACTTTATCTTTCCCGGAGGAAAGCTTCTTGCCGAGAGACAAAAGATGTTCCCTACCTAGAGATACAGACCACACAACAGAAAGTCTGCACCGGCGACGCCCAGTGAGGGCGCAGGGAGAGCACAGACACGTTTACACGGCGGAGTGCAAAAATGCGTGTGCGCCCAGCACAGCCAGTGCCTGGCCTGCGGGGACAGAGGGCAGCGAGGGGCGCTTCCGAGGGGACAGAGGCCGCGGAGAGGAGAGAACCGAGCCTGGAATCAGTATCCCGGGTCATCGCTGCACCTTGAGAAATGCTTGGCCCCGTACACGTAAAACACACACAGACAAAGGTGCGCACTTAAGGCACACGTGCGTGTCCCCGTGTCGTCTCGGCATGTTTAAAGCACACCGAGGTACACAATCGCCGCGGGTACCGATCGCTGCGAATGTACCAATCTGTGACCGCTGGCTTGTGCTCCTTTCAAGGCTTGAATGTCCACCACCGTCCCCGAGCGCACTAAGAGGTTGGATTGGGCAACCCTTCCGCTGCGCTCATTTCGCGTTTGAATTACCGCATATCTCCAGGACAAGGGTCCTCTCGTCCCCTCGCTGATCCCAAGTGTGCCCGAGATCCCCCGCGCCCTGCCTGCCTCGCAAGAGGTATTGATCGAACAGGACTTCGTGGAATCGGAAGGAAGTTTTTCCTGGGCCGAAGTTTGCCACCTCTCGGCTCGCATTCTGCTCCGCTAGGTGGTGGGGACTTCGCGGTTTCCGCAGAGCAGGTAGGAAGACACGACCTGGAGGAAGAAAGAAGAGGAAGGAAGGGCGGCGACCCTGGGAGGTATCCCTCTGAACGACCGTTCCCAGCCGGAATCCAACACTGACCACGCCGCAGCCACCCGGAAAGGGCGGCTCGGGAGGCCGCCCCGGGGTCCCAGCGGGGCCGGAGTGGGCGGCCCAGACCTCCGGTCTACTCTACACCTCTCGGGGAAGCGACAGCGGAGACCCCACGCCAATCCGCGGAGCTGCTGCAGGGCTCGCTACCCGTGCTCCCCTCACCCCATCTCACCCCACCCACCCCGGCACTGTGGGCAGAGACCCGCGGCTGTGCGTCCAGCTTGGCTTTTACCTAATCTGAGCGCCCACGCGACGGTTCCTTCCACAGCCGCGGCTCCCCGAGCGTCACACCTCCCGCGCAGGTGTAGGCTGGCCCTTAAATGACACTTCCTCTCTATCGCATTCTAAAATCGCGGTCTGATTCGATTGTCCCCTGAGGTTTCCAGTTGTGGGCTCCCGCGAGGGGATCCTGAGGGACGATTCTGGAGCCTGGACTCCCGTCCGGCTGAGGCGGTTTGCAGCCACCAGCGGAGCCCCGAGGGGGGAGGGAGACATTAACGCGAAACGACAATGGAAACTGCAAAGCGACTCCCCCTTTTCCAGCAAACCCTAACACGAGTTTTAAAGCCCATCATGCCCACTGACCCAGGATAAATTCGATGTTAGAAACACCCCAAAAGCGAGAGAAAAGTGACTCACGCGCCAAAGTACTAACAAAATTTGACGATGGCAAAAATGTAAAGGAGTCCGCAGAATTTAATTGCTCTCAGAAAAAAAAGTCATATAGTATGGCTTAAATTTGCAATACATAATAAATTTGCAGGAAACACTTTAGAAGGACATATTTTTTAAAACAGTGGTTGTGGCAATTAATTTGGAAGGAACAAGAAAAAGTCTTTGGGGGCAATGTCAGTATTTTCCTGTCTTGATTCCTACCACCCTCTGCAGGTTTATCCACGTGTCTAAACTCATGGAACTGTCAATTTAAATTATGCTCATTTTGTTCTATGCCTCAATAAAGTGGATTTTTAAATCAGTGTTTTCCTAGCATGTGCGAAATCCTAGTTTGATCCCTAGCACGGGGATAGGCACTAAATACACCTTTGGGTCAGGTAATTGGGTGACTGGGGGCAGGCTTTTTTACACTTTTACCTTGCGTTGTTTTGTTCCTGCAATGTATTACTTTTCGGAAAATATATAATTAGAAGAGTCATCGATGTGCCTGCGAATCAATTGGGAAAGAAACCAACAAAGGGAGGAACAGAGGACACTTTATGCATCCCGTGGCAGGGATGAGAAACCTCGCCCTGCCCAAGCCCATAAATACTTTGGAAAGCAAGGTAATTTTTAACATTCAGCTTGGTTTTTTGGTTTGGTTTTGTTTGTCATATGTTCAACAGCAGCGGGAAATTGGGACCCATAACTTTTCTGGCAGTTCCACGTGGGGTGCGTGGTTATGATCTCTGGACGCGCAGCTCAGGAGAGCGCGATTCAGCAAGATCCCCGCAGCAGGAAGAGTAAAGGTTTCTGGGACAGACGCTGAGACCCGGCTCGGGCGTGCAGAGAGGCACCCAGGGCAGCCCGGGGCGCTTGCTGCCCCAAGAGGCCAGCCTTGGTTGGAAGGGGGTCCCCTGGGGAAGGGGGTCCACTCCTCTGATCAGTCCAGGGCAGCCAGAAAGGGCGGAAGCTGTGACGGACTCCGTGGACCCTGAGCTTTGTTTTGGGGCTGCTGGGTTCTCCTCCCTGTGCAGTGGGCGGTCTGGGACTAGTGACTGCAAGGGTCCCCACCGCATTTGGGGAGACCAGGCATGAGGTACTTCCATTTGCTCTGCCTGTCCCTCAAAATAGAGAAGTCACTTTAATCTTGTTAGGACAGATTCCAGATCTAGTTTGGAGGGATGGAGGGCTATTTCACATGGACAATTGGAGGCTAGCCCTCGGGGAGAAGGCTGGACAGTAGGCCCGAAGTAGGTGCCAGGAAAACTAGGAAACGCTACACCCTTCCATGGGCCGGCTGGGGTAGGGCCTGCAGAGAGCACCTGGTGGGACTACCCAGTCCATGGTCCTGCCTCACAGCACTTCCAATCAAGTCAGTGCAATGAGCAATGTGGGGGAGCTAACTTGGGCCTGCCTGGCAGGTAGGCCCCTGGGACTAAGCTTAGCACAGTCCAGGGAGAATCTCTTTTGAGGGCAACTTTACTGGATGGAAGCCAGGACCCCCGAGGTCCTGTTTGCAGAAAGCGATGCACAAAACTAACCTGGCCTGGCTCTGTCTGGACCTCTGCTGACCACTGACCCTGTCTCCTTGCCCCTGCTGGTTTCCATGGTCTCACAGAGATTTAACCGGATGGCAGCCAGGCTGCCTGTCACATTTATGACAAATCCCAGGGTGAGGGGTAAGAGCCAAAAATTTGCATTTTTAACTTGTACCTCAAGGGATTCCAGCCTAGATACTTCCACAACCCCAAAAGTAAAATGCAAACGTCCCAGAAAAATGCTTTGTAAAAGTGTCATATTTTATTCCTAGCTCCTCTCCTTTCCTCAGAACTTTCTTTAGCATTTTATTTACCTTCGAAAGCACAGAGTTCCAGGGCTAGAAGTATAACTCAGTGGTAGAGTGCTTATGTGCACAAGGCCCTGTTTTACTCCCAGCACCAGGAAAATAATCATATCATACATATTTCTGCAACTTGGATCTTTAATGTATTATAAAACATATCCTTAAAATTCACATAAATGAAATTCTTAAAATTCTTTCTTATTCTGTTCTATTAGTGTAATATAATTTTTTAACTGGCCCTCTAAAATAGAATCACTATATTGGGTCATTTTAAAATATTTTAATTCTTAAAATTTTTTGTTTTAATTGCAATGAAAATACTTTTCTTTTCATACTCTGTACACGCACAGCTACAAAAGAGAGTCCCAGAAGTTAAAATATCTATTCAAATGGCTTTTGCATTTTAAATCTTGACAGCAGGAAATTGCTCCATCCAGTTTTCTCCGCTTCCAATCAACAACATAAAAAGCTGATTAAGCCAGGTGTGGTGTCACAGGCTAGTAATCTCCGAACTGTATCCTGGGAGGTTAAAGCAGGAGGACCACGAGGTGGAGCCCAGCCTGGGAAATTTAGCAACTCATTAAGACCTTATCTCAAAATAAAAAACAAAAAGAGCTGGGCTGTAGCTCAGTGTGAAGGCCCTGGGTTCAATAATGAGCACTGTGAAAAAAAAAAGTGATAAAGACAGTAATTATCAAAAGTAGAGAATCAAACCCAGGGCCTCATAAATGCTAGGCAAGCCCTCTCTACCCCAGAGCTACATCCCCAGCCCAAACTGGATACTATTTTTTTTGTATTATAGACATTAAACTCCCCCCTCCCCAGTGTTGGAAAATCAAACCAAGACAAGCATTCTCCCACTGAGCGACACCCAGCCCTCCAGTGTTTAATCTTCCTCAATCTGATAAGTGAAAGCAGTTATTTCTCTGTGTTTTCTTTATTTCAATTTCTCCCCCACCAACAAGGCCCTCCTATTCTTGACCAATTTTCAATTGTTTTGTTGAATCATTTTCTTATTGACTTAACTGGAACTCTTTCTATATTAAGGAATTTTCTTTTTGTCCTGTATTTCTAGCATTTTTCCTTGTGAATTGTTTTTCTCTTTGATTATATTTATGATTTCACTTTGTTTTTGTTTGTTCCCATGCTGATGATCAAACTCAGGGCTTCTCAAAATGCATAATAGGCAAGGGCTCTGCCACTGGAGCTACATCCCAGCCCCCCCCCCACTTTGCCATTCTATTTGTCCCCTAAAATATGCAATCACTGCAAAATTATTACCTTAATACTGTGCAGAAGTTTTATGGGGTTTTTTATTTTTTGTTTGTTTTTATTTTTGGTACTGGGGATCGAACTTGGGCCTTTGTCCTTTTGAGGCAGGCACCAGAACCAATGAGCTAAATCCCCAGCCCTTATGTTTTATTTTTAAGCTCAAAATGTTAATCTCGAATTGAATATATTTAGTATAAAAATAACTTTATATTTCTATTGGAGAGCATCACTTATTTTCTTTGAAGTTGTATTGCTACATGAACCATGCCCCCACCCAAGACATATCACCCTTGGCAGGGAGCTATTTCTCATCTTAACCAGTATTATTTTGTAGATTAATTAGACAAGCACCACTGTGCCCCTATACTGTGCCCCTCCTCACTATTCATATGAGTCCAGGTAACAATAGCACAGCTGGAAAGGGGCCTAAGGTATAACTATGCCCCTCAAGGAGACAAACACAAAACTGAGGGGGAGAGAAGAAAAAGTGATCAGGTAAGTTGACTGGTGTGAAGGGCAGGACCAGACCAGTATTGCCTCTCAGCCCAACACCCCCTTTCTTATACAGCTCTGCCACCTTTGGGGGGTCTAAGTTTTTGTGGGGATGCACACACTCCTCAACACCAGGCTGTTAGATGAGCATGCAGGCAATGTGGGTGAAGGGATAGAGGAAACCTAGCCAGGTGCTATGCAGTAGTAACTAGGCTCTGGAGGCATTTGGCACTCAAGTCTGGATGAAAGTTCTCACCCACTCTTTTAGTTTCCACCACACACACAAGCACACGCGTATGCACAAACACACACAAGTAGATCGGCTCTTCTGGTATCTTTAAGTTCTTCTTTGGCTATGCAGCTTTACAAAGACAGCCTTTAAAGTGAGAGCAGGCTTTCCACCAGCAGGGCTAGGCGTGGGGCAGAGGGACCTTGGAGACTTAGAGTTAATATTTCCAGGACTACCTAGAAAGCAGACCTGGCTACATAATTTGTAGGTGCAGTACAAAATAAGGATGTGGAGTCTCTTGTTCAAATATTGTCAAGAATGTCAAGGCAGGAAGAACAGAACATTAAACCAAACTAATTCCCTACATGACTGGGAAAGTTTCAGGGCCATGAAATCATCTTTGAGGAAAAGTTAGAGTTAATTGTTGGGAGGAGGAGAAGGGCCTTCCCCAGGTCTCTAAAAGTTTAGATTGTAGGGTAGAAGTCAGCAGGATGATTATTTATAATAACCTAAAGGAGGAAACAACCCAAATGTCCCTCAACTAATAAGAGATAAACTAAAGTGGTACCTCTATACAATGGAATATTATTTAGTTGTTAAAAGAAACAAAGTACAGATACATGCTATAACATGGATCATCGTTGAAAACATGCTAAGTGAAGGGTGCCAGGCACAAAAGGTCACATATTACAGGATTCCATTTGTATGGAATGCCCAGGACAGCTCTAGGGACAGAAAGTAGGTTAGTGATTGGCTAGGACTGGGAAGGTGGAGGAGGGTGGGGAGTGATGAATAAAGGCTACGGGTTTCTTTTAAAAGAGATAACAATGTTCTAAAATTGATTGTGATGACTGCGCAATTCTGTGAATATGAAAAATCACTAAATTGTGTGGAGTGTGAATTATAGCTCAATAAAGCAGTTACCAAACAGAAGGAGGAAGTGAATTGGGGACATATTAAATTTCTCCTCCTCACGCAGGAAGTCTCTGCTGTCAGTGAAGATTTTGCTAGACCCAACATCTCAAATTCAACAGCCCTTTCCTCTTCTCTAGCTGGCGGTGGTGGGACGTCTGGCTTTCTAGGAGGCAGCGACATGCAAGAAAACAAAACAAAACAAAACAAAAAACCCACTCAAGTCTGGAGTCACTCGTGTTGGAATACTGACATTCTGACACTATCACGTCCAGCCAGTGTGACCCGGAGCAAGCCACCCCATCTCTCTGAGCCTCGTTCTCTTCAGCCAAGCAATCAGAATAAGAGGATCTGCCACGACGTTGACAAGAGCACGTGTGGAACACAGCGGGGGCTCCAGAGCGGGGCTGTGGAGCCACTGGTACCGGCCAAGCCACCCGAACGAGGAGCGCGACCCAGGGCCAGAGCGACCGGTGCCTGGCAGTCATCCGGAATCAGCATCCCTGCCCCAGGCCAGGAAGGAAGCCAGGGCGGCG
>NW_022900921.1:24686756-24690424 GCF_012274545.1 Fukomys damarensis | reverse complement strand
GCCGAGGCGAAGGCCGGGAGCCGGAGGTCCGCAGCCGCCGCTGCTCATCCATCAGCCGGACGAAGAGCAGAGTCGTGCTCTCGGCCCTCTGTTTGCTTTCTCGCCAATTATTGCCGCGCCGCAGCCCCTTTGTTGATACAGTAGTCCGAAAAAGTGCTAATGTTCATTTATCAGGGGGCCCGCCGGGGACTCCCATGAGTTGCGATTCTTCCCAAAATATAAACACGGGGCAAGCGTCCCAGACAGAAACCTCCATCTGTTTCCCCGGCGCAGGCCGAGAGCGAGGCGTTGTTGAAGATAAAGCCGCGGATAACGCCGCCTGTCTCCAACGCACGTCTCCCCGGCGCATTAATGACATTCCCGGTGATAGTTCCAGCTTATCTTTCAATTAATCATATATACCTTTTGCGGCTGGCCCTGCTGATTGCAAGAAGGGGGTGGGTGCCAGGCTGCTCCGATCGCTTTGCAATTAATAATAATTTATTTGCGCAAAATGCGCTCGAGCCACCCGCAAATTCGACTAATCTGGAAGCACCAAGACTTTAAAAGGCAGAGGAATCCAGGCACAGGTGTCTGATCTCTCCTTTCTTTCTCCTGTCTCTTCCTGCCTTTCTCTCGTCTGAAGGCTGTTTGTTTGTCCTGCTAGTTTGGTCAAAGTGCGGCTTAGAGAAGCGGCCAGGTTGGGCCCAAGGCCCTTGGGAAGAGGGAGGTTGTGGCCCTGTCCAGGCCAGAGAATCGGGTTTCGTCCCACCCCACCCCCAACCATTGCAACAGCTATTTAAAGAAAAAACAAACAAATAAACAAACATTTTTGTACTTGCTGGAAGAAAGTACGGATCACAAAGCAAAATTAGAACGTGTTATTGGACATTTCTTTGTAGAGACCAGCATGGGTTACCCTAATTTTAATTTTGCACAGTATTTATCAGGTTTTGCCCGTTTCTTCTCTTAGGAAGCACTAGAGCCTTCCCTGCAGCCAAGAGAAATTACTGCCGGATGTACAGAGGGTGTAAGAGGTGGAAAAGTCACTGATTTTGTCTAAATAGAAAGGTTTTTCTTCCCCTTCCTTTTTCATGACACCTGACCCATAGATCTGTCAGCTGTGAGAACCTCTTTATCCAAAAATGGGTGATAAATCTTCACTGCTTTGATTTGCAAAGGAAATGCTAATTTTTTCTTTCTCCAGAAATATCTCTTTCTTTAAAAGTTCAAGCAGGGATTCCGGATGCAGCCTCGATGTCCCCCATTAAACGGCAATATTTCAGGCCCGGACTCACACTAATCTTTCAAACTGTCATCGCTCGCTGCCTGCCCAGCCAGCCCATTCACTTAACAGCGCTCCCAGGACCCTTACTCCAAGCTCTTTTCAGCGAGACATTTAATTGAATAGGATGTGGCTCATTTGCCAGACATCATCACCACCTCTTCCATAGACATCCTCTCCCACCACCCCCAAAAAACAATCTTCCAAGACAGTGATGCCCCACGACATGTGAGCTTAGATCAGTAACTAACTAGCCACAGACAATGGTGAGGAAGAACAGCGGAGAGGTTGCAAATCTGTGGAGGGAGAATCCAAGCTGTGGGGTGGAGGGACAGGAGGATGAGAAGCATTCCTCCAGTACCTGTGGGAAAGGGCAGTCTCCCCAGACCACACTAACAAACTCAGGACCAGGAGTCAACACGAGCTGGAAAACTTGAGAGATCTTTCTGGGGTGGCCTCGGCCTGGTATTATCTCCTGGTCCCTGGAAGCACCAGGGGGCTGCCTGCCTCAGGAACCAGGCTTGGCTCTCTTTCACCCTAGCTCAGAGTTCACAGGCTTTGAGAGTTTGAGTTTGATGAGAGGAAAGGACCCAATGCCGGGCTAGCACTGGACTTCACTCACACCCTGACCGGTGGTACTGCCCAAAGGACAGCTATGTCAATTCTGTCCCTCCACTGTATTTCCAGTGTATTTCGGCATGTTGGGCCTGTCCAGCGTGTGTGGTATCTTTGGCTAGCCTATGAATGGGCACCACCCTTCTACTATAGGTGCCTCCCCCTAGGTCCCTAACCAGCCCTCCACATCCCCATTCTCAGTGGGTCCCGGTATCTCACCCAGGCCCTCCCTTCACAAGCTGTAGTCATTAGGTCTTGGGAAATCAGTGCTTCTCCACTAATGAGCCTCACTAGCTCCAGTGATAGAGTAAGACAATGTCCTTAACCTAGAACCCCTGTGCTGCTTCTGATCTTCCTTGAAGTTGTGTGCAAAACACAACTGGTATTCTAGGGGAAGGGAAGGCTGCGAGCTTCCCCAGATCTCTCATACAGGACTGGGGCTCCTAGGGATGACCGTGGCTGAGCAGGATCTGGCAATTTAACTTGTGCTCCTGGTGCTGTGGCAGGTTTGTCCAACAGATGTATCCTACCTTACTGGCCCTGGAGTAAAAATGATCACCCCAAATGCTCTGCCACGATGTGCCTAGTCCCCTACCAGGAGCTCCACTCAGAGCTGGGCCTAGATTCCTTGGAAAATCCTGGCCCTTCTGGACTCAGAGGAGCTCTGCCTGCCTGGGAGCTAAACCTGGGCTGGGTCCCAAGGCCTTAGAGATGGTAGAGGCCCAGTGTCTAGCTGCTAGGCAGGGAGGATGGAGGAAGCAAGAGGGCGGGATTGCTGGGCTCCAGAAGAGGAGAAAGAAGGCTGCAGTACCTGGAAAACAGCACTCTTCCAGGTAGCTGAACTTATACTGGGATTCTGAATTGGGGCATTATTAGGAAAACAGTCACTCCCTCAGGAGGGTAAAGGCAGTGAAGGGGCCCTGGAGTGCTCTACAACTTGCTGTACAATAGGAGGCCATTCTCACCTCACAATCACCTACTTTCCTTTTTCTTTCAGCTTGACCCACCCAGGAGCCCCCCAGGATTTGGGATCTTAGGGAAAGAGAGAATCCTGGGGCCCTATAGGTCTAACCAAAGGAAATGCCCAAATTTCCAGAATCTCTCCCTCCTACCATCACCCCCAGAAAAATCTTCACCTTCCTGATGACTTTTCCTACCAGTAGAGTATGTAAAAAGGCCTTACTGGTCCCTGAAAATAAGCCCCTTTCTTCAGCCTCCTGCCCATCCTTTATTCTTCCATTCACTTGTGGATGGGAAGGAATCTTTCTTCAAATCCCAGACCTACCCAACCTGACCCAGAGTCCTGGCTCAGGGCAACGTCAGGTCCTTCTTTGTGAAGGGTCTTGCCAGGGCCATCTCAGGCTACAGGAGCAAAAGGGGAGGCTTTGAAATGCGCCGCGGCCCCTTTAAAAACGCTAAGCAGGATTTTTTTCCCCTAGCTGTATGACTATATTAGGTGACACGAAACTGCTCATCGCTCCTGTCAACGAGGCCCCTGGCCCAATGGCAGGCTGAATCCCCCTCCTCCGACCAGGTCCCGCCTCTCCTGCCCCCTTGTGCTCGGCCTACCTGCTGCCCCTCCACAGCTACAGCAGGAAGGAGGGTGCTCGGGCCAGTGGCGGGCACCATGCAGGGAGGCTGCCAGGGGCCGCGGGCAGCGCCTCTCTCTGCCGCCCACCTGGCGCTGTGACACTGGCGTTGCCACCATGTTCCCCAGCCCTGCGCTCACGCCCACGCCATTCTCAGTCAAAGACATCCTGAACCTGGAGCAGCAGCAGCGCAGCCTGGC
>NW_022900921.1:24684810-24686615 GCF_012274545.1 Fukomys damarensis | reverse complement strand
GGCCCGGCGCCTTCGCCTTCCAAGTGTTCTCCTGCTTTCCCGGCCGCCCCCGCCTTCTATCCCCGTGCCTACGGCGACCCAGACCTCTCTAAGGACCCCAGGACGGAGAAGGAAGGTAAGGAGAAAACATAAGCCCATTTCCCCTCTCAGGATACTTGTCCCCAAACCCTGGCTGTGGCTGCGAAGAGGCCAGGCCCAGAGCCCTGGCTGAGGGCTGGGCTCGAGAGCTGGGATCCCACATCCAATAGGAAGTTTAGAGGAAATATAAGACTGAAAGGATCTGAAACAAAAGATCAAAAAGATTTTTTCTCCTGGCCTAACAAAGAGCCTCAGGCTGCTGCAGCCTTCTCTCAGATCCGTTATGAAATTTCAATCAGTTTGTTGGTAGAACAGAAATAGATAATCTCTCTGTAACAGGGGTCTTAAAATCTCTTCTGGATTTACAAGTCATTTTTGGATCTAGGGAGAACAGCTAAACAGAAATTAAAGTGCTGACACCAAACACCCTCCTTCCCACAACTGGAGGAAGGTCTGGGACTTTCTGTAGCCCACCAGCAACCAGATTTCTGAGGCCTTTCCTCCTTTGGGCCAGGACAGTGGAGTCTTTGAAAACAAGGGCCTGATTCTAAAATGAGATACTTCAGATCCTCAGGAATCTGATGTACCTTAATTTTACAGTACAATTTCTGGATACAACCTGGACAGAGAGGTTCTCTCCTAGGAAACATTTTTTTAAAAAGCCAGGCTAAAGGCACCTGGAGTGGACTGAAGAGCTTCGAAAGGTGGTGGCTTTGGCTTGCCCTCCATCCCCAGGAGGGGAGGGAGCCAGCCTGTGCTCAGAGAGGGGTGTGCTGGGGAGACCTGTGCCAACTCAGTGTCTCCGCAAAGCCAGAGAGGCTGGGGTCACTGGGCAATGGCCTCTGGGCTCCCGGAAAGGATTTGTAGGTTTGTCTAAGGGCAGAAAGAAGGCTTGGGTTCATCTCTGGGCGACTAGAACTGATTGCTATCAACTCAAATCTGGCTTAAGTAGACAGGGCAGGTCTGGAGGTCCCCTGCCCAACCCTAGCTGCTTGGGCATAGCGTGAACAACATGCAGGCCACGTGTGAGCTTCGAATACCAAACTAACATCTCTTGGCCTTCTGTTTCTTTGGTTCCTTAACTTTGAGGAAAGGTGACCACCCCAACCGTGAGGCCTCAATATCCCTTTAATTAATTTCTCAAATGTAATTCACCCCCACAGCATCACTCGGTTTTACATTCTTTGCAATTTGAAATCTTAAATCACTGTTTCACTCACCAGAACTCGAACTGCCAGAGGGCAAAGCTTTCTCCTGTTTTGTTTTCTAGTGCCTAGGGCTGTCTCTGGCACTTAGCTTTCCAAACTTGCTGTATTGATTGTCGAGAGCAAAGCGGCAGCGCAGGTCGGTGGAGCCCACTGCCCAAGGCAAAGCGAGCCGAAGACGAGCGGGGCTCTCCCGAAGGAGAGGACGGCACCCCCGAGGGCGCACTGCCTGGCAGGCGCTCTGCAAGGCGGGCTTGTAACCAAGGGTGTCTCTGCCTCTGTTGCCCTTCAGAGCTGTGCGCGCTGCAGAAGGCAGTGGAGCTGGAGAAGCCGGAGGCGGACAGCGCGGAGCGGCCCCGCGCACGCCGGCGGAGGAAGCCTCGGGTGCTCTTCTCGCAGGCGCAGGTCTACGAGCTAGAGCGGCGCTTCAAGCAACAGCGGTACCTGTCGGCTCCCGAGCGCGACCAGCTGGCCAGCGTGCTGAAGCTGACGTCTACGCAGGTCAAGATCTGGTTCCAGAAC
>NW_022900921.1:24646279-24684402 GCF_012274545.1 Fukomys damarensis | reverse complement strand
GGGATTCCGCAGGGTAACGCGGGAGTGTCCACGTTACATGGTATCCGAGCCTGGTAGGGAAGGGAGCCGCCTGGGGCGCCCCTGACCGACCCCGCACTGTCTCTGGAGTTAGAAAGGGCCCCCGCCGCCGCGATTCTGCGTCCTTCGAATTTCACATTCACTACTGTGGACGCCTCGGTACGTCTTCCGCCACCGTAAGCCTCTGTCCCCGATCGCGCACATCCACCCAGTCTGCGGTGAGTGAGCCCGCAGTAGGCCATCTCGATAGCCGCCTGGAATTTCTCTCCGAGCGTCTGCCCTGCCGGCCCCTCCTATGGACCGAACGCCAGCCATTTGGGACTGAGAGCCGGGCGCGGGGGCCTAAAGTCTGGCCGCCCTCCCCGCGCCTGGGCCGGGCGCCCGGGCCCTTGCTGCCTTGCCGCTGCTCACCCACCCGTATTTATGTTTTTACCTGTTGCTGTAAGAAATGAGAATCCTCCTCCCATTAAAGTGAGTGCGCTGACCATGCACGGGTGCGGGTGCTTCTTTCTGCTTGCCACAGGTCAGAAATTACTGAGGACAAAGGTGGCTGGCCATCTGTCTCAGGCACAGTCTTGCACTGGGCGAATTGATAATATTTATAACAAAAACCAACCCAATCTGGGTCCCTGGTCTGGCACTTTCTGGGAGAGATCTATTTTAGAGTTTAGCAGCTGAGAACTGGAGAGGCGTAATGACTTGACACCAGCAAATAACCAGTACTAGTAAAACGCAGGGATTCTCCCTTTCAGAGAGGGAAGGCACCTGTCAGCCTCATCTCCTGGGACCCTAATGCACTCTCCACACTGCTGCAGGCACTGGGCACTAAAACAGCAATGGGACCTGGGCCCAATGCTACTGGAGCAACTCTGTAACTCATCCTACTTAAAAGAATGCCTTAGGGTTTTACATATGGAAAAGCTAAGACCAGTCCTTGTCAGACGCCCTTGATTCTTTTGCTAAGGGAAGGGACACTCCTGGCAGAAATACACGTAGTCCCATTCAGAGCCTAAACAGTGTCCAGCTAGGCTGGACACAGAGCCCGACCCCAAAGGGTATCCTGCAGACAGTGCTTCCCTCAATGTGGACAGACCACAACAGTTCACCTGGTCAGGGAAGATCCTGTACCAGGGGGGACACTAATTTCACCACAGTGAACCTGGTTTACACTTGTACAGTTGTACTTGTACAGTTCCAGATGACAAAACACGCTTGTCAGGGCTGACAATTTAACTCAGTGGTTCTGCTGTCTGCCTTGAAAGCACAAGGACCTGAGTTTGATCCCTGGTACCAAAAACAAAAACAAACAAACAACAACAAAAAGGCTTGTAAAAATTAAGTTAAAATCTAGTTGTAGAGCTTGCCAACTGCACACACCTCTGTTTTTTGTTTTGTTTGCTTGTTTTTTGTTTCTTTGTTTGTTTTCCTGGTGCCAGGGTCTACACCACTACCCCAGCCCACCTCTTGTCTCTAAACCCCTTGACTGGGGATAGAAACTTTGGCCTTTGCATTGGGCTAAATCCCAAACTCCCCTTCCCAGCCCCCTTTTATTGTGAGATGCGACTTCGCTAAGTTCTTCCCCTGTCTCAGTCTCCCACCCCAGCTCGTTTTTTTTGTTGTTGTTGTTGTTTTTTTTTTTTTTTTTTTTGGCTTGTAAAATGAGGCAAGAGCATCTCACTATAAGCCCTGGTCTCACCAGTCCTCTACAGCTCAGCTCATCTATCTCCAGCCCCCAGTTCCAGAGGAACTAATGCTCTGTTCTTTAAAAAGGGACAAAACCAAGCAGGAGCGAGTCCAGACTTTGTTTTCCCAGCAGATTTGGGTTTTTTGATATTTTGCTGGGAAACTGCGGGGCTGGCTATGGGATACATCAGTGTATTTCCCTAGAGCTCCCAAACAAAGCAAAATATCACTAGTGGAGTCGAGGGACCAAGAGCTGCTCTGTGTGGCCCCGAGAAGAGTCACTAAACCAGGTCTGGCACATCAGGAACTGACCTGCTGCAGCACTGGAAACCAAGCAGTGCCCACAGGTGCCTTTGGGTCAGAGGTCTCTTCAAGTAACTGTTGCACTGCCCCCTCTAACCCAAGCACCCCTGGGAGAAGGGGAGACATCGGTAAGTGCTCCCTCTGGTTAGGAGCCTCACTGGGTACTGAGTAGGATGCCTCAAAGGATAAAGTCTTATGGAATCAGCTGTCAAGGGAAATGGAAAGGGCTGAACTCAAGCCTCCTAGTTAGGAGCCCCTGGGTCTGAATTTCCTCTGCTGTAAAATCCAGACCAGGCAGGCAGGACCCCAGGTAGGGGGATGTGTTCAACCCAGCTCTGGCATCTCACCTCTGGATGCTGTGAGCCTGCTGTGTGCCCAAGCCATGCACACTTCCAGCCATCGTGACCCTCAGTGTTGTGGGTGCAATGGTTCCATCTCACGAAGGGGCAAACTGAAGTTTCCCTGGACCACCAACTCTTAGGCAGGATGACTGTGCCCTTCCAGGCACCCAGGCCTGCAGTCCTTGCAGACATAACTCACACAACCGGGGAAGCCTTCTTCCCAGAGTCACCCATATTCTCCCTTTAAATCAAATAGTGAATTTGCAGAAGGTCCTCTGGGTTCTGCATACTGGCTGGCTTCTTTCATCTTACCTTTGTCTGCAAAAACCCAGAAACAATGTTTCTTTCATCTAATGTAAAATACACCCTTGCAACCCTACCGGCCTCCCCTCCTGGGGATCCAACCTAGGACTTTGCACAAGGAGGCAAGCTAGGCCTTGCTCTACTACTGAGCTGCATCTCAAGCCCTTGCTGATTCCTCTCCTGTTACCCCAGGGTCTCCTTGTGCCTTTCTCACCCACTCACACAAGGAAAGAAACAGCGGGCTGGCTTCTGCAGAAGGGTCACCAAAGGCTGGGATCTTGAACATACTTTGCAGAAGTTCTTTAATCAAAACCACCTTTCTCTAGACTGGGAGAGGGAAGAGGTCAGTAGTCAAGGTCCTACTAGCCCTACTGAGGAGCTGGGAAGCTCACAGGCTGGGAGCAGTTTCATGAAGCCGCCCAGCTCTTTGGCGTGAATCTCCAGTGCCCCAGGATGGAGCAGACCCCACGCTTACTCCAGCTGTGTGAGAAGCTCAGGCCTCGTGTCCTGGACAAACCGCAGAAATGGCGAGCGACATCCACTGCCCTTGCCCGCTCGTGCTCCTTGAGGCCTCGGCCGGTGGCGGCAGCGGCTTTCACGGAGGGCGTCGGGTTTGGGAGCCAAAACCGGCGCTCAGCAGGGAGGTCAAAAGTACCTTAAACCAACGACGCCCCGATTTACATAGATCCCCCCCCCATTAAACCGATATTGTTTTTTCAATTGTAATATAAACGAGGCCAGCAGGTAGGAGAATTAACCAGGACAGGAGAACGGGAAGCAGACCAGAAGCAGGAAGCGCTTCCGAAGTGGTAAAGCGCTTGAATACTGGGGTGGCTCGGGCTTGGGCTCCGCATGCCGGGGTGCCTGTGAGGACCCAGAGAACTACGTTTCACTAGTTATTTTCTCTTTTTAATCAAACAAGCTCACGCGCAGTTTAAAAACAATCAAAGATAAATAGTGATCTGCATTTTTAAAAGGCTCCCAGTCTGGGTTGCAGTGGTTCTCTCAGCCCAGCGTCGCTGTTGCGCACCGCCAGGCGGGGGCTACGGATGCTGCCGGCTCAGTCTGGGAGCCTCGCAGTCTCGGGAGTCCGGACAACGCTCCCCCTCTGGGCCCCAGCCATTCCCGAAGTCTTCATTTCCTTGGATCATTCCTAACCCGCAGGCATAGGATCAGATCAGAAGCGATCTGTACTGTATCTGTATACCTGCTTTTGAACAGGACACCCAGAACCCTCAGGAGCTGCCACCAACCTAGAAGCTTGAGTATGGGGGGAGGGGTGGAGCGCAGCCAGAAGATCTTAGCCACGCACCCTGCGCCCAGCCTAGCTGTGCAGGACCACCAGGGCCTCTTTTCCCTCCTGGTAACATTCTAGGGCTGAGGCCCTGAACGCCTGAGCTGACTCCCCTAGCAGACAAGGCTCCTGGAGAACAAGGCCTATGACCTGGATTGATGGACTGATTGAACTTGGAACTGAACCAGGGGCACTCTAAAGCTAAGCTACCCCTGCCTTATTTTTTTTATTATTATTATTTTTTTTTTTATAATTTTGAGACAGGGCCTAGCTAAATTGCCCACACTGGCCTCGAACTTGTGATCCTTCTGCCTCATTTTACCAAATAGCTGGGATTGAGCTATTTGGTAAATAGCTTGAGCCTGGCTAGATTTTACTCCTTTATCACTCAGAGTTTACCAGCTCCAAGCACAGTCCTGAGCCTTTTACAGGTGAGCTCGTTTAATTCTCTTTGAGATCTGCAGAAGAAACAGATGATGAATTCATCTTAAGACCAGAGAGAAGAAGAAATGTGCTTAAGGTCACACAGCTGGTCAGTTCCAGAGCTTTGTTTCAAATCCAGGCAAACCAGGTCCAGTGTCTATGAGTACAGGGCCATCCTGTGCTCAGCTCAGAGTTAGCAAAGTGCAGGCACCAGGAAATGTTTGCTAATTGATCAGAGTACAATAACATTAGCCCCCACTTCTTAGAACATTTCTATGTTCAGGGAACATACAAACCTATAAGATAAGAACAGCAGGGAGGCATGGCAGCAGGACCCCAGGTTGGCAGTCTGTCTTTTGTACCCACTCTCCTGCTTCTCAGAGGACAGTTTGCTCCAGGGGTGCATGGTAAGCAGTGAGGAGACCTGAAACGCAGGTCACCCAGAGCCACCACAAATTCCCACACTGCTCCAGCCCACAGCTGCATGAGATAATAAGAATCACTGCCTGACATCTCAGGGATTACATTGTGCCTCCTCCTATCATTCTCCAATGAGCATGCTGGAACCCAGATGCATTAATAATTATCACCCAACCAAGGCCACTCCAGTATTCCAAAAGCGGGAGGGCAGTGCTTGAATCCAGATCAGAATTCTCAAACTTCCATGAAGACACCAACTGCCCTGAGGCTGAGACAGCCCCAAACTCCTGCTGGCCCAACTTCCTCTAATTGGACTCCTTAGGACCAGGGCCTGGACAAGCTCTGGTGACCAGGTGTTCTTCATCAGTTAGCAAGTTGGAGGAACGAAACTTGCAGAGGGCCTGGACCCAAAGGGCTTGAGCCCTTGAGGGTGTGGGAGAAACTTGGAGTCAGATTTCCAGGTTCTATTCTTCTATCTAAGGGACTGTGTACTTGTTTGCTGTGACCTAGGCTGTCTCAGCAGCTTAGCCAGGTATCCCTGAGCACTGGGGAGAGGAGGGCAGAGAGGGCCCCGGTTGGGAGAGGGATTCAGGGATGCATGTGTCTCAGATCACAGGACATAGCTATCATTTGGCCTGTGCAGCCCAGATCCTGCCAGTACTGATTCAGAAAAGAAATGCTTTGGGTACTATTCAAAGAGTCTTTCTTTTCCCCCCAGATCCTCAACTCCATCATGGAGTCCTGCAGATGGGAAGTGGGGGTGTCCGGCCTCCATGGGGTCTCACAATATGCAACACTCTCTCTGTGTGGTCATCTAGGCCTTCCAATCTGCTGTTCACTGTGGGCTCCATCATACAGACAAAGAAATGGCACTTAAAAAGATTTTGTCATGTGCTCTGTTCCCACAGCAGGGAAGTAGCCAAGCCAAGTTCTAATGTCAAATACTCTTTTTTTCAATACATCCTCCAATCCTCCAACTATTCCAAACCATACTGAATTCTAACTTGGCAGAAATCTCAGCTGGCTCAAATTAGCTCCCCCACTGCTCACCAGTCCCCTGGTGTAGGGAAGGGCTCTATACACGCAGCTACCTGGAAAAGAGTTCTCATTGTCAATGGTCACACCAGTTGTCATTCACTCTGGTTCTTCTGGGGCCTTCATACATCCTTGTACATTATCAACACAGGAAACATGACTTGCTGATGACCTTAGATTCCTTTTTACAGAAGAAAAAGAATAGCTCTTCCTTTCCCCCCAGCTCCAGGGAAATACGTTCAATTATTGCCATATTTTTCTTCACTGGTGGCTGTTTACCTTCTTTTCCATTATCTAGCTTTCCTAACTACCTCGTATAAACACTTCAAAAGCATTTTGGGAAGATATGAGTTTTAAAATATATAAATGAAAAATTAATAGCTTTAAATGTTCCTAATTATTTTACAGGTTCAGTGGAATTCCAGTGTATTAATGCTGCCTATTATGTTCTATAATTTTGCATAAGGATTAGAAAATTTACATGGAAGTATACAGGCCTGAGAATAGCCAAAACATTTGTAGGTAAGGGAAATGAGGTAGAGGGTTATTTCTCTATTAAATAACAAGGATCACAAGGCTATGGTAATTAACACAGTGTGACATAAGGGCAGATAAACAGACTATGTTATGATTTATGTCTGGATGTCCCCCCACCAAGAGTCTCATGCACTCACAGGAGGGTCATTGGGGTCATGGCCTGAAAGGGTATAATCTTTTTTTTTTTCCTTTGGTATTGAGGATCAAACTCGGGTTCTGTGCTTTCAAGGTGGCAGAACCACTAAGCTAAATGCCAGGCCCTGAAAGGATATACTCTTGCTCCCCAGCACCTCCCCTCACTCTCTGCTTCCTGGATGTCATACAGTGAGCAGCTTTCCTCCACCCAGGCCCTTCCAGCATGCCATTCTGCCTTGAATCTGCGGACTATGAACCGAAACTTCTACAAACCATGAGCCAACATAAACCTTTCCTCCTTTAAGTTGTGGCTGTCAAATTTGGGTCTCAGTGATGAGAAAGTGACTAAGATAGACCAAAAACACAAATTGGAGTGCCTATATCAGAACTACATAGATCCCTGACAGGCGCATTTTTGAAGTTACATTTTAAAGTGAAAGAGAGTAAGATGAAAACTATTTCCAATGGGATCTCAGTTATGTCTTTAAGGGGCCAGGGGTTTAGCTCAGTGGTTCTGTGGCCTGCCTTGCAAGCACAAGGACCCAAGTTCAATCCCCGGTACCAAAAAAAAAAAATGTCTTTAAAAAAATTGTGTACTTGTAAATTATACTGCACGATTTATGATTATTGTATATTATTTAATTACCATTTTAAATAAAACATTATTTAGCCTGCTGTGCAGTGGCCCCTTAGAGGCATATACCCATTTGGGGCTCCCAGAAATCCTGTGGGATGGATCCAGGTGCTGTTTAAACTAAGGAGAGTGAAATGAAGTGGACCATATGAGTCACTAAGACTGTAAGAGCCAAGTGAAAACCAGAATTTGGATCTCTCCCCTGCTGTTCAGCATGGTGCAGTCAGGGGCTGGCAGGGAGCAGCTGGAGAGGAAATAGACCAGCATGGGTCTGGCCAACAGCAATGTCCAATCTTATACCGGGACTCCTGAAGACGTCAAATAATTCAAGCCTGGTCTTGTCACAGGATTACATAGAAAGGACAATTTACATGATGTCAAATTTATACTGAAAGAGAAATGATCATTTTTGGTGTTATATTCCTTCAACACATATGATTCAAATTTTTACATTTAGTTTGTTTTTTTTTTCTTTTTGGCACCAGGGATTGAACTCAGGATCTTGTGCCTTGTGAGGCAAGCAGCGGAACCACTGAGCTAAATCCCCGGCCCCTCAAATTATTATTATTATTATTATTATTAGCACTTATTAACTGTATAAGTTAGTGGTATTCACTGTGATATTTCCATACATGCATATATTACATGCTGATCATGGCTATCCTCCCTACTTCTACCCTCTGTCCTCTACTCTCCCTCCCATCCCCTTCCCAGCCTCTTCCAGCTCCTCTTCTATTTTGAGGTCTTTTTCTTTCTATTTCCCTCCCTGTTTTCACATATGGAGAAAACATAGGATACTTATCTTTCTATGTCTGATTTATTTCACTTACATTCCAGTTCCATCCATTTTCCTGAAAATGACAGTTTCATACTTCTGTATGGATAATATTCCTCTGTGTGTGTGTGTGTGTGTAACATTTTATCTATTCATCCACTGATAGACACCTAGTCTGATTCTAAACCTTGATTATTATGAATGGTGTCAAAATAAATATGGGCATGCAGATATCTCTTTTGTAGGCTGACTTCTTCATTTCCTTAAGATTTATACCCAGAGTGGAATAGCTGGATGTTTCCAGTAGTTTTGCTTTTAATTTCTGGACTAAAAAATCATCCTAATAGTGAATTAGTACAGTTTTCTATGGTGGCTATGTTCCCACCAATGGTGAGTGAGAGCTTTTCCTCCACATCTTTCTCCATCAGTATGTTTTATTTTTGTTTGTTTGTTTGTTTGCTTGTTTGAGACAGGGTCTCACTATTTTTCAGGCTGATCTGAAACTTTGGGGGCTCAAGCAATCCTCCTTCTTCAGCCTCCTGAGCAGTTTGGGCTACACCTGTATACCACCACACCTGGTTATGTTTACTTTTGTCATAATAATAGATAACCATTCTAACCAGGGTGATATGTAATCTCATTGTAGTTCTGATCTGTATTTCCCTAATGGCTAGAGACACTGAGCATTTTTTCATATATTTATTGATAATTTGTACTTCTTTTCTTTTTGGCACCAGGGATTGAACTCGGGTCCCTGCACTTGTGAGGCAGGTGGTGAAACAACCACCACTGAGCTAAATTCCTGGCCCTATGCTTCTTTTGAGAAGTATCTGTTCAGGTCATTTAACCAATTTTTAATTGGATTGCCCTTTATTGATGCAAGATTTTGAGTTCTTTATGTATTCTAGACATTATTCCTTTGTCAGAGCAATAGATGGCAATGACATCTTCCATTCTGTAGGCTGTCTTGTCACTCTGCTCATTGATGTGAAGTGTTTTAGTTTGTTGTAATCCCATTTGTCAATTTTATTTTTGTTTCCTGTGCTTTGGAGACCTACCCAAGAAATCATTGCTTATACAATATCTGAAAGTGTTCTCTGTGTTTTCCTCTAGTAGTTTCAGAGTTTCAAATCTTACATTAATGTCTTTGATCCATTTTGATTTGATTTTTGCACATGGTGAGAGATAGGAGTCATTTCAGTCTTCTGCATGTGAATATCCAGTTTCCCACCATCACTTGTTGAAGAGGTTTGTCTTTTCTCCTTTATATTGTCCTTGCACCTTTGTTCAAAAGCAGTTGGCTAAAGATACATGAATTTATTTCTAAGCCTCCATCAATCTCAAAATATATAGAATATAAAATATAAACTGTAATTCCTCTATCATCTGTCTTCTACAAAAACATGTGGTTACTGCTAGAATTGGTGGCAGATCTTGGTATCATTCACATGTTAAGGAGGAGGAGGAGGATGGAGGAGGAATAGCAGGAGGAGGACAAAGGGGAAAAAAGAAAAGAAATGAAACAGTATTTACAAGTAAAGGAAAGGTGGCTGAGTTTCAAGATAACAGCAGTAAAAACTGTACTAGGACTTTTTTCTTTAAGCATGTTACCCAAATAATTTGGTCTAAATGTTGGAAAGGGGAAAAAGTCCCCATAAAATAAGACTATTCACTGGTGACCCCTTATCAAAATTAGACCTCATTTAAATAGAATCCCATGTCTAGGGAGGTACCTAGGAGAGGTTCTTGCCACTGGGCACCAGAAGACCATCTTCCCTGCAGCCATCTAGTCAAGATGTTTTTTCCAGGCATTCTCAGGTGACAACACAGGGTGACACCCTACAGTTAGGCAGTTGTAACTATAAAACAAATCTGAAGAAAAATGTAAGATTTCAATTTTGAAATGGATGAAAGACTAGAACAGCCCTTTCTCCAAAGAAAATACACAAAAGAGTTTTCACTGGTTTGACTTAGGGTAATTACTGTTCTGCCTGAGCCCTCCCTGTGCCCACAGCACTTAATCTAGAGCCATGGAGACAAACCTACAATATGCGTGCCATCGCTGGGTGTTTGTTATCACTGAAAGCTCTAAAAGGTTCACCATCCCTTAGCTATAGCATGCCATGTAGCAGGTGCTCACTGTGACGAGTAAGTGAACAGTGAATGAATGATGCCTACAGGAGACATAGCACTTGTAAATCCTGTTCTAACTCATGAGTGCCAGGGTGCAGAGTATCTGCACACTCACCCTGTACAGAGCCCACCTCACAGCAGAGAGTAACAGATATATATCACCTGAGTAAAAGAAGCATTTATCTGCTGTGATTTTCAAGATTAAAAAAAATACACTATTGGGAAAGGAATTTCAAATGCATGCCTGTTTGCAATTTACAGGTACTTGTGTTATTTTTTTTATTATTATTATTTTTGGTACCGGGAATCGAACTCAGGTCCTTCCACTTGCAAGGCAGGTGGCAGAACCACTGAGCCAAATCCCCGGCCCATAGGTACTTGTTACTTTGTAAATTCTCCTCCTCCTCTTTTCCTCTCTGGTGGCCCTGAAATTTATTTAATGCATGCATGTTAGACATTGCTCAAGGCACAGGGGACACAACAGTGAGCAGAGTGCCTGGGATCATGAACCTCAGGCTCTGGTCAGGTAATGGGTGGACAATAAATAAATGCATAAAAGATCATTGGAGATTACTGGCACTGAAGATGCCAGGTGTGGGGAAGATGCTTTAGACATTTAGCCATTAGATATTTAGCTGCATATTAGATGCGACATTTGAGTTAATTTCTGAATTTCTGGATGGAGTCATGGGAAGACCTCAGGAAGGGAATTAAAGGAAGCAGGAGCAATTTGTGCAAAGGGTCTGAGGTAGGAAAGGCCTTAATATTTTAAGAAGCAGGGAGTGTGGCTAAAACTTAATGAGTTTTGGGATGGTTAGTGAGTGGGTGGAAGAACACATCATGAGCCAGAATGGTGAGACTTGTAGGCCTGGGATAGACAAATTGATTATTCATAGGTCTCCACACCCCTGGATTGTTCTTATACCCAAATACAGACTTCCCTGTCCCTTGACTTTGAGTTTTCCCACAGGACTTGCTTTAATGCCCAGGATGCAGACAGAAACTTTCCCCGAGCTTTGTGGTAGGGTTTACTCCCTTGGGCTTCTGCCACTACGGTGGGAAGAAGAGCTCTGCCAGACCCCTGGTCCAAGGAAGATGATGACCAAGCCTAGCCAACATCAGCCAAACACCAGCCAATAGGAGACAGAGTACAACTGGTGGTTATGAGCCACTGGGTAGAGAGGGAGATATTGTGTCATATGTTATGGCAGCTATTTCGAGCTGATATCAAGCCATTGCTAGAAGTTGAGATATTCCTTTCAGTGGAATGAGAAACCACTGTACAAATGCCACCTTCAGTGGCTCTCAGCTCTGTGTCTCCACAGCAGATGTGGTAGTCAGTAGGGTGATTAGCAACACTCTGTGTGTCCTCCTGGGTGGCATGTGACATAGTTCCATCTCCCTCCTTGAAGTAGGTTCAGTGTCCTCTGGTTACCAACTTGCCTGAGAACACCCATGCACAAGTGCTAGGTTCCCAAGTTATAGACAGAAGAGGCCACAGAGCCTAGGATTCTCTGAAAGCCTGTCCCTGGGATTCAGGATAGCTGCTCAGGGCAGATGAAGTCCCAAATGCAGGTGTGTCACTTGACCACAGCAGAGGCCCTGGAAAGCAGTTCACCCTGGCTTTTACAATGTGGGGGCCACGTGGACACACTGAGCTAAAATGACAGAGGCTCTGTTTGCAAAGAGCACCAGAAGAAAGCCCAGGCTGCATGGGCCTGTGCACTCATCTCAGCATGTCGTGATCCCAGCACATATGAGTTATTCTTGAGATCCAATGAGAAAGGAGGGAGAACTGGTTTGGCCTGAGCCACAAGGAAGAACTGTCTTGCATTCACCTGAAAGTTACCATGGCCGTATAAGTTGTGGGTAGAAGTGAAATTAGCATGTCACTTCCAAGATGGAGCCGTCGGGGCCAGATTTCTACTTCTGCCATTTTTTCCTCTGCCAGGGCAACCAGTAAGTCCCTCCCAATTCCATCCACTTTCTCTCCACTTCACTGCACCCCTCAACCCAGGCTATCATTATTTCATGCCTGCATGACCCAGATGTTTCCCAACTCTGCCTTTCCTCTTCCTTCTCGTGTGAGACAGAGTAACAGACAATGTTGTCCATGTCTGTGTCCTACCCACAACCTGTGAGCATGTTACTGTGTTTGGAAAAAAATGTTTACATGCATGATTTGGTTAAGGGTCTTGAGACAGGAAGAGTGTCCTGGCCTGTCTGGGTGGTCCAGCAGATCACCATGGCCCTTAGATGAGGCAAGAGGGTCAGAGCTGGAGAAGAGGATGTAACGATGGCAGCCAAGGTTAGAGCGAAGTGGCCTGGAGCCAAGAATGCAGTCACCTTTAGAGACTGAAAAAGGTGAGGACAGCGTCTCCCTGAGCCCCAGAAGGAACATCGCCCCACCAGGGCCCTGTTTGCAGGCTTCCAACATTGTTAAGAAGTTTGTGCTGTGTTGTGCCACCAGGTGTAATGAAAAGTGAGTACACTTGCCTACAGTCTCCTCTCTTCAGGACAGCCAGAGGGAGCTTTTGAAAATGCGAAATTCGGCACAGCACCTTCCCGAAGAAGGCCCTCTGGGGCTCTCTGCTGCTGGTAGGGGATTCTGGGCTCCTTCTCTGGGCAACAAGCCCTGCCATCTCTGCTTACTCCTGGTCACCATTCCCCAGCCTCTTCCTTCTACCCGTGAAGCACCCTCCTTGTACTTGACCTGTGTCCCTTCCTCTTGAAAGTAGAAAGTTATCCACTTTCCAGCAGAGGATCTTCCCAAACCTTTGTCTAAACTGAGTCCTCCAACATTCCTATTCTTACATCCTCATAGAAGTCAGTTACTGCTCATTTGCTGGTCCACTGGTTTATTGTCTTCCCTTCTAGACATTAAGCATGCAGAAGTGGTGATTCAGTTGACACTGAACCATTGTGAAGTGTCAGGAGGCACTCACAGCACCGCACGGAACCCTCACTACAACCCTACAGAGAAACACCTCATTTTTGTCAGTTTACACAGACAAGGAGCAGAGCCAGGACAAATTCAAGCAGGCTGCTTCAGAGCCCATCCCTTTTCATGTGGGCCTCTATGGCTTTTGCTTGTTCACCACACATGAATCTAGAGGTGCCCTATGGTTTGAACACAACGTGAGTATGTCCCCCAAAACATCCATGCCTTGAAAAATTTGCCCACCCCAAGTGTGGTGGTGTTAAGAGGCAGTGGGGCCTAGGGGAGGTTCTAAGGTCATTGGGGGCCTGCAGAAGAGATTCACATAGTCCTCACAGAGCCCCAGCTGCCCTCTGCCATCTCCCCTCACCATGTGATTGCTCTCATTCACACACTTGCCACGGTGATGCTATGTGACGCCACGTGATGCAGCCAGGGGGAATCTTACCAGAGCCTGCATCATGCTCTTTGTATTGCCAGCCTCCAACACTGTGAGCTAAAGAAACCCCTTTTCCTCCTAAGTCACCCAGTCACAGGCATTTTGCTGCAGTAACAGAAAATGGACTAATTAACACAAGGTGCAGTCACAAGGCTGAGAATATGACATACTCTTATGGGAAGAATGACACTGGAAGAGCACAACTGTATCATTTGAAATAAAGTACACAAAGGAACATAAAAAAATAACTTCAAACTACATGGGGCCATCTAGAGCCCAATCACACATCTGTTCCATATGCCACTCTCCCCATGCTCATGAAGTGTGAAATGCAAGGAATTTCATCTTGTAAAAGCTGTGTTTATAGATGAGACTACAGCCACCTGGAGAATGAGGGCTTTTAAACCTGACAGTTTGCCTCAAGGAAATTAACTCACCGGTCCTGCAGGAGTCATCTTCAAAGCCAGAGAGTCCGGTTTAAGCACTGCATTTAGGAGAAGCTAATCATCCCCATCCAGATGTCGAGGCCACGTTTCTCTTGTGGAATAAGGGTCTGCTTCATACAGCCGTCCAAGCTGAGGCTGAAATCAAGATTCTGGGATTTATCTTTTCTGCTCTTTCATCCGGCAGCCTCTGGGGCCTGCGGTGCAGAGTCAAGTGCAGGTTGAGCTACAGGGGCCCAGGCCAGTGAGGCCTCACAAGCAATTAGCTCCCACACCTAGACACTTGCTCCTTTGCAGGTTCCTAATCTTTTTACCAGAAACATTACCAATTTTGTCCTGAGCTGTGCTAGCTGGAAGCATCGTGCTCTTGGAAGTCAGGCATTTTTAACAGTAAGATCTCCTTTGACAATGGCCCCCATTCTGTATTAACAAGTTCCAGAAGCACCATCAGGGTACTACAGAAAATGAACAGCATCAGCAATGCACACAGAGTGGGCAGGGGAAGAAAGAATTGTTGTGTAAACAACCAAAATAGATGCTCTTCATCAAAATTTAAAATATGTACATCAGGGCTGGGGATTTAGCTCAGTGGTTCCACTGCCTGCCTTGCAAGTGCAAGGACCTGAGTTCAATACCCGGTACCAAAAATAAATAAATAAATAAATATGTACATTAAAGGACATTGGTCGCAGAAGGAATGACAATGTAGAATGGGAGAAAACATTTGCAGATAATACATCTGATAAGGGATTTATATACAGAATAGATAAAGAACTTCCACAACTCAATAACATCATGATTCAAAAACGGGCAAAGGATTTGAATAGATAATTTTCCAAAGAAGATGTATATAAATTGCCAACTGGCACATGAAAAGAAGTTTAACATCACTAGTCAGGGAAATGTAAACCAAGATCACAGTGAGATACTACTTCACACTCATTAGGATAGCTAATCAAAAATAACAACAACAAGGGGCCGGGGATTTAGCTCAGTGGTTCGGTGGCCTGCCTTGCAAGCGTAAGGACCCAAGTTCAATCCCCGGTACAAAAAAACAAAACAAAACAACAAAAAAAAACCCAACAACAAATAAGCAAGTATGGTCCAGGATGAAAAGAAACTGGAACTCTCATGCACTGCTGGAGGGAATACAAAATGGTACAGCTACTGTGGAGAACAGCAATCTTCAAAAATGAAACATAGACTAACCATATGATCTTCAAATTCCACTTCTGGGAATATGAACAAAAGAAGTGCAAGCAATAACTTGAAATGATATTTGTACATCTGGGTTCATAATAACATTATTCACAAGAACCAAGTGGTGGAAACAACCCAAGTGTCTATCAATAGATGAGAGGATAAACAAAATGTAGTACATCCACACAATGGGATGTTATTCAGCCAGAAAAGGAAGGCAGTTTTGACCTATGCCACCACGTGAACAAATCAGGTTTAAAAAAAAAAAAAATATATATATATATATATATATACTTGTTATGCAGTGTACTTTGTTATACAGTAGTCAAGTAAGTTTTATTAAAGCCTCTTATGACACTGCAATAGAAATTTTGCCAAATATTTTTTATATTTCTAATAATTTTTGTACCTTATATAGTGTTACCTCAGCTCATGAACGTTTTGGCTATATTTTGTTTGCGAACTCTGCATCCTGTGATGAACATGACCATGGCAAATTTTTTGCACAAACATGAACACAGCCATTTTCTCCAGAATCATGGATCAAATTAAGTTTATGAACCAAGGTACTACCGTATTTAGTAGCTTGCTCCTTGATATGAAAATATTTATACAAGTTACATTGTAGATTCATTTTTATATCACCAATTAGTTTCAGGAAATATCCTAGGCACTTTATATCCTGTTTTCAATGTCCCATTTTATAAGTGGAGAGATGAAGACTCAGAGAGATTAAGTAACATTCAGTAGGGGCAGAGGTGAGAAACAGCAAAGCTGGGATTTGAAACCAGGTAGTCTGGCACCAAGTCTGCCTCTTTGCCACCATATGACTGTCTCTTCCTGTGGTGAGTGTTATTTTATCAGGACTGACAGCCTTTGTCTAGTTTATTCCTCATTGCCTTGAGTCTACTTTGTCTAAACCATGGTCAAGTTTTGTTTGCATTCCCTGGAGGTCACTGTCGCCAGTCTCTCAGGAGGCGGAGCTAAGGGTAGAACTCCCCTCAGCAGCAATGTGGTACTGTTATGGAATGCCAGAGCAGCAGAAGTGGGCAGAGGGAATGAGCTGGGATGGTGAGTTTCCCAGCTGGTCACCTCGCTGTGTCCAGTGTAATTGGCCAAGGACCTTGTGGAAATGAGGCCTCCTCCAGAGGTCATGTGCACAACTGGCCCTTAGGACAGTACAAGGGGAGGGAGGAGGAGAGTACCTGCTGGTTTCCCATTTCCTATTGGTAGAGAGTGTTTCCACAGGGCATGTACTCCCTGCATCCACAGGATCTATGTGCATGAGAACTGGTGTGTGAGGGGACTGAGTAGGCCCTCAGTGGCAGCAGGGAAGCCCTAAAGTGAATGGTTAGAGGCATGACATGTGGGCAGGAGGCTGGCACTTCAGGTTGTGCCCACATAAATCTGCATGAAGCTTGCACAGCAGTCATTACTGAAGTGATGACTGAGAACCAGTGAGGTAGAGGCTGTATCTGATACACCTGTATGGCACTCCTCTCTGTTTTCGACAGTCCATGTCCTTGCTCTTAGACCTGTCATGGTGTTTATTTGTAAGGGACTCTGGGGACAGATGGGTTAGGATAGTCAGAGAAGAGGAAGAGAGCAGACCACACAGTGGGGAACAACAGACAAACTGAGAAGGAGAAAACAGAACACTGTCAGTGAAGAAAAGTCCTGGACTTTTGAAAATTCTTTCACATTGGGGAGGTAACTTATAGGGTACCAGACAAAATGGGGTACATGGGGAGATGTTGATGTTATTGGGGGGCAATATTTTCCTTTACATTCTGAGATTTGAACTGAACCAAAGCTTCAGCTGTCACTCTGAGGAGCCTCAGAACAGCTCTACCAAGTGCTCAGTAAAGCATCAGCCCCTAGGCCACAAGGGGTCCCCTGCCCTGGCCCATCCTCTTGGAGCAGTTTGCAGAGAACACACCCTTGCCTGTGTCACCCTGTGCCTAACAGCCACACACCAACCTTGAGGTCAGTGACTTGGCCCATCACCTGACCTTCAGTTTTTTATCCTTTCCCTACCCCCAGACCTAGGGATTGAACCCAGGGGTCCTGTGCCACTTTGTATTTTTTAAACTTTTAGTCAGGGTCTCATTAGCTACTTGGATAGAACTCAAGCTTGTGATCCTACAGCCTCAGCCTCCCTAAGTGCTGTATCATACAGCAGTTTTTTTGCCCTTAAATAGGGATGAAAACTTCTCAAACTTGTGAACCAAAAGAGACTCCGTGAGTGTGGAAATACCACGCTGGTATCCAGCATATGAATAAAATCATCATAGTTTGAAGTGGAAATCAGGATTTAGCCAGAGCTGTCCCATCTAGTCCCAACTCCACAACCTCCACTCACTGCTATTATTTACTTTATATTTTTCTTTAAGTTTGCTTTAATGTACTCAGTGCTTTTACTCTAACCCTAAACAATAACAGGCATGAAATCGCAGTTCTTCCCCACCAGTTATATCTCCTAAAGAAACTAAGTGCGAAATTACTGAACGAGAAATGTTTTCTGTGCCACCCAGAGCAGGCTCCCCTCTGCTGACTGATGCCATCTTCACACAGGGAGCTCCAGCTTGGCTTTGGAACTGTGTGGCAATGTGCAGGCAGGTTGCTGTGGGTCAGCACATCCCCCTGCGATGACTTGCACTCCTGACCTTGAACCAGTCAGCAAGGCCTCTTCCCTGGCCAGGAGGAGCTGTCTGAGCAGCAGGGGGCTAGGCCAGCTGTTGGGCCATGTTTGTGGGCTGTCACAGCCAGCCTTTCCCTCAAGGGACTAAGGCTGGAGGAGAGTAACTATCTGCTAAGAACCAGCGTCCCCCAGCTTTCTGAAGCCTGCTAGACAACAGCCTGGGTGCCCTCTAAAGGTACAGCTAAGTGGGAGCCAGTGAAAAGCCAGTCTGTGCTACCAGGCTTCAGCTCTGGAGTCCATGTACACTTTACTCTCATCGGTGCCAACACTGACCCCTGCCTCCTGCCCCCCAACACATTCTCTAGGCTGTTTTGAAAGCACAAATCTCTCCCCTTGATGTCCTCATTCAAAATTCTATCATACCTCTAGCTCCTAGAGCCAAGGCTGCCATCCGGGCTTGTTTGGGCCACATAGGGTTAACAGTTTAACAAAGGAAACAATGCATATGACATCAGGACTATTTCTGTAACAGCTGGAAAGATTCTACCAGAGCTCAGAAAATTGCCTCTAGGGGCAGTCAGTGCCTGGGGGCAGGCGGGCTGCAGAACCATGGCTTGAGCCAAAGCCTGAGCTTTAAGCTTGATCCCAAGCAGAGGCAGCCATGGAGCATGGGCACCAATGCTACACAGTGAGGCAAGTCCGGGAGCCTGAGCCCTTGTGAAGCCGGAAATGACAAGTCTGAATGGTTGCCATGTCAACAAAACCACTGACTGCCAAAATCATCACACCCCAAAGTGCATGGCATGTACAGAGGTCTGTATCCCAAGACACCATCGCCATTCACTTCTCAGTATCCAGGGAGGAGAAGAAGGAAGAGGAGGAGGAGTTCAGGAAATACCTTGAGGAGGGGCTGGATGGCCAAAGCATTGTAACAGGGCTCAAAGCCAAGGAAGGCCTCTGTCTTGAACCCCAGGGTGGCCATGGCCCTGTGGGCCCTGCTGCCTCACCCATCATGGCAAATGGACTGTCTGTATCCCAGGCCCCTGCCATTTTGACCATCTCTGAGAACACTGTAAAGCTGCTGGAATCCCCTCTTCCAGTGCACTAAGCACATTGCCATTGGCTCTGTCTCCAGGGTCATCTTCATCAGGGCCCTTAGCTAGTTCTCCCAGTGTGTCATCCCTTTCAGAGCAGAAAACCAGTTCCTCTACCCCATTGTCCTCTTCTTCCAAGTCTCCTATCCTCTCCTCCAGTGCCTCATCCTCCACTCTCTTCAGCACTAAGTTCTTCATGAGCCTGGTGAAGTCCTTGTCAGTCAAGATGGAGCCAAAAGAATCCCCATACCCCCTGAGGCACAGGCACTTGATAAAGACATTAGTCAAGTCTGTCCACTGACACTTCCAGGCAGGAGTCGGATACTGTGTCCTATAAGTCACCTGACTCCAAACTGAATTTATACCCGTTCAAGCATTTCACACAACCATGAAATACAGATGGAGATTCCAACACTGCACCTTCTTCCCTACTGACTTCTCCCTCTGATACTCGCTCCTTTCTTAAAGTGCCTGAAATGGAGGCGAAAATTGAAGACACTAAATGATGCCTTTCAGAAGTCATATATGAACCTTTTCAGCTCCTTAGTAAAATTATAGGGGAAGAAAGTGTCAGCAATAGGCCCAAAGACTTATCTTCAAGTGCTTCAGAACTCTCCAGTCTGTCAAGCTTGAAAGGGCATTTGGAAAGCAATAACAACTCTAGCCTCAAGGAGGAGGAGTGTGACTCTGAGGGGGATGGCCCTAGCAGTGACCCCAGTGTCCCCAAGAGTGACCACCCAAAGTCCACCCAAGAGCCTGTGAAAGAGGTGGAAACAAAAGTTTCCCAGGCAAGCAGCCTAAAGGATTTAGGCATGAAGACAAGCTCACTTGTCCTAGAGAAATACTTTGTCTGTCTTAGTGAATGAAGAAGATGAAGAATCTTGTGAACTGTACACAGAGGACTTCGACCTGGAAACAGAGGTTGAGGGTAGAGTTGATAAGCCCCCAGATGTCCCTCTGAAGCCAGAGATGCTCATGGAAGATGGCATGATTCTTGACAGTGAAGAGGACTTGGCCTCACAGCACCCAGAATTACCCGTGAAGATGTTGGGCTCCTTTATAATGTGTGTACCTCATCCTCCTCCTCCCCCACTATGTGAGGGGACTCTGTCTGGGAGTTGGCCTTGACTTCATGACTGAAAAAAAAGAAAGAAAGAAAAGAAAATGGCCTCTAGTCCCTCATCTCCATAACCAGCATCCACAGTCAGAGGTGCTCAGAGAGACAGCTCTGAGCTGGGAAGACTGGCTCCTCTCTGGCCTTCCTGGTTGGGTTCTAGAATGCCTAGGGTACTGTGGACTCACACCACTGTTTGGAGGAGCTGCAGAGATACACATTGTCCATTATCCCTGAGCCTTTTCATCTGATCACTTTGCCATGAAACTCTGTGCTCCTCCTTGACATAAACTGTGCTAAACTTACAAGTTCAGATTTTGAAACTCTTGAAAAATTGGAATATCTAGCTAAGGAGGGTGCTCACGTTCCCACGTGATGAAAAGTATATGGGCTGAGTAGCAGCTTGACCCGAGGCAGCTGCATTCTAATTTTCCAGAGCTCCTCCTGCCATAGTCCCAAAGGCCCATGTGTTAAACTTAGTCTCCAGATTGGTGACTTTGAGAGGTGATGGAACCTTTATGAGGTGGGACCGAGTGAGAAATTTTCAAGGGGAAATCAGGACTCCAGCCTATTTCTCTTCCTCTTTTTGACTTCCCAGCTATAGTGTGAGTGGTTTGCCCACCACGGCTCCTGCACAATAAACTGCCTCACCCAGGCCCAAACCAACAGGGCCAATGATCATGGGCTGAAGCCTCTAAAATAGAATTTTTCTCTTTATAAACTGATTCTCTCCAGTATTTGTTACAGTAATGGAAAGCTGATTAACATACTTTCCAATACTAAGATGGTGCCAGGGTTGGGGATTTAGTTCAGTGGTTCTGCCGCCTACCTCACAAGTTCAAGGTCCTGAGTTCAATCCCCAGTACAAAAAAAAAAAAAACAAAGTAAAAATAATAAGATGGTGCCACATGCTTCTCTAATAGCAGAGTTGAGAACAAAAAGATTCTTTACATCTTCCTCACAAGAGGGAGGGTTCTGTGGAAAGAATATATTTCATGGTGAAAAGAAACCCTCAGCTGGCCTTCCTCATCCACATGGCCTGCCTGACCCCTACAGGCCTGACACAAGCTTGCAGTACATGCTCAAGGGTAAAACCTCAGCTCCCGTTTGAGCTGTGATGAAATCCTATGATGCAATGGTCAGGATAAAGTTAAATTGCTATAACAAAGAGACCACAAACTAGAATGACTTAAATTAAAAGTGTATATCCCTTTCATACAGTTTGTTCTGATTTCTAGCTTGGTGGAATTGGTAATCCAGCCTTCACATATCTTATTATGTGATTCTTCCTTAATATACAGCAGCCACCTTACAGTCTCAGGTAGCCAGACACGAAGCCAGAGAGTGAGGAGGGGACAGTACTGACTTCCTCAGGCCCAGTTTCTAAAGGATCCACTACCTCCAATGTGGCCACACTGAGGCCATGGTCTCAACACAAAAAAAAACCCTATCAAACCATATCCGAACCACAGCAATGTCAACTCAACACCCAAGTTACATACAGCGGGAGAGAACAGGTATTTCCACCATGTGATTTTCCTGCTCACCCCATTGGTCTCATCTTTCACCTGACTGCTTTTGAAAATTCATTCTTCAGCAGCACCAAACTGCTTACAGTTCCCCAGTAGCCAGTCTGCCACAGCCCTGAGCATTTGCATATGCTGTTCCCCTGTATAGACTGTCCTGCCCAAACTACACTCTGGAAGGCCTCCTCATCCTTCAAGTCCGCGGGCAAACAATGCTTCGACTCTCATGCCTCTGTTACCTGTCCCCGTGAACCCCAGCATTCCTGTTCTTGGACTCATTTATTAATTATGGGAGCTGACTCTGGTACCAGATCACCCTGTCTGTATCCTGACTCATTTACACAGCCATGCCGTCTACAGCCACTCACATAACTTTTCTGCATCTCAGTGTTTTCATCTGCTTTTAAGACAACTGAATGAGAAAACAGAAGTAAAGATCTTAGCATAGTGACTGCCCAGGGAAGTATTCAGCAAACGTCATTATTATCTGTTGAGTGTCTACCCTGTGTCCAGTGCTAGCCAAAGACAATGAGGCTCTCAACAAAGCCCACAATATGGAAGGGATGTGTGTAGATTCATTTACTATTCTGACACATTCATTCTCTCCCCAACTTCCATGGTCAGGAAATGGGTTCCTGCACCTGACAACAGGAGTAGCCAGTGAGGAATTAGCAGAAGCAGGCATAGCATCTGCATGGTGAAGCACGCACATCTGTGATTCTGCCTTCACCGCAAGAACAGCAAGTTGAGGCTGGCCTGGTGGTGCCAGGAGTCGGGGAATGGATCCAGTCTGCCACATCAACCCACTTCCAACTGGCCCACAAGAGCCAGCTCTTTCCATGCTATTGTGTGTGCCACTGAGGTTCTGTTATGCAGAATTATTGTGACCATAGTCAACTGATACAGAAAGAATTATAAACAGCCCAGTGTAATAAGAATATGACACGGCAAAAGCTACAATGGTGGTATTAACAATTATAAGAACCAGAATATAGGCCATGAAATCTTGCTTCAATTATAGGAACCAGAATATGGACCAGGCAATCTTGCTCTAGAACTCATGCTTTTAAACTCTGGCCTTCCTTCTCCCTTTCTTTCTTTCACCCACGGTGCCTCAAAGTGTGGTAAACATTTAGTGAATGAAGCAGCCCCAGGCAATGGTTTTCCCCATGGAACTCAAGGACCTATTGTAAGGCTTTCTCATCCTTGGGCTCTGTCAATCTCTATTAGTTGTTTGTCGAGTAACTTCACTGTCAAATCCCAGTTGGCCTTCATGAGCCAACGAAGCCCCTGAAGGTTGTGGTCATTTGAGGCATCTCTCTTATGGGTCTTGACTACATGAAAGTTGCTTCCATCTCTAAATACCACCCAGCCTTGTTCAAAAGTCCTCACTCAATTATCTCCAAAGAAGGTGTGTGGGGGGGGACAGTCACAACCCACAGCCACAACTAAATAGGCCTGTGGCTGACCAGGGCTAGCAGAGGGATCCCTACTGAGACAGATGGGGTTCTCGGTTATGGGGGAGCCAAGGTAAGGTACAGAGAAGTCTTCTTCCAAAAGAGACCATGGGGCAATGGGAAAAGCATTGGCTTTAGCATCTACTGACCTGAGTTCTGATTCTGGCTCTGCCATAGTGAATCCATGAACAACCTTCTCCACTGCTCTGAGCCTTGAGTTCCTTGATCCCTTACTGTGAAATGATATTAATAAACCACATTGTGCCCTGTTATTGGAAGTATAAAGCGGGATTGTACAGGTTCTCAACAAACACCAGTTCCTTTCCCTTCTTTCCCGTGCATCCCAGCTTCAAGAAGGAAACTGAGCCTACAGCTAAAGCCTGAGCCACCAAAGCAGGTGGAACTGGAGGTGGTATGGTAGAGTGGTCAGGGCTCAGGCTTCGGACACAGGCAGCCATGAGCTCTGCTTACCCTCTGTGTGACCTTGACCAAGGCATTTTTCACTTCACCAAGCCTCCAGCTCATTTTCCATGTCCTTGGGCTGACAATGGTCCTATTGCATAGACACTGAAACACAGAAGTACTCACTGCTATGAAAGGGTTTGGAGAATATTAACTGGGGTTCAAATAATGTAGCTTGAACAGACAATACTACCACATCGGCTGTACCAGCGAATGGCTTGCTTATGACAGTTTCTTGCAGCAGGTTTGCCAAGTATGCACGTTCTCACCACTATCATGGTCCCTAGGCACTGTCACTTCATTCAGAGCACCAGAAAGGATAGATGTGGTGGGTGAGATAGGCCTGGAGGAGGTGAGTGAGCAAGCCTGGCTCTGTCACACTTGAACATCACACAGCTGGAAAGGAGGGGTCGGGTGGGCTGCTGCCTGCTTTCATGTTGTTCTATATTTACCATCCCTGGTCTGTCTGATCCCCGCCCAGCACCTCTCTGGCTCCCAGGGGCACTGTTATCACTGGACATGGCACCTTATCTCCCAGCAAAGCTCAAGCGGCCTTTTGCTTTCAGGTTGAAATTTCCACAAATGAAATTTCAAATGCTTTCTACGTGACAGCCTGTGGCTGCAGTCATCTCCCTGGTCCCCTGGACTTCAGTCTCTGCCCCTCCACAATGGCTCAAAGGGAGCTTTCTCTCCAACAAACCAAACCAGTCATGTAGTCCACTAAGACGTGGTCAGAGCAGGATGCATGCACCTGTGGCAGAGGTAGTTATCGTTTGTTCAAGCCACATAATTTAAACCCCATTCAGTGGTCTTCAGCACTGCTTTACCATGCTGGGTGCTGGGGATATAGGCACTAAAAAGATGCTCAAGGATCCTGCCCTTCCTGGAGCTAATAGTGAAAAAATTAATGAAATGTGGTAGTGAGTGCTACTGTACTGGACAGATGCAGAAAGGCTGTAAAGAGGGGACCATCTTTGGATGAGGCAGAAGGCTTAAAGTAGACTTGATACACTGGGGACTTCCAGGGGTTCACCAGGCAGGGCGGGGTGGGAGCTGCCCTGGTACCATGGCTTGATATTTATCTCCATCCCATAGGCTCCAACAGCTTTTGATCAGCTGTGTGGGAACAGGTCCTTGTCTCAGGGATGGACTTGGGTGATACATGCTATATCGGATTGAACTGTGTTCCTTGTAAAGATATACTGAAGTTCTAACCCTCAGTACCTCAGAATGTGACCTTAGGATAAGATGAGGTCTTAAGGTGGGCTCTAATCCAATATGACGGTGTCCTTATGAAAAGAGTATATTTGGACACAGAGACAGATGCACACAGAGAGAAAGAATGTGACATCACAGAGGGTCATGTGATGACAGAGTCAGAGGCAAGGAATTCCAGAAATTGCCAGAAAACACCAGAAGCTAAAAGATGCAAGCAAGGACACCCCCACCCCCCACCGCCCTCCACACAGAGCCTTCAGAGAAAGCATGGCCCACTGACAGTTCCAGACTTCTGGTCTCCACCATTGCAGAAAACAGTTTTCTATTTTAAGTCACCTGGCTTGTGGCACTTGATTAAACCAGACCTAAGAAACTAATACATAGGCTCACAAGGCTGATGTCAAATAACTGTTTGCCACAAAAACTGCAATATCACATAAATCAGGTCACTGAGCGTTGGATCAGCACATTCTCCAAACATAAGCCCTACTGGAAACCAATTAATTTTCATCTACACGCCATGTACTTACTTAACCAATACTATGTGCAGACACTGTGTTAGGTGCTAAGAGCACATCTGGAGGTTGGGAAGGAATTCAGTACAAAGGTAGAAAGACCAGGGCACTGTGTGGTCCTAAAGAAGCATTTGGGGGTGAGACTAGAACCAGAGTCAGGATCAGTGAAGACCCACTCCTCCCTGATGTCCAGAGCTGGAGGTTTTATCAGGAAACAGCTCTGGGTCAGTCCTGTCCTCTGATCTCAGCTGAACTGATCAGTAGCTTGTTCTCCCAGATGGGCACAACACAAGAGGGTGAGGCTTCTGCTTCAAAATCCATAGTCCTGTTCCAACAGTTGGGAATTCCCTAAGATTTCCCCAAATGACAGTGGCTTGAGTTTGGTGTGTCCCCAAAACTATTCATTCATCCAAGGTGTTACTGGTTCAAGCCGATGTCACAAAGGGATCACTCCAGAATGAAAGGGGGTATCCCCTACCTATGCAGTGCACCCCATAAGCCCTGCACTCCCTTACTACACCCATTCTTTCATTTTCCTTGCATGTTCTGTCCCAGTAAAAGCATCTAAAGTTAGTACCTCAGGCTTCCTCAGATAATTGGTAATGTTCCAGCTATGTACTGCTATGCAAAAAATCATCCCAAACTTGGTGGCATTAAACAACCACCATTTTAATCTTTTGTGGGCAACTATTCAGACAATGCAATGTGGACATTTGTGTCTACTCCACAATGTCTGCAGCCTCAGCTGAGAAGATGAACAGTTGGCTGGGCAATGTGGTGCACGCCTGTAATCCCAGCACTCGGGAGACTGAGGCAGGAGGAATGCCGTGAGTTCAAAGCCAGCCTGGGCTACCTAGTGAGTTCCAGGACAGTCTCAACTACATAGTGAGACCCTGTCTCAAAAAAAAAAAGAAGATGAACAGTTGAGGGCTGGAATTATCGAATTCAGTTCTTTCCCATGTTGGGCATTCATGGTTTCCATCACTTTCCTAAGCTCTTCTATTTTTCTTATTTATATCTACTCTAGATTCACTAGCCATATCCTTCATTATGGTCATCATCTCTTTATTTATATGTGTAATTATTTCTGATTTTTTTCCCCTAGAGACTCATTCATCTGCTTTGTTACTTCTACTGCTACAATTTCAAAAATTTCAATTGTGTAGCTTTGATGTCTTCTATCTCAATCCCCCCTCAATTTGCCTTCGGTGAACTGGAACCTGGGTTGTATCTTACTTCTATTTATCTATTTTTTATTTGTTTTCTGCATTGATGCCTGTAAACTGCTGACAAGTAGCTTTATTACTAGTATTGAGACCTCTTTAGGAAATGTCTACTTTTCAGAGATGTCTTCTAGGTGCAGCTGGTTTTTGGCTTTTGAAACTGTCACAAGATTCTGCCTTTTCAATGTATTAAGGATGAGAGGTCACCTCTTGTTTGGCCTAGCATCCAGTTCTTGATACTGGACTATGGTATTATGACACCCAGCCAATCTCAGTACTAGCATACAAGGAAGAACTGATTACAATAACTATCATGTTGGCTAAAGTACTGCAATCAGTAATAACAATAGCATCAAACACAGTCTATAAAATGACAAACTGTGAGAACTGCTAATTTGCCCCCTTTAACCATAGGTACAAGATTTATAGTTATACAACAAAATCTAAAACAAGTCAGAAAATTATTTACAGTAAACATTCATACTCAGCAATTTTACCTTCATGGAAGAAAATTTAAAAGAGATAGCGGGAAAAAGTAGAGAAAAGAGAAATAAATTAGAAGCAAAACCGAAGGAAAAAAGGTCATCCATGCTGCAGGAAACTGATGCAGACAGGAGAGAAAGAAAGAAGGAAAAAAAAATGAGAACACACAAAAAAACAAAAAACTAAAAATGTCCACATTCATGGAAAACCAAAAACAAACATTCATGAAAACAACAAAGCAAACAAAGAAACTAATGAAAAACCAAAAGCAAAGGGGAAAAAAATATTTTTCTGTGATTTCAAGGCTGTGGTTATCTTCTGGGGTCTACAGTTTCGTGGTAGTGTCCAATTCAGGGTGTGACTGTGCTGTCATGTTTGAGGTCCATCCAGATCACTAGTCTGATCATTTTCTTGCTGAGCAGTGCCCCATGGATGTCCCAGAGCACGTCTGACCACTGGCCTATTGAAGGACATCTGACCATTTCTGGATTTTGGCTAGGTCAGATACTATGACCATTCATGTGCAGAGGTTTGTGTGGGTTTATGTGGGTTTATGTGGGCATGAGTTCTCATTTCTCTGGGATAAATGCCCAAGCAGTTACTTAATTTTAAGTGTCTCTATTATCTGGCACACTTGTGTTAAGAAGTTATTATCTGCAAAGACCTACTTTTGCGTTTAAGGTACCATGTACTTTTCTTTGGGAAATCATCTTGCTCTAATGTGTTTTATAAAAGAAACTTCTTGAGCTGGATGTAGTAGCGCATGCCAGTAATCCCAGCACTTGGAAGGCTGAGGCAGGAGGATAGCTGCAAGTTCAAGGCCAGCCTGAACTACAAAGTGAGACCCTATCTCCAAAATAATAATAATAATAATAATAATAATAATAAAACTTCTTGTGTATAGAATTTGCACATAGGAGACTATTTCTGTGTCAATTTTATGTAGAGAATAAAATTGGTTATTCTTGGAACTAATTTGAAATTTAGGGAAGAGTCAGGCATTGCAGTGCTGTTTAGATAATATAGCACTGAAATTATTAGTTGATGTTGATTGTTTTTAAAATTCTACCAAGCCTGAACTACCACAGTGAGCTCTCAGTGGAGATTCCCAAGAAAGATGAAGAAGAAAGAAGGCAAGTAATGTGGGGGCCTTACATTAGAAAGATGATGACAATGATAGTGGTACAGGCTTCTGTATTCCCAATCTTCATAGTTTTTAGCAAAATGATTAAAACACCATGAAGTATAAAAGCAGTGTTACCACTGAAAATAGAAACATAAGTGCTGGGTATGTAGCTCAGTGGTAGATGTGTACTTAGCATGTACAAGGCCTTGGGTTCAATTCCCAGAACCAAAAGGAAAAAGGAGAAAAAAGGTAATACATCCATGTCAACCTGCAGTAGAAAAAAGAGTTTTAGGAAATGTCCCTATGGAGCTTACTGAAAAACTTCACATCTTCATATTTTATAATTCTGATTTTAAAACAAAATATAGGTTAGAACATACACTTGATATAAAATTTGAATAAAATGTTTTCAAAATCTTAATGAAAATTTACTTTCATGAAAAGGATTAATGTCAGGTTTCAGGCTCAGTGGGTAGAGGCAATTCCTCCACTAATGATAACTTTGAATTCTTAATAATTAACATCACCAAGAAACTTAGCTTTCATAAATAAGGGATTTAAAAAAAAGCTAAAGTGTTTTGTAGCCAGATGTGGCACACATCTGTAACTGCAGCACTCAGGGGACTGAGGCAGCAGGACTGTGAGTTCGAGGCCACTCTGGGCCACATAAGGCCAGTCTGAATGACATAGTGAGACCCTGTCTCAAAACAAACAAAAGGTTGTTTTGTTACCTTAAAATTTTTACAATGGTCAAAATTACATGTCAAAATTTTCCCTTTTCTTTCCCTAGTAACTATGATGTAGGAATTTAAGATTGTACAAACAATCCAATTTCTTCATAGAGAGTATTTCAAAATAACTGCTCTCTAACTTGCAAAAAACTGCAGCATGGCTAGGATGGTTACCTGCAGGTGGCACAGTTGCCCATAAAGGGGGCACATCAGCCAAACAGACAGAAGTGTCTGTGTGAAGGCCAGTCCTCAAGCCAGCAGCACAGAGCCAGGCCTCTGGAAGCACCTGCACTACCTCCTTCCCACCCCAGAAGGCCCCACTTTGGGCTGTGCCCACCACTCCTGAAGCCTTAGGCTACATACTGCCTTGCCCAAAGCGCCTGTCCCAATGCAGGGCACCCTGAGTCACTGAGGTGCCACAGGGCCACCATCAGGCCCACCAGCTCAGCTGCACCTCACAGCCCAGGGATGTGAGTAGCTCCACCTCTGCCAGCTATGCTGAGGCCTGCTGTGTGGATGTCACAGGCTCTTGAGCATGGAGCTCAGCACACTGCACTCAGGCCCAGCACATGTGCATGGAGGCTCTGCAGGAAGCTGCCACCCAACCCCACCTAGCTTGGGAAGCAAACCATTGCCAACTCCACTGACGCTCCTGCACATACTCTACTGAACCACCCTTGACACCCTCTCCACCTCTGTAGAGGAAGCCACTATCCTGACCCAGGTGTTTACTTTTCCCATTCATTTGGTAAAATTTTTTACCACAAGTGTACATAACTATTAAAATGTAGCATTATACAGGGCTCAGTGGCACACACCTGTAATCCCAGTTCTCTGGGAGGCTGAGGCAGAAGGATCACAAATTTGAGGCCAGACTGGGCAAGTTCAGTCTTAAGTAATGTCTCAAAGTAAGAATAAAAGGGGATGCTTTAAGGGGGTAATTAGATCACAACCAACCTGGGGCTGGAAAAGGCTTTGACATCCAGTTTCCATATTCTTGGTCCTTGGTCTCACTTTTTGTGATCAGGTGGGATTTTTTCTTAGGGTCAGAGACCCTGTGTGAAACCAAGTCAGGCTAAAAAAAAGAAGTAGCAACTGTTAAAAACAGCCAACTTCTAAAATTGTTAAAGTTTATTCAGCCACCAGAATCAGCATATAACATCTAATGAGTACTTTTATTTAGCCATGCAACGTTTTTCCAAATCCATCTCTGACAACACACTGTTCTAATTCCCACCTCAAGTAGAGAACTTCCCTGCCATTTCCTGCTGTATGTAGAGGTCTCACTCTGTACTCCTATGTGTCTCTTATTTCCCAAAAGAAATTGGAGGACAATTTGGGCATCTTCAGTCCAAAAGAGGATCAACAAAATAGCTTCTAAATCTCCTGGGTATGACCAGAAATGTGGGCATGACCACTACAGTTTTCATCTTGATCCCTGAAAAGGATGCAGTTCATTTTATAAGAAAGGGGGGGGGGAGAGAAAGATGCACTAGGGAGGCTGAGGCAGAAGGATTGTCAAGAACTCAAGGCCAGACTGGGCTACATAGCAAGATCCTGCCTTGAAAAACAAACAACAACAACAAAACTGGTGACAGAAGTGAACCACTGTACCAGCAACCTGCTCTGAGCCTGGGGACTCTGTAGGAAAGCTCTAGACAGAAATTTTATGCTTTTGGCCATACTGATGTGGAGGGCTCTTCTCTGGAAGCACTGTGGGGAGAAGGGCTAGCCTGCCAGTTCCTTCTGTCTTAGTTGCTCCCTCCTCCAATCAGGTACACAGGGCTATGTTAATAGGGACCCTGCGGTGGGAGGTGAACATCCAAAGTAAAGGAAGTTAATTTTTGGCTGACCTAAATAGGAAGAGCAGAGATATATCTGGCTTCAGGAATGGCTTATTTCAATAGGATGCTGTCCCTATGTTCCTTTGCCTCTCAGCTGTGCTCCCCTCTTGGACAGTTTCCCAAAAATGGCTCTTCAATAGCACCAGGATCCCTCCCCGCCAGTTTAATGACCCTAGAGAAAGACAATGTCTCTTTGTCCGGAATGAAAGCAAAGCACCCTAGGACTATGCTCAGTCCAGCAACCTTAGTCATGTAAGCCAATCACCTTGACCCTGACTGTGCAGGACCCATCTCTAAGTCTGGCACCAGAGGTTGGGTCAGTGCCATCCTATCCATGAGGACTGAGGGTGGTCAAAGTAAAACCTGAGGTTGTTCTCAAATAAAGGGGAAGGGGGTTAAGGTCCTTCTTCCAAGCTGTCCCCTACCAAGCCAAATAACCTCATCTTTGCTTTACATGCCCCACTTCTGTTTCTAAAGAAAGGAGAGAAGCACTCCCAGGTATCCAGGGAGCCCATCTCAAACTCCGCCCCCTACCCGTTTCTACAGTTACATCACTGCTACAGAACAAGGGCAAGAAAGGGATTTTCAAAGTGTTAAAATTCATGAGGAAAAAACACCAACGTCGTGAGTAATGTCTTCAAGTTACAAGGAATTAGAAGTATTGCTATTGGAGGACTGGCCAAGTTCTGGGTCACTAATGTGTTATCGGCTCAAAAGTCTCTCCGCTCTGTCCCTGCAGATTTTTGGTTTAGAAAACAGTTAATAATTTGGGTTTGGTTGCTGCACTTATCTGCCACATTCCTTTTAGTTCTCAGGATTATGCAACCACATTTGTTCCTGAGAGCAGCAGACAGCAACATATATGCTTGCTGCACAGAAGCGTTTGAAGTCGGGGGACACTGAGTAACATGAGCGGCAAGACTGAAAGATGGATGTAAACAGTCACAAAAGCCCACCTTCCTGGGTAAATCCATTTTCCAGAAGCAAGACATTTGCTGTCTCTTTTCTGACCTGCTGCTGCATCCTCTGGCGTGAGGCTGGGCTCCAGGTGGGAGGAAGCTGAGAGCTGGGAAACACTTTGTTGCTGGGGAGGGATGAATGTCTGAAGCCTAGACCTGAGGCTGTCTTCTCTGATTCAGTTCACTGGTTTCCCATCTTCCATCTTGCTTGACGCAACAAATTCCAGAAGTCAATCATGTACGACACTGAAAAATGGCAAACAACTTGACTGCCCAATCACAGGGAGCAGGAATCAAGCCAATGTGCTCCACCCACCAGGTTCATCCACCTAGTCAGTACATTTATTGGCGCCTATCTGGTACCAGTTGTTGTATCTGGATAGTGTGCCTTCAGATGGTCTTTCTCCTTTAGCATTTACAATCTTTTTTGAATTTTTATTTATTTATTTTTCAGTACTGGGAATTGAACTCAGGACCTTATGCTTGGCAGGCAGGCACCATGCCACTAAGCTAAATCCCCAGCTTTATTGAATTTTAAAAAATGAGCCTGTACTACTGTTATTATAAGAAAAAAGTTGATGTTCACTCAGTAAAGACAGTCAACAAGAGAAGTGATGCTGAGAGAAGTAACAGCATGCTATAGTTATCTAGTGCTGCATAACAAATTACCCCAAATTTACTGGTATCAAATAACCACATTCATAGTTCTGGGAATTGAAAGGGTTCAGCTGTCCATTTTTCACTGGGGGTCACTCATGCAGTAGTGGCTGGCACTGGAATCACTTAGAAAGCTTCCTCTCTCACACATCTAACATTTGACACTGGCTGTTGCAAGGACTTCAGCTGAGCTAAAACACTAGTAAGTGAAGTCCCTGTGTGGCCTGGGCTTCCTCACGGCTTGATGGCTGAGTTCCATGAGCCCATGTCCTGATAGCCAGGCGGCTGATACATTACCTCATCACTTACTCTTGGATATCACACAGCATCATCTGTACTGCTGTTTATTATGAGGAGCAAATCACTAAAGTCAACTCGTATTCAAAGGTAGAGGACTTAGGCTCCAAACTTGATAGGAGCAATGTCAACAAATTTGCATGCATCTTTTCAATGACTACACAGTGTTTTCCTGAACAAAGTTCCCAAGAACCTCTGTGACATTCTAACATTACCCAGTTTTCCCACCCACTGCCTCCATCTGTCTTCTTTTTCAGCACTAAAATCTGCTTTGGATCCTCTAGTCCCAGCAGATGTTGTCTCCTTGTGACAGGGAAACTGAAACAAAAGATGCCCCCCAAATGCCCTCAGAGCAGAATTTGAAGTTCCTCCCCATGGTGTACCCTCCACTGAGCTGGAGGCCCCATCTCCCCTTTCCTTGTCCATGACCTCACCCAATCTGTTGTTCTTACCCTTCCTCTCCTTCCTTCTCACAGACTTAGAATGTGTCAGTTTTCTTCATCTTAAATAATCCTTTCCCTTAAGCCTGGGCTAGAAAGACCATTCCACGTAAGCCAGCCAAAGCCAGATCAGGTCAGTGGGAAAGGGAAAGCCATCTTAGAAACAAAATGGTCAGTCCCTTAGAGGTGATGACATGGGAAATGAGAGCTTTTGAACATGACTTGCAGATTTCAAACTTCTGCATCCCATGCATCCTTCCCTGGAATCTTTCTTACAAGGTTTAAGAAAGCTACCTTTGTCCTCTTAACATGGCTGAGAAACTAAAGCTCCTTCTGGAAAAGAGCAGAGTCCCAAGTCAGAACCCAATCCCTAAGCTGTCCAGGTTTCCACAGCTCACCCTTTAACCCCCAAGCCACTCCACTGGGCTCCCTGTAAATCACACCCAAATAAACACATTATCATAGCCAGGTTTGGTGGTACACACTTGTAACTGCAGCACTGAGGAGCCTGAACACAGAGGATGATGAGTTGAAGGAACAGCCTGTCTCAAAAACAAGCAAACACACACATAAAATATGAAGGTGGCTCTCTATATCCAAAGGGTTCTGTACCTGCAGATTCAACCAATTATGGATAATATGCAGGGGGAAATTGCATCTGTACTAAACATACACACTTTTTTGCATTGTTCCCTAACTAAGGACTTACACAGCATTTACACTGCAGAGGGTATGGTAACCAATTCTCAATGGATACTGAGAGGCAACAATACAGAACATAAAATTTGTCTATTTTTCCTAGTACAGAGATTTCATCCAAAGAAGAAACAGATGTTGGTGGTACAAAGACGCAAAACAAAAGTGAACCCAAAAGTAATGCCAAGTTAGTAACTACGGGAAGCTGCTCCCACTCCTACAGCTGGTGGAAAGCAGGAAGAACAGACACTTCTGGATTCAGGGAGAGGCACTGCCTGATGGTGCTGTTCTGGGAGTGCGGGAACAACTAGAAATCAGAACCAACTGAAGTTGTAAAATATATATATATTTTTGTATTGAGGATCAAATCCAGGCTATTTTTACCACTGAACTACATCCCAGCCCTTTTAAAATTGTATTTTTGAGACAGATTCTCACTAAGTAGCCCAGGCTGTCCTTGAATTTGTGATTCTCCTGCCTCAGCCTCCTTAGTAGCTGGGATTACAGGTGTGGACCAACTTGCCTGACTTCGTCTTAACTATTTTTAAGTCTACAGTTCAAACACAGAATGGAATTAACATGAAACTTAAATAAAACAAAACTAAATTTAAAAAAAAAGTATGCAGTTCGGTGGCACGAAGTACATTTACATTGTTTTGCAACCATCACCAGCATCCATCCACAGAATTCTTCATGATCCCTAATTGAGATTCCCCAATAACTCCTCCTCACTCCAGCCCCAGGGAGCCACCAATCTACTTTCTCTTTCTTTTAATTTAACTATTCCACCTTTTGGCTACTGTGAAAAATGCTGCTGTCAAGTACTGGTAAAAGAATATCTGTCCTACTCTCTGCTTTCAAGTCTTTTGAGTATATAACTAGAAGTGGAATTGCTGGGTGATAGGGTAACTTCATGTTTAATCTCTGAGGAATCACTCTAGTTTTACAGAGCAAATTCCCTTTTATTGCTTTGCAAAATGCCTCCTTTCTGAGTTACCCATACCCTCTCTCACCAGCCTCTCTCCTGCCTGTGCCATGCTGACTCCCTGCCAGAAAACTCCACACTATGATGGCAGGCTGCTCTCTGTCTTCTTCACCCACTGAAAATGTTCAGTGGGGCATCTCAGTATCACTGGGGTTTTGGAGTATTGTGGGCTCTTTCCAGGTTCTTGGCATCCTGAACACAGAATTGGACAAGACATGTGCAAAAGGTGGCACAGTTTTAAAAGAAGTACATTCTGCAAGGTGAGAGCAGAGCATGAGAAAGCCCAGATCTAGGCTGTCCTATCAAAACCCTGCTTGAGCCAGACCTGGTGGCTCATGTCTGTAATCCCAGCACTCAGGAGGCAGAAACATTACGGTTGCTGTGAGTTCGAGACCAGCCTGAGCTACATAATAAATTCAGGGTTAGCCTGAACTACAAAGCAAGACCCTGTCTCAAAATCCAAAAAACAAAAACTCTGCTTGATCTCCCATCAGAAGAATTAAATATAGCACTTTCTGAGTGACACCAGGTGCTGGGTTTGGGAACTTGTTTTTTTTCCCGTGTCCTGGGTCTTGTGATTCCCAGGCCATGCCCTTGTGCCCAGCTGGCTGGCCACATCCTAATCTCCTGCCTTACCAGAGTGGTGTCTCCTCAGACCTCAGCTTCCTTGGTCTCCTGGCCCTGACACCTCCCAACTCCATTCTGCTTGCTTCCTGGGCCTCACTGCTTCCAGCTCCCTCTCCAGTGTCCCTCCCTATTTTCATGGTTCTTTTCTGCCAACTCCTTTTCATCCACTGACTTTCCTTTTTTTTTTCTTTTTATTGAGGTTATTGGTACATTCTAGGTATACAATACAATTACATTCATCATTGGGATTCTGTACCTTTATATAATAGGTCTTGATTCTCATTTTTCCCCTTGTCCCTGCCCTCCCTTCACCCCCTCCTCCCCTCTCCATTTACAAACACTTTATTTCAATTTTTTCAGTTTCTCATATTTTTTTCCTCTCCCTTATTACCTCTCCCCCACCCTTCCCACTTTCCTTACACCTTTAGCCCTTTACTTCCTATTTCACATTATTAATTGTCTCATTAGGATCCTGTGTACTATGATAGTTTTTCACACCAAAGAAACTATTTGGTATTTCAGTTAAAGAAATCTCTGTATGAACATTAAAAATAGGGAATCCTAAAAGAAAACTAAAAAGGAAAGTAAAAGAGAAAAGGCAATGATGTAACATCAAAATAATCCTTAATTCTGAAGATGAAAATGGTCCCTGAACATATTTAAATTGCTTCTCGCTCTTATAGTCTTACCTTATTCTTTTTTCACTATTTAGAGAATACTTTATTAGTTTCTGTAATCAAACCCATGTAGATATGACCTTACATATTTAGTATGATGTGTTACCCCTGTACACATGGAAAAAAAATAAATTAACATTTCTAGACCAATATGGCTGTCCATTTCTGTACAATGCCAACTCAACACAGTAAATTGGGATGACTTTTTCCAAAGTTGCCAGCACCGTTAAAGTTTCCCAAAATTCAATTTATATATATATATGTGTGTGTCTATATATATATATAAAGACTAATAATAGTATGTTATGCATCGATAGCAGCAACAGCTTTTCCAGGTTCTGCAGTCATCTGAACAAAATTATAGACATTCAGCACATTCCATTAAAAAAAAAAAAAACAAAGAAAAGAATAATATCCAGACAACAGCAAAGTTCTGTTGCTGTTGTGGTACCTGGCACCATTTTTTCTATTAGCCTCTTAATCATCATCTGGAAAGAGAACATTCTAGAGTAATATCATTAAATGTAGCTCTGATAAAGCACGGTCCCTACTATGTATCATAAAGCAGGTACTAGATATTTTACATTCATAGAGGTATGATACAGTACTGTCCTACATCAATAATACTAGATTCAGTTTTGGTTTGAAATTTATTTTGTCTGCAAATAAGAATTCTACCCCTGTTTTTTTCTGGGCTCCTGTCACATGGAGAATTGTTTTCTATCTTTTCACTTTCAGTCTATGGGCTTCTTTTTGCACTAGGTGTGTTTCTTGTATACAACATATTGTTGGATTTTGCTTCTTATTCCATTTTGCCAGTCTATTTCTCTTGATTGGTGAGTTGAGGCCATTGACATTGCTGGTTATAACTGATATGTACTGACTTATTATTGACATGTTATTGGCCTTTTGTTGACTCTTTTTACTTTTTCACCTTCTCCTTTTAATTTCTTGCCTTGCCTATTTGATTTGCTCTGTTGGGCCTCATGGTGTTGTTGCCTTCATTGTCTTTTTCTAGGATCTTGTTTAGAATTGCTTGTAGTGCTGGTTTGGTATTCATGTAGTTTCTCAGGTGTTCTTTGTCGTGGAAGTGTCTTATTTCCCCATCCATTTTGAAAGAGAGTTTTGCTGGATACATCAGTCTAGGTTGGAGGTTGTTCTCTTTTAGTACTTGAAATATCTCATTCCAGGCTCTCCTTGCCCCAACGGTTTGTGTTGAAAAGCTGCTGTGATTCTGATGGGCTTTCCTTTGTATGTGATTTGTTTCTTTTCTCTTACTACTTGTAGTATTTTGTTCTTCTGTTGGGCTTCTGGGATCTTATTATATGCCTAGGTGTAGATTTTTTTTTATTGTAGCTAGTTGGGGTCCTATATGCCTCAGTTATCTGAATGTCAAATTCTTCCCCTCTGTTTGGGAAGTTTTCTGTCATTAATTCTGCAAACAGCTTTTTTAAGTCATTTGTATTTTCTCCTGCTACTTCATGGATTCCTATCAGTCTTAAGTTATTCTTCTTTGCATCATCTAGGAGTTGTTGGATTGATTTCTCATGATCTCTTACTGTTTTTAAGAGACCTCTCTATTCATGGTCACTGACTACAATCTTATCTTCTATGTCTGAGAGTCTATCTTCGCATTCTTTTATTCTGTTGCGTACACTTTCAACAGATCGTTTAATCTCCTGGATATCTGTGTGAATCTGTTTTATGGATTCCATTTCTTTCCTATGTTGGGCGTTTATTTTTTCCATTTCTTTCTTATGCTGGGGCTTCATGGCTTCTATCATAGTCCTGAGCTCATCTATTTTTTTGTCAGTTTCTGCTCTAGAGTCTCGAATCACGATTTCCATTTTGCTCACTATCTCTATGGTTATCTGGGAAATTATTTCTGTTTTGAATTTTTCTAGAGCCTGATTGATCTGTTTTGTTACTTCCTGTGCTTTGAGTTCAGGGTGTTCTGGTGGTTCACTGTTGGCTTTTTCATCCTCATTTGCCCTATTGTTTGCCATTGGTAAACTGGAAGTCTGTCCTTGTGTCGTGCTTAAGTGTTTTCTCATTTTAATTTTTGTTGTCAGACTGTCCTTGGTTTAATCTCTGGATTATCACCCAAATCTTCCTGATATAGTTGCGCCCTAGCTTCTGTGTCTCTAACGACCCACAGACATTCTCATCTTCATAACATCAGAGAAAGCAGCTCATCAAATCAACGGCAATGCTTTACCCCAACTGATACAATCAGCAACACATTAAGATCAAGCACAACTTGGACACTGACCACCTGTGGTAGTCACTAGTCTATC
>NW_022900921.1:24645603-24646066 GCF_012274545.1 Fukomys damarensis | reverse complement strand
TACAGGTTTCCCACGCCCTTTCTTTAAAGATGTTCAAAGTTGGGAACTCAGAAAAATACCCTTGATGACCACCTCTGTCTTTGCAGAGTGGGTCCAAAGACTTGCACAGTCAGGAGGTCTGAGAGTGCGGGGGTGGGGGGGTTATGGGGTTTCAGGGGTGCTACCTTCCCGGTGCTTGAGCGATGGCTGCTGGGTCGGGAACAGGCGTGGTTCTCCTTCCTGCGGTGGATCGTGACTTTCCTTTTAATAATGGCACCTGGATTTCCTTGGGAGCCACCCTCTTTGGGTGATCAATTGCAGTAGGGACTACCCCACATCTTTGCTGGATATAAGACTCAGACCTGATCAATCAAGGCGTCCCACATCCTGGCCACAGGGTCCATGGACTGAAGGGGTTCCCTGAAACTTTTAGAGAAGAGGCTCTGACTCTTTCTAGGGTCCAGGCTAAGTAGAGTAAGTCTGA
>NW_022900921.1:24613350-24645550 GCF_012274545.1 Fukomys damarensis | reverse complement strand
TTTGCCATTGGTAAACTGGAAGTCTGTCCTTGTGTCGTGCTTAAGTGTTTTCTCATTTTAATTTTTGTTGTCAGACTGTCCTTGGTTTAATCTCTGGATTATCACCCAAATCTTCCTGATATAGTTGCGCCCTAGCTTCTGTGTCTCTAACGACCCACAGACATTCTCATCTTCATAACATCAGAGAAAGCAGCTCATCAAATCAACGGCAATGCTTTACCCCAACTGATACAATCAGCCACACATTAAGATCAAGCACAACTTGGACACTGACCACCTGTGGTAGTCACTAGTCTATCGCCCAAAAATCATTTGAATTAAATTGAAATCAAGAAGCAGACCAGAACATGTCTGCAGTGAACAAAATTTCAATATAGTGTATTTACAATTTAATGGCTCAGACAGAGCGAGGATGCAAGACCCCTGATCTCAGTTAGCTGATTGCTGAACCCCATGACACTGACTGACCTCGGGTTGCAAGGCCCAGATTGAGTTCCCCATCCTTCCGAATGGTTGAACTCCGCAACGTTCTACTACAGGTTTCCCACGCCCTTTCTTTAAAGATGTTCAAAGTTGGGAACTCAGAAAAATACCCTTGATGACCACCTCTGTCTTTGCAGAGTGGGTCCAAAGACTTGCACAGTCAGGAGGTCTGAGAGTGCGGGGGTGGGGGGGTTATGGGGTTTCAGGGGTGCTACCTTCCCGGTGCTTGAGCGATGGCTGCTGGGTCGGGAACAGGCGTGGTTCTCCTTCCTGCGGTGGATCCTGACTTTCCTTTTAATAATGGCACCTGGATTTCCTTGGGAGCCACCCTCTTTGGGTGATCAATTGCAGTAGGGACTACCCCACATCTTTGCTGGATATAAGACTCAGACCTGATCAATCAAGGCGTCCCACATCCTGGCCACAGGGTCCATGGACTGAAGGGGTTCCCTGAAACTTTTAGAGAAGAGGCTCTGACTCTTTCTAGGGTCCAGGCTAAGTAGAGTAAGTCTGAAGCTGTTGCATTCAGTGGGGAGAACTGCCACAGAGGTAGAGTCCTTAGAGGAAGACAGAGAGGAGAGATGAAGTCCATTAGGAAGACTGGCTAAGCTGTGCCCAACACTATTTTCTCTTGGGTTGCTTATTACATAGGCCAGGGGATTCCCTCATGCTTATGTGAGGCCTCCTTCCCAGACCTGAACAGGTTCCCTCCCACAGGGATCCTTTCCTTATTTCATCATGGTTGCAGAGTGGAGCCCTTTGTCATCATGATTGCAGAGTGGAGTCTATACTCACAGTGGCCAGTCCCTCTGACTCCGTTGCTTCCTTGGCCTTACTCATTGTTGTTGATGATGGAACTCCAGAGACGGTGCAACCATCTTCCTGGATTTGAGGCCCAGATCCACCATTTACTAGCTATGTGATTTTGAGTAGATTCCTTGACTTTTCTGGGCCACCATCACCTCAGCCAACACTGCCTTACCTTATAGAATTTGTGAATTAGACTGAATATTTCACAGTGTCTGGCAAATAGTAAGTGCTCAGTATCTCTAGTAACATGGAGCTGGGCATGGTGGTGCACACCTGCAGTCTCACCTTCAGGAGGCTCAGGCAAGAGGATCACTTAGCCCAACAGTTTGAGATCAATCTGAGGCCACACAGTGATGCTTTCATCCCCCACCAAAACAAATTAACTTCATCATCACACACTGAAACAGCTCACCAAATAGTGCTACTTGATCCCACTCACAATACAGGAGCTAGTCATGAATCCTGACTACTATCCATCCTTTAAAAGGGACCCAAAGGTGTGGTTATTCTGCACTCCCCCAGGACTCACCGGAGTGTTGTTGATCACCCACCCAGCAGGAGAGTGGAATGTTTGGGGGAGGGGAGTCTTTTAGGGAACCAGCCAAGAGTTTGAAGAGTAACAGCTCACACCCTCTTGGTCTTCTAACAACTGGTCTCACAACTTGTTCAAGGGGGCAGAGAACACCATGGAAAAGTCGTCTTATGAAAACCAAGAATACTTTTCACAGAAGCTATGAAATTTCTGCCAGGAGCACTTTCAGGGTTGTTGTTGGTTTTTGGGTTTTTTTTTTTTGTTTTTTGTTTTGGTACCAATCAAGCTTTCAGATTGAAACTGGCTATAGCTCATGTCTCAGGCCATATGCATTTGCTACCCTGTGGATCCACATTGATCTAGGAGAACTCTATGCCAGTGAACAAGTCCACAGGGGAGTGAGGGGGAAACAAATGTTTAAGAATGATAATAAAAAAGGATGTTCCATGTAGGATGTTCCACAGAGCTGATTCCACTGACTTTCCCCCTAGCATGGGAAAGATGGCCTTTTCAGGGCCTGCCTGTGTAGATCTCAGCCCTTTGTCATGTGAGGAGCTCTATTTAGTCCTTGAGTCCTGATTCCTTGCCACTCCAGCATCCTCCTCTTTGCTAAGCACTGTTTTCCAACATGAAGTCCAGAAGTGAAAGGGGGGATAGGCCATTTGGCTTTTGTTTGGAGACAAGAGGTCAGCCCTCAAGGAAACAGTGTGGGAGGCAGCATGTCAGCTCTGGGTGGGTGTAGCCCCCAGCAACCCTAAAAGTGTGCCTCTGTCCAGCTGTCCCCATGTTGCAATCGGGGAAACAACAGAGAGGGTGTTCACAACAGAGAGGGTGTTCAGCTTGCCCAGGAACATAGCCAGGAAGAGAATAATGAGAACCTGGGTCTCTGCCACTGAAGGCCACACTTTGGATCATGGCACTATGGCCCATTAAAGATGCAACACATCCAACACCATCCCAAATACAGGGGACCTGGGGCTCTGGGTGTTGGCCTGGGCCTTCTATTGGGGACCAAGGGACATTGGGGTGATAACACCAACCCCCTCCCTTTGCCCCAGGCTGCAGCCCTTCATTCTTGATAACACTGCTTAGCCGCCCCTCTGCAATCTCTTAGATTAGCCCTCAGCTATTTTTATTCTGCCCTTGCTTAGGGAAGAAACAGAGCTTGGGCAAACACCCTCAGGGAGGGCCCCAGGGAAGACCACCATTAGCGAAGTAGGAAAACAGAACTTGTTTTACTCTTTTAAAAAATTCATTGTTTAACTATCTGTTTCCCTAGAAGCATTTCCAAATTGAGTGCTCTGGCAGGACTGCTTCCAGCAGGGCATTTTTGGCCAACACGAGGAAGGCATACAGACCTTCTTTTTGGAACAGTGTTGATATGTATCTGTTGCATAAAGTGAAATCTTCTCTTGTTTTTCTGGGACAAGGTACCAGGCCACAGGCTTAGTGAAGGCAAAAGGAATGCCAGTGGAGCAAAACATGGCTTCCCTTTATCTCTCTAGGTCTTTGGCTGGGCTGTGAGTTAAAGACATAAATCAGACTAACAGGAGAGTAGCCACACTTGATTATGTACATACATGTGAATGTACTGCAAAATAATAAAACTAGAAGGGCCAGGGAACTAAACTGCATTCAGGAGCAGAGGCTTGTGGCTTCTGGGGATTGTGTGAGGTTGAGGGAGGAAGTGTGTGGTGACTAAATGTGATCTGATGCAGATAAAATCTCTCAGAGTCAGAGTTGTTACCAGCAGCCCTCTTCCCCATAAAGGTATCTATGAATGTAGATTTATTCAAGATGTAAATGTCTTGTGCAAAAGGAAAGCTTTTCTGAGTTACTCCAGGGTCTGTGGTTTCCCAGCATGATTGCTCAAAATATGTCTGAGGAATGTATTTTGCTGTGGTATATTCTCCTCCACAGTCAGATGTTGAGGCAGTATGTCCTGAGCCCCAACAGAACCCAGGTAGCAGAGGTGTGCTGGGAACACAGGGAATCCCAAGGAGGCCCAGGCTGTGGGGTTGGAGGGAGCCATCAGGTCCAAGCGAGGTTTGAGAAGACTCAGGGACATTGCCACACAGATGATCTAGGAGTCCACAGCTTCCCGAAGAGTCAGCACTGCTGCTCTAAATTCAGCATTATTAATGACCTTTCTATAGGCTATGATTAAAAGTATAAGGACATGGACAAGAGCATGCAGGAGAGATCAGGGGAAACAAGATCTAAGCTGCCATTTAAGGCTGCATAGAAGAACAACAAAAAAGAATGTGTCACAGTACTCTGGGAGGCTGAGACAGAAAAACTGTAAGTTTGAATCCAGCTTTGGCAACTAAGCAGCTTTGAGACATCATGTCTCAAAAACTAAAAAGGACCAGAGATGTCATTCAGTGGGAAGTCCCTGTGTTCAATCCCCAGTACTGCCAAAAGAAAATTAAGTGAGTGTGATACCACAGGACAGGGAGGCTTCTGGACAAACCAATGTCCAGAGAGTCAACTGCTGCTGTTCTGAAGGGGAGGCATGGTGGGGTGAGGATCCTCACTGCTCCTCATGCATGCCAGCAATGCTCCTAACTTGGTCTTTGCAACTGCTGTTCCCACTTGGTGGGACTCTGTTCCCTCAGCTGTCCACAAGACCACATCATCTGCCTCAGTCTCTGTCACATCTCACCCCAGTGACGCTCTTAATATTGCAAACCTGTCCCCACGCCCACGTAGCAGTTGTCTATAGCCTGCTCCATTTTTCTCACAGCACTTACAGTCATCCTTTGGTATCCATAGGGGACAGATGCTCAAGTCCCCTATATAAATTGGCAATTTTTTGCACAGAACCTATGTATATTCTCCTGTACACTTTAAATCATCTCTAGATGGCTTATAATATTAAAGATAACATGTGCTATGTAAATAGTTGTTATATCATGGTGTTTAGGAGCTAATGACAAGAAAAAGATATGCAAATGAAATTACTTCTTGAATATTTTATTTATTATTATTATTATTATGTTGGTAACAGGGATTGAACTTGGATCCTTGCACTTGTGAGGCAGGCCAGAACCATTGAGCTAAATCCCTGACCCTTCTTAAATATTTTCCACCCAAGGTTGGTTGAATTCACAATACACAAAGGTGGCTGTATTTTCTAACATAATGACTTATTTAGTTTATAAACTGTCATCTGCTCTCTCTTCCCCACACACCATAAGTAAGCTCCATCTTTGTTTTGTCCACTGTGTGTCCCTAACACAAATGCCTGGCACAGCCGGGGATTTAGCTCAGTGGTTCCACTTCCTGCCTCACAAATGCCTGGCGCATAGTAGGGCCTCAGTAAATACTTCTTCAGTGACTACTCTCTTGAGGTCTGCTCTGTATTTTTCTGTATTTTTCTGTCAGCTAACCAAAATGTAGCATAGTGAGCTTGACTTACTGCTTAACAATGCAAATTAAGATCACTTATGAAACATGCTCCAAAACAAACAGATAGACTTCATATATTTAGGTTGTTTTTTGTTTTTTAAAATATATAACTGCATATTTTTAAAAAGCATCCTTAACAACCTTTCCAATGGTCAGATGGAAACGATCAGGCATACTGCAAAACCGCAGACCAAATGTGAACACTGCCCCCTCATGGTCGAATGTAGAAGGGCTGCTTTCTGCACAGCCAGCCTGCTTAGGAAATACTGGCGGTTTATGGGGTTTTAAAATATACTGATGACATTTCCAAATGGATCAAATTTGACTTCATTTTCAGGAGGCAAATAAAAGAGGTATAAAGTGTCAAAAAGAATTTTTAGGGAGTACGGAGCCTGCACATTTCCATATTGTGAGGAGGATGTTGACAATTAGCCAGACGTACTAAAGAGAAATGTTAAGACAAGAAAATCCTGACTTGATAACATCCATCTGCTGCACTTACAGCTGGAATCTGAGTATGTGAGTGGGAATTTCCCATCTGTGTCATATTCTCAGATTTAATTTGACTATAAATAAGATACATGTGTGTATAATTTCTGCTGAGTGTCTTTTGGGGCTGGGATGGTGTACGTGTGTGTACACACATACACATATGAGAGAGGAGAGAGAGAGAGAGAGAGAGAGAGAGAGAGAGAGAGAGAGAGAGGATGTTCTGTGGTTCCCCCCCATCTGCAGTTTTACTTTCCAGTTTGTTTGCCATGGTGAACCAGTCAGAAAATATTAAATGGAAAAATTCCAGCAATGAACAGGTTAAGTTTTAAATTACACACCATTCTGAGTAGTATAAAGAAATTCTGCTCCATCCCTCCCAAGAGGTGAATCATCCTTTTGTCCAGTGCCTCCATGCTGTACATGCTACCAACCCACTAGTCCCTTAGCAGCCATCTCAATCTTGTGTTGGGGGCTTGTCTATATGGTCTGGTATTACATAAGGTTTCGGGTCATCTATTGGGAGTCTTGGAATATAATTGCTGAAGATGAAAGTGGACTACCGTGTTGAATACTGTGATGTGAATAAACCTTATCTTAGAACCCCTTCATTAAGCTGGTCTGAGATATATAGCCAATCTCTCTTATAACTTGGTCCCAGAATGATGTGTCCCTTTATAACAGGCACATTAACTTGATACTTTCTGCTCAGATTTAAATAGGACTGCCTCTACCTGCCTGATACAGTGGTGCACACTTTAATCCAAGCACTTGGGAGGCTGAGGCAGGAGGATCGCCTCAAGTTCAAGGCCAGCCTGGGCTACATACTGAGTTCAAGGACAGCTTGAACTACACAGCAAAGACCCTGTCCCTGTATCAAAAAGAAAGAAAGAAAGAAAGAAAGAAAGAAAGAAAGAAAGAAAGAAAGAGAGAGAGAGAGAGAGAGAGAGAGAGAGAGAGAGAGAGAGAGAAGTCCCTGGGCTGACTGTTATAGGATACCTCTCTGCCCAGAGCCTTTGAGGTAGCAGCCTTTAGAAAGCCTATCACAGTCCCAGTCATAAGGATACTACACCTGATATTTTATATTCCTTTAACTTTCAAATTGACTCTATAAGGTCTATGTAGACACCACCCCAACTTTACTGATGGGAACACTGAGGCTCATGGTCATGTGCTTTGTTAAAGCCGAAACTCATAATCAAGTCAAGCCTCCAAATCCTCATTCCTTCCACTTTCCCACATAACCCAGCCGTGTCCTCTGGGGCTGTAAGTCGGGAGAAGCTGTCCTTGACAGAACTCAGGCCCACATGGGCCTCAGCTTTTCATTGTCTTCTCTCCCCTTGGTTATACATAGTCTGAACCTCAGAGAAAAAGTTGTCAGCCAGTGCCTTAGTTTATTGCACGCACCTAGGAGCCACCAGGGTACTGTTACAGAGGATGAGACCTCTACCTTGGCATTTTCAGAAGTTGGGATGAGCCACTTCCAATAGAAGGCTATTTGCACTGCCCTTCCTAACAGCTGTGAGGTCTTATTTCTGTTGCTGCTTGACAGATGAACAGTGTCTGGTTTAGTGGTGTATGTGTGATGTTCAGCAGTATCTAGGACACATGGCATGTGGCGGCTAATTCTTTGTTCAATATCTAAACTTGTATTCTCAAAGTCATAAAAGAGGCACATAAATTCCCAGAGCAGAATCTTGTGAAACTCAACATCTTTCATTCTATTAAATAGAAGTTTATTCAAGTTTATTCAAGGAATGACCAGTTCTTCTTTCTTCTCACCTTTTCTCTCCCCTCCACCACATCTGGCCCTGAAGCCTCCGAGTGAGGGAGAAAAGAGCAAAAAATCTCAGGGGTTGGACTCCAAGTGCTCCAAGCAGTAGCCACCCAAAGTGTCCGATGGCTGGGTAAGTTTAGAGTCTGTATCCTGTAGGGGTGCTTGCCCCCCACTGCTCTGCTTGCTCTTTGCAAGGCATACGTTTGCAGAAAACAGAGGAGCTGCTTTCTTCCACCTGATCCGCTGAGCAGCTGGAGCATACGCGGAGGATGTGTCTCAATTTGGCAGCCTGGCTAGAGCTCGGATCCTAGATGGATCGGAAAACAAGAGTGATGAGGCCAAAGGTGGTAGCTCTCACATCTTATAAAAATGGAAAAAGGCGCTTTTTCACAATATAGAGGACAGTAGCAAGAAAAAGGGCCAGGGCAAGGAAGATAAGAAGCTTGTCCGTTAGCTCTCGGCGGTTGTACTTTGTGATGAGCTTCCGGCCCAGCTGGATGGTGCCTGACATGGACTTAAATTCTTCATTTGCATCCAGGATAGTTCGTGAAGAGTTGACTGAAACAAAAGAGGGAGGGAGCCTGACTCAGAGAAGGAACAGTCCAAATGCCAAAGGGCTTGCTCTGCCAGCCATCAGTAAGACAGGCAATCTGAGGCCAGTGCCACTGAGATCACCTAGAAGAGCAGAGTAAGGACCTGACAAGGCAGGGCTCCTCCTTGGGTCTCACCCAACATGGTGTGGCCTGTTTGGGAGTCCTTGAACATGGACACCAGCAGGTAGAAGGGCAGAAGCAGGGTGTTTGTCTAACCACAACCTTGGCTTTCTGAAGCAGACAGGCACTCCCAAGAATACCAGCAGCCACGAGACTATCCAGGTGATCATGTACAGGCTGTGTTGGGGTGGGGTCTGAGGCATCAGTACCTTCCATAAGTGAAATGTGGACCACCAGGACATCTGATGGTCAGACTTACCTTTGCAGGACCACAAAAGAGCAAGGATGGACTGAGACCTTCAGTCTGGGACACTGGGAGCAGTTTGAAAGATGTGATACCTTTGCCCCAGCTACTATGTGACACCTAAGAGGGTAGTGTCCCTTAAGGGGTTCCTTGTGCCCAGAGTCAAATGTACTTCTTTTTTCTTTTTGGAGACAGGGTCTTGCTATGTAGTCTAGGTTGGCCTTGAAGTTAGTATGAGCCCAGGTTGGCCTCAAACTTAAAACGATCTTTCTGCCTCAGCCTCCCAAGTGCTGGGATTACAGGTGCACACCCCAGGCTGGGCTTTCAAATGTACTTCTGAGTGTAAGTTTCTGGGCCTAACATTTGGAGGTTTACCTGGCAAAGTTCTAAAGGATAATAAGGCATCCCTGGAACCTTCGTCAAATGAAACAAGTGAAACAGCAAGGTAATACGAGTTTGAATGATGGCCAGGGATTTAGCTCAGTGGCATTGTGCCTGCCTCAAAAGTGCAAGGTCCTAAGTTGGATCCCCAGTACCAAAAAAAGAGTCTGAATGAACTGTTTTCATTTATGTGAGAAAAGGGGATAAATAACACTTCATTTGCCTGTGTTAAATAGGCTCAGAAGACACCAGAAAGGCATAAAAGAAGTTGGTAATAGCAGTGGCCTCTGAAGAGTAGATTGAGAGGACTGAGGCCAGGCGACAGCTGGAATCAGGGAGAACTACCTTTTAATTTTCTCTTTGTATTATTCAATATGGTACCCTGCTAGTGATTGAACCCAGAGCTTCCCACATTTGGGGCAAGTATTCTACCACTGAGCTGCATTTCTACCTCTTTGTTTTTTATTTTGATACAAGGTCTTGCTAAATTGGCCAGGTAGGCCTTGAATTTACAAACCTCTCACTTCCAGGAATCCAAAGTAGCTGGGATTACAGGCCTCCACACCTAGCAAAATGGTGCTTTTTATACTGTCAATGTGACAAACACTGTACACACATGGCTCCTAAGCATATGAAACGTGGCTAATTCAATTGAGCTATCTTTGTGTTTTGTTTTAAAACAGGTAAAACTCACAGTGATCCTCTGCCTCAACCTCGTGAATGCTAGGACCACAGGCACTGCAGGTGTAAAATACACACAAGATCTCAAAGATTTGAAAAAAAAAAAAAAAAAACGAATGCATACAGGCATTCTGCCATATCCATGGTTCCACTTTAATGGATTCAACCAACATCAGGATGAAAATACTGGGGGGAAACTTACACATATTGAACATGTACAGAATTTTTCTTGTCATTATTCCCTAAACCAGTGGTGGCAAACTTATAGCATGTGTGTCATTTTTTTTTAAGACAAAAGATGTTAATGCATGGGTTATTTTTTTCTAAACTAAACCATCAGTATTCAAGTTTAATTGCAGCATTAGCACTTTGTGATGAGTAAGTGGGTTTTGGGTTGAAATTTGGGCACTTGTCTTACTGCCCCAAATAATGTAGTATGACACTATTTATATTGCATTAGTTGTTGTAATTACTCTAGAGATGATTGTGTAATTACTCTAGAGATGATTTAAGTATGTAGGAGGATGTGTGTAGGTTATGTGCAAATACTACATTATTTTATAGAAGAGATCTTGGAATCCACAGTGGGTCATAGAACCAGTCATTCAGTTACCAAGAAATGATTATCTCAAGAATTTTTATTGTACATAAGAATGGTAACATTTCATGTATAATAAGTTAAATAAAATAAACCACTAAAATTAACTTCACATATTTCTTCTTTCTATCATGTACCTACCAGAAAATTTAAAGTTATATACGTGGCTCCCATTAAGTTTCTAGTGGGCAACACTAGGGTATTTTTTTCTCCCTCCTTACCTTTGCAGAAAATTAAAAGCTAACTAATAAGCTGGGCATAGTAGTGCACACCTGTAATTCTCAAAAGTTGAAGCAGGAGGACTACAAGATTGAACCCAGGCTGGGTACTTCAGAAACTCAGTGAGTCCTTGTCTCAAAATAAAAAATAAAAAAGAGCTGGGGATGTACCTCAGTGTAAAGGCCCTGGGTTCAATCCACACACACACACACACACACACACACAAAAGCATGCACACGCCAATAAAATAAACTATGAGAGGAAAAGGAACATACTGTCAGAGCAGTATGACAGAAGGAGGGAACAAACTACAATAGTCCCTCTCAGCCTCTTTCCCCATGCCTCTGCCATTTCAAAACCCTTATAACTTGCTAAGTGAACACCTAATAGACCTTTCTTTTTGTTTTTTGGTACCAGGGATCGAACTCGGGTCCTTGTGCTTGCGAGGCAGGCAGCGGAACCACTGAGCCAAATCCCCGGCTTAGCCCTTTCTTTTTAAACTTCATTCTTGTGGAGCATTTGAAACCATCAAAGAATTATGATTAGTGTCATGAAATGCTACATGCTCATCACCCAAGAATCGCCAATCCTCATATATGGGGCAGATACCCCTCATCAACAATTCTTGCCCCTCCCTAGACTGATTCATTCCCCTCACATCTACCCTTTTGTAGCAGATTTGTTTCCTTAGAAGAATTTTCTTTTTTGGTACCAGGGATCTTAGTCAGGACCTTCCGCTTGCAAGGCAGGTGGCAGAACCACTGAGCTAAATCCCTGGCCCAGCTTTTTTGTTTTTAAGCTGAGGTCCTGATGGGACTTTAATCAAGAACAACCTTCACACTGGGGCCCTCTCTACACTCTAGAAACCATCAGCATCTGTTTCCTTTTCATCCTCATCAGCACATATATGCCCTTGACCTGAAAGTCCAGTTGTCTCCTCATTCTCCCTTTCTCCCAAAGCTCTTCCTGAGGCACAGGTTTGGAAGAGGGGACTGGCTGGTCCTGAGTCTAAATGCTCAGGCAAGTGTCAAACACAAGAAATAACCTCACGTCACTGAGCTAGCTTTCCTTTTCCTTCTGCCTGTGTGAATGGAGCAATGAAAAAAATAAAGCAGTTAAAAATTATAAATAATTTTTTTGGGTAATAATGGTATTATGTTTCTTCTTCATTTTTTCCAAAGAGACCTTGTTTTTTGGGGGGAGGTTGATTTTTTTTTTAAAAGACAGATATACTGAGATTGCTATGGTTTATAAGTAGATGTCCCCCAAAGTCTCATTTGCTAACAGCAGGGCTTCAGAAAGTGAATGGTCTAGGGGGCTTATCAGTGATTCGCTGTTAGGAGGTGGGATCTAGACAAAAGTAGGTGTGGCCTGAAAGGGTTTATGTCTTTCCTCCTCCTTCCTCCACACTCTCTCTGCTCCCCATCACCATGCCATGAGCTATCTGTCCCACAACATGCCCCACTGCCAGACTACCTTGGCCTTAGAGCCCGTTGACTATGGACTGAAACTATGACCCCAATGAAACTGTGACCCCCCAAAAAACTCTCTTCCTTAGGGGATTTTCCTCCCAGGCATGTTGCCCAGTGTTGCCAACACCTACTGAAGCACAGGCCTAGAGATTTCTACTTTTCACTTATGCCCTGGGAATGTTTCCACTAGGAAACATGATGGAGTGTGGGGTCTTCTAGAACTGTAATAACTAAAGGAGAGATGAGAGCAGCACACTCCACTCTGTGCAGGGCTCAGTTTTGAGATGTCTTATGAGTGAGATGCCACATAATTTGGGAAGCTTCCAATGGGCAGTGGGGGTGGGGCGAGTTCTCTGGGGCCAGCATCTCCAGCAAAGTTTCCCACTCCAGGCCTAGCCTTACCTAGAGTCTGCATAGCCTCCTCGCTTTGCTGGACCTGCTGTGACATCATCCTGCTGATCCCCATGAGGCTCTCTGTGATGGTGCTGGATGTCTGGGCCAGGCTCTCTTTGGTAGTTTTCCTAAAAGTTCCAAGGAGGAAGGAGGAATGTTAACAAAAGCCTTGCTTTAAGAAAGCCCTATATTTAAATGAGAGCCATTTTTTTTTAACCTATTATATTAGTACATATTCACTGTCAGTTCTGGCAAGTGTGTGCACAAGACCACATTCTTGTGGACTTCTAGTAGGAATGGAAGTCGATACTACTGTCTGCAAAGCAATTTGCTGGGAGACTTAGAACTGTTCATTTTTGACCCGATAATCTCATTCCTGGAAATCTCTCCAAAGGAATGATCCAAAATGTGGATAAAAGACCTGCCCTGGTGCATTACTTAAAAATACTGAAAACTACAAACATAAACACATACAAACAGGAGACTAATTAATACAATTATATACTTTGGACTATTAAAATTATGTTTAAAGAGTTCCTTAAACTGGGTGTGGTGGCACACACCTGTAATCCCAGAACTCAAGAGGCTGAGGCAGGAAGATGGCTCCAAATTCAAGGCTAGCCTGGGCTACACAGTGCATTCAAGGCCAGCCTGAATTACACAGAGAAATTCTGTCTCAAAAAACCAAAAAGAAAAAAGAAAAAAAAGTTTTAAAAAAACAAGCAAGGCTTTATGCGATAATACTGAATGAAGAAGAGTAAGATACTAAGCTTTATACATGGTATAGATTTTGGCTGTAAAAATTTTGGAAGGAAAAAAACGGAGACGAAATGTAGCAAAATGTTCATGAATAATGAGTATAGCCTATTTTCATTTTGTAATTCATATTTTTCTTTATTTTACCATTTACTTGAAAAAGTATTATTTATATAATATTAAGTATGGGGCCAGGGATTTGGCTCAGTGATTCTGGCGCCTGCCTCACAAGCACAAGGACCCGAGTTCAATCCCCAGTACCAAAAAAAAAAAAAAAAAAAATAATAATAATAATAATACTAAGTATGAAAGCAAGAGGCAGCTCCCTATTGAGGGTTTTACTTTTTACCTATCCTGTTATCAGAGCCCAGAAACAGGAAAGGACAAATACCTTTGCCGTAAAGGGTCTCCTCCCTGGAGAAGCTCTGCTTTCTCGAGATTGTCAATTGCAATTTTGCAAGTGAGATTGGCTTTCCTCCACGAGGTCTGGTTGCTGGAAGAGAAGAGTCATAGTGAGTTTCTGTTGGCCCCTTCAGGTTGCTAGTTCTAATCACAACAGTTCATCCTTACAGTGTAGATATCCTACTTCCTGACACTTCTTCTTTTGGGTTGCCCAGCAACCATTCTACCTCTCTTCTGGATCCCAGAAGCTGTCTCCAGGATATTCTGTCATCCCTCCCCTCTCAGGCATGTGGAAGACACATGGACCAGGCACAATGGCTCCAGACTTCAGGGTAGGATCCAAACCACCCAGCTCAGTACATAAGGCCTCATTCTGTCAAATGACTTCTAAGGTCCCGGATATGCCATACCTTGAGAACCACAACTTACTACTCATCTCTTCTCCTCCAGTACTTAGAACTACCATTTCTAGCCCTTTAGCTACTCCATGAATATATGTTGTTCTAGGAAGTAAAAAGACCACAAAAGTCAATCTTTCTCAATATTCCTCCAAGATGTGCTGTTCTTTATATACTACAGATCAATATGGACAATATAAACATAGGGTATCAGCAAGGTCGATTGACATAATTTAGCCATAATCATTACCTAATCTCCTTTGGGAATGACAACTGAAATTTGTTGAGCAGCTTCCTGAGGCTAGCAATATAGCCTTTACTGACAGACTATCAAAAGCTAATTGCATCCCCCCTAAGAATCAAACTCATGCTCTAGAACTCTTACACAGCCAGCTCAAATCAACGGTCCTTCCCCTGGAAATATTCAAGAAGAATTGAAACGGGACTAGGGCTATAGCTCAGCAATAGAGTGCTTGACTAGCATGAGCAAGGCCTCCATGGTTTGATCCTTAGCACCACAAAATAAATGAAAAAAATGAAATAAAAATAAAACAGAATACATGAACATAAGTAAATAGTTTTCTAATAGCAATTCTATGATGAAAGTCTTCAAATGGGCTCTCCAACGCCTGAGCGGCATCTGCTGTGCCATTTCATACCTGCCATTTAAAAAGAACCAATTACGTCTTTAAACTGCAAATGAGTTGCACGGGGCCATAGGGTGGGGAGATGAATGAGTGACAGTGCCTGCCCTGAAGAGGCTCACATTTACTGGGGAGAAAGACAAGCAAACAAATCCTTACTGGATGGTGTAACAAACATGATAACCTAAGCAAGCACAATTATTATAACACACACCTGGCAAAGTAGTAATCTACTGCTTTCTCTCTTCTAACCTGTAACTTCACATCATGAATGGCCATTCTCAGCTTTTTTTTTTTTTTGAAACAAGATGTCACTATGGAGTTCAGACTGGCCTTGAACTTAGTATGTAGCCTAGGTTGGCCTCAAACTCATGGCAATCCTCCTGTTCCAGCCTCTTAGTGCTGGGATTACAGGCGTGCACCACCACACCAGGTCCATTCTTAGCTTTAAGGCCACACTAAGTGGACTGTGTCTGGTGTAACTTACTATACTTTATTACAAGTGCCCCTCTCCACTCCATGTTTGTCATCTGAGTACCCTTGATGGCATAGGAAAGAAACTGCCATCATAGCACAGGATGAGCGTGGAACAATGCTCATCATTCACACTCCTCACTGTTCTCACTGGCTTCCACCATGCCCACGTCTATCCATCATCTCCTGATGACTGGGTGTTATACACACAGTTGTTGTCAGTGAGGATGATGCTGGAGGATTACTCGACTCAGAAGCAAGGCCACAAATAGAGTCAGAGCAATGAACAAGAGACAAAGAGAAGCCAGGCCTGGTGTCACAGAGCTCCAACACTCTGGGAGGCTGAGGCAGGAAGGATCCTAAATTCAAGCCCAATCTGGACAACTTTGCAAGACTCTGTCTTAACTTAAAAAAATAAAAATTGGGCTGGGATGTAGCTAAGTGCAAAGGCTCTGAGTTTAAACCTCAGGTTCCCGCTTAAAAAACAAACAAACAAAAAAAAAAATCTCTACAGGAATGCTGAGATAACAGGGGCTTCAAAAGAGAATGACCTGAATACCAGAAGAATGGGAAAGTTGAGGGAGTCATAAAAATAAATTTAATATTCTGAAAGTATGAATAATAACATTGGTCTCTATCCCTGGAAATGATTAAAAGAAAGTACATGGGGAAAGGGGGAATGGTTCAGTGGTAGAGTACACGCTAATACACAAGGCCTTGGATTTAATTCCCAGCATTAAACAAAAACATATTCATACTTGCAATTTTGTATATGAATTCTTAACAGTTTTGCAAAAACAACTCTCCTTATCATTATAATACAAAAGTCAAGTGTGAAAAGAAAGGTACTATTTATTTCATGTTGTAAGATAACTGTAATGGAAAGTAGTACCTCTTCCTAATGAAAATCAAGAAATAGCATATAGCTGTAGTTTTAGAATCAAAGATTAGCACAGCTGCAATTAAACTTTCAAATTTGTTTAACACAAGTTTATTTACTTATATTTTTTGTCATTTTCCAGATAACATTCTACTCAAAACGTTCTAAATTTTGGTCCATCTTAAGAAAGTTCACTTTCAATGGAGTTTTTCTAGTACAAATTATTATTAGATTAAGTTGATCCATTTTTTTGTTTTGTTTCAAAAATGTAAAATACAGTATAATGTTAAATTTTTTGTAAACTATGCACATCTCCAACTGCCCATGTAAGCTCTGCTTGTCCTTCCTCCCTTCCTCCATTTGAGAATTACTGATCTTGAGACCATTCAGCCCGTGTGTAAATGACACAATTAAGTCACCAATGAACCAGGTTTATTAGTGAAACACATACACAAGGAAGCAAATGAGCCTACAGAGGCACCTGGAAGGAGGCCAGGCCTACCTGAGCATCTGTCTTTTGTGATTTTCCACTTCCTGGAGTAGAAGCTGTTTTTCTGACTCTTTGTCTTGCTCCTTAGCCAACTGCTCAAGCTCCTTTGAGGAGAAAATAGCTCTATGTTAAAATGATTTTAAAAGCCAATATGAAAACAGAAAAGCACTTCTATTTCTATCAAGGGCACACAACTCCATTTGAAGTACCCTTTTAAAACAGGATACCCAAGAATGCTAAGTAATATATAACACATATCCTTTTAAATACATAGCTCAGTTTGCAAGCAGGTGAGGAAAATTCCTAGGCCGAAAAGAGAAGGGACACTAAGAGCCAGTGTCAGCCTGTGAGTTAATATATGGTTACCCTGGAGTAGGAGTTGCGGCTCCTATAATATTAGGTATGCCTGAAATAAAAAGAAGTTTAAAATATTAGCCCACTGATCCCATACTTACATATCACAGAATATCAAACAACCATGTTTCCAAATGTTCTTTCTTTGCCTGTAACCCCAGCACTCAAGAGGCTAAGGCAAGAGTATCACTGTAAGTTCAAGGACAGCCTGGGCTACACAGAATTCAAGGACAGCCTGAACTACGCAGTGAGACCCTGTCTCAAAACAAACAAACAAACAAAGCAAACAAAAAGTAAATACTCTCAATTTCTGTACTTTTTTCATTAGAGATCAGTTACAAATAGTTTGAGGGTTTGAAAGGTCATGATGTAGGGCAGAAAAATGAAGCTTCATGCCACCTGAGACTGAGAATTAGAAGTGAGGACTAGGAAACATAAAAGGTTATATTCCTGGGAAAAAGGTCAAGAAAAATGCCCATCCATTAGCAAAGTGTCTATTTTGGGCTGTGGTTTCTGGTTAGAGGGGTAAAAATAAAAAATATCGCCTGAGAATTTATAATCAAGAAGATTCTTTGACACTGATATGAGGTTCCAACTTATTTTCCTTGAGTAGCTCAGAAGATCCATAAAGAGAAATTTACATAAAAAGCTTCTCCAGACTTGTGATTAATTCCAGGAGACCTGGCAGAAGCAAATATGAAAACTCCTGAAAGACTTGCTCTGGACTCAGACTACACAAAGTATGCCAGAAAGGCCTGTAGAAGATGAGTGCTCACAGTCCTCTAAAATAACCAAACACCAGAGAAACAACCTACCATGAGTGATAGGCAGCAGAGGTGACAACCAGTGGGATTACACCCCAAAGAACTTCAGATAATAGAACCTTCAAGCATGCTAGAGGTGAAGAGACACCTCAAGTCTCTTCATATAGTTTTGTTTACAAATTTTAAGAAGTTTTAGTTTCAGTCAAGCTATTGATCTAAAATATAAATGTATTACCTCACTTAGTTATTTATATACTAATTTTTATGTGCTAGTTTGGAAAAAGTGTACCTACAGCTCCATAGCTCAGATATTACTTCAAAGTTATCCTCCTAAATATTGCTGAGGCACAGAAAAGAAGAAAAAATTGACTGTGAATTGGAAAATTTTTGCAAACGTCATCAGTCATTTGTACAATTAGTTCTTTAAAATCTATACTGCCTACTAGAATGCAAGCTCACTGAAAACAGAGCTATACCTAGTATTACTCACTACATTTACTCTTTAGTTTGGCATATACTAGGCACTGAATCATTGAAGGAAAGAATGGATCCCCACAATGAAGGGGAATAGAAGGAGGAAAGGAGAGAGGAAACACACAATTTCTTCATGAAAGACTTCCTGGAAAATCTGGTGTAGAGAACCAGGACTAGTTCTGTACAAAAGAAAAGGGATATAGTAATTCTCAAACTCCAGTTTGAGAACCATATGCCCAAAGACAGATGCACATAGTCAGAGATATTTACACAGTCAATGGCCAACAATGACTATATATTGAACAGCATATTTTGGTGATATGAAACCAATTATCTTCTCATATCATACAATCTTGTTACAAATACACAAAAGATATTCATATGAGAGCTAAAAATATCAAACAGAAATCTTGTATATATTTCCAAGTATAACGAGTAGGCAAATACTTAGGAAATGCAGATTAGAAGTAGGATGGGAACTGAGCATGGTTGCATACATCTGTAATCCCAGCTACTCAGAAGAATGAGGCAGGAGGATGGTAAATTCAAACCCAGCCTGGGAACTTAGCAAAAATGTCTTAAAAATAAAAATATGGGGGGAGCTGGGGATTTTGCTTAATGGTTCTGCCACCTGCCTTGCAGACGCAATGGTACTGGTACACAAAGTCTTCTAGTACACATTGTTTTGAAAAGCGGTATTACAGTACGCTAACTTTTAGATAAGAATTTGAGTACAGAAACTCTGGGAAAATATATGGTTACAAATTAAAAGTGGTTAGCTGTTTATGACAGAGAATAAGAATCATACAGACTTTTCATGTATGCTAATAATTCTGTAAACACATACATATAATACATGATATGTGAAAATAACACTGTTTCAAAAATTTACAATTGGGGGTTGGGGATTTAGCTCAATGGTGCCACCACCTGCCTTGCAAGCGGAAGGTCCTGAGTTCAATCCCTGGTACCAGAGAAAAAAACCTAAAATTTTAAATTGGGCCAGGCGTGGTGGTGCACGCCTGTAATCCCAGCACTCGGAAGGCTGAGGCAGGAGGATCGCTGTGAGTTCGAGACCAGCCTGGGCTACATAGTGAGTTCCAGGGCAGTCTCAACTACACAGTGAGACCCTGTCTCAAAAAACCAAAAAATAAATAAATAAAATTGGGCTAGAGATGTTGTTCAGTGGTAAAGCACATGCCTAGAACATATAAGGCCATGAGTTCAATCCCCAATATAGCAAAAAGTTAAAAAAAATTAAGTTTATTAAATCAGTGCTAGAGGTAAAGACAAAAAGAGCTCAGCTAAATGTAGTGACAGTGCTAAAGTTCTAGAGTTAACTACTGTGACAAAAATTGTCTATTTTCAAATTGCCCTGAAAATCCTTTAGGAAGGTACAGGATGTAGACATACTGTTTCTCAGCAGCCTAATTGGCCAACTTTGGGACAGACTGTCTTTATCTGACAGGCAACAACAAAGTTGTTGGCTGGCTTTTGGAACCATGCCATATGAAGTCATTACCACATGCTGCAAAACCAAGTGCTTCCCGACCCACTTTGAGACAGGCAGATCCACACTGCCCATCTTTCTCTCATGATGGCACAGTAGTAAAAGCGCCTCTGTTATTTAAACTGGTCCATTTCACTAGTTTTGAGACAGCACATACAACATACTTGAATTCAGGTATGTTAATGTGCCTATGATGTGACTGGTGACTTCAGACTAGGCAAAGTGACAGTATAAAAACACCCATGAGATGCTACTGATGGATTAAGGTGAGGAATGAGTAAAGGGTTGGAGAAAGTGGTGAAAAAAAATAGTTGGAATGCCCTCAGGGTTTTCAAGTTGAAAAAATTCCAATCTGCATTCACGTTGCTCAATTATAAAGAACAGATTGGTTACTGAGTCACCTTCACTGTCTATTTACCATTTCCTCCAGTTTGTATCTGAAGTACCTGGAGTTCTCAAATAAAGTTTTATTCTCACGACCAAGACCCCTTCATTGTTACCCACCTCAGAATCATGGTTCTGCAATCACACTCACCTGTATTCTGTGTCGTAACTGTTGAAACTTCTCTTTCACCTTAGTATTCAGTTCTGTAAGTGCACTTAAGGGTCCTGAACAGTCTCGAATATCCTAGGGGACATTGAAGAGATGAGGAGCCTTTCATGAGGCAATGAAATGAAATGACATCATCTGTACAGTAAGAAAGTTGACTTAGATCACAACTAAGGTTGGCCTGACTATAATTCATTCTGATCTTCGCTGTTTACCTTTGCAACACAAACAAAAAGATTCTTTGAATTTTTCTCATCCCTCTTTAATGCTGAACAGAAAATATAGAGCAGCCTGGGGATTTAGCTCAATGGAAGAGTGCTTGCCTCCAAAAAAAAAGATAATAAATGCACTGGAAGAAGCACAACTCTACCTAAATTATATTAGTCCCTAAAGTTTAACAAATCATCACCTGACCAGTATGAAAGACCTAAAGTGGCTTACATGCCCAATAAGAATGAATATCCAAAAGTGACAGCATAACTCCAGATCTTTCCAATTTGAAAATCAGAATTCTTAAATTACTGGCAACATATGACAAGGGTAATTTAGTCTGACTTTACAAGCCATCTTTTACACATCACTGTTTACAGACTAGTATAAGGATAAATTTAGATCTTGTTTCTGGAAATAAATTCAAAATTACTGGACTGTTTTAGAGCAGGCTCTAGAGCCAGACTATGTGTATTCAAATCCTAGATGTAGCAACTTAATAGCTGTGCAACCTTTAAAAAGTTACTTAAATTTTCTGTACCTCTCACATTTCCTCCCTCCAGATCATATATCTAAAGCACTTAGCAGAACAGCTGGAACATTATAAGAATGCAATACATCTAGTTATAATTGATCATTCTAACTAGTAATCAGAAGATCCTGAATGCTAGAATGATATAAAAGGGAATTTATTTGTATTTCTGCGTGTGCATACTTACACATCTGTCATCTGTGCTGGGGACTGAACCCAGGGAATTGCACATGCAAAGCATGGGCTCTATTACTGAACTATAACCTCAGCCCCTGAGATTTCACTTGTATAAATCTAATCCTATGTTTGTTCTAAGATTGGCCCAGTTTTGGAGTTTATATGTCTAAGAAATTAAAGAAATTAGTTTCTTCATTTGTTCTCTGGTTTATCAAATCACATCTCCTTGTAGTATATGATAAGCCACTAATTTGACTTATCCTGTATCTGGTTTACCAGGGGAAACCTACTTTGCTTCACATTTTGCCACAGTCTGTTGCAAACTCTGAGTCTACATCTAATGTTTAGTGACATTTGTTGGAAAGGGAAAGTTTGTTTAAAACTCTCGTTTTCTTTTTGTTAAATTAATGAGCCATATCTACATTCCTAATTCTTGCCTATGACAAGGGTTTGCTGCACTACTATTTTCTACCTTTAAATGGCTTAAGGTGGAGCATTTCATTTTCCCATCTGTTAAAAGGAGTAGAGACACGCTAAGATGTTTTTCCTTGGTGTACTTTCCCCATCTGGGTTCTAGCTTTGTCACTGTCTGCCTTCTGACCCGGCCTTGGTGCATTATTTGATTTCTTCTCACACACACACACACACACACACACACACACGGTGCATTATTTGATTTCTTCACACACACACACACACACACACACACACATACACTCCAGGTTGTTAACAATAGCCAGTGACTCCCGTGATAGGTAGCCTTGGGCGCCACGGGGCACCGGATGCAGGGGTTGGTCTGCAGAAGATAGGCGAGATCATTATCTCAGGGACGCTACCAGTTGAAGTGGAAGGAGGTGTCAGGTGGGTGACAGGTGTGTTGTGAGGTGCTCAGGTGCGGGACGACAGCCGAGAGGGAGGGTGGATCAAGAGGGGCCATTACGGGGAAGCTAGGTGAGAGGAAGGGGTTATGTGCCTCAGAAGAAAGTGAGCCAGTGGCAACCTAAGGGAGAAATAAGGGAGGACTAGACCAAAAGGGGACAACGGAGTAGCTGGCCTTGAGGGGGAGCCAGTGGCCAGGGGAAAGTTCGGGTGTAACACCACCGAGTTTACAGAAGCCAGCAACATCTGAGGTAGGACTCCTAGATCCCGGAAGAGTCTCCCAAATTAGTACCTGGATAAGAGCCTTCACCTCCAGGTCGAATTTGATAATCTCTTGGTTACAGATTCGGACGTGGACATCTTGGGGAGCAGCCATATTGGAGACGCCGACTACGGGTAGCGGCGGTGCCCAAATTCAATCGCGTTTTCGCGTCGCTTTCTTTCCTACTCTCCCCATTTTACAGAAGCGCCCCCTGGAGCTGGGTTGGAGACTCAAGTGAGCGTCGCGGGGCGGAGCACTGGGGACTTTTCCCCAAAGAGTGGCGAGAAACTGGCCTCTGCTCTGGGTTTGATCCTAATAAAAAGGAAAGGAAAAGAGAATATCAGGAACGCTAAATAGTGGTCACTTTCCATCTTCCACCTATCAGCCATTCTAATAACTGTTTTTTGCAGAGAAGAAAAAAGACCCAAAAGATAGCAACTGGGATGTCTCTGGTAGATGCAATTAGTGTCTTACGTTTAAATTTGTTCTTGTGTTTCTCATTTTCTGCAGCATAAATTGTGAAGTAAAAGAAAAACTATAATCATTTTTAAAATATATCTGAAATTCAAAGCAGCTCACCACTGCATATTTGAATCAATGCAACAAGTGGTGCAGGGGATCTTTCTACACATAGAACTGATAATTTGTGTAGCTCAGGCTGGCCTTGAACTCACTACATAGCCCAGGCAACCTCAAACTCGCGGCCATCCTCCTGCTGCATCACCACCCAAGTGCTGGCTAGGATTACAGGTGTGTACCACCACGACCAGAACAATTGGATTAGATAGCAAAACTTCAACAAATGGTGGCTCTCTTCATTTTATCTTTACTATTAAATAGTTCAAGTTTCTTAGCTGGTCCTCAAAGACATCAGCCACCACCCCACCCGCTGGCCTCTCACTCCCCTTCCTGGATTCTTTAGGCTCTTTATGGTTCTGTAGCTTTGGAATATGGTGTTCCCTCTTCCTAGAATGCTTCCACTAACTTGCTCCATCCCATCCACTTTTTTTCTTTTGGCGGTAGTGGTTTTGGGATTGAACCTAGGGACTAAACCTCAAGCCCTATCTACTTTGGTTCATTTCACTTCAGTAAGCACAGATCGTGAGGACCTGAGTGCTTTGCTGTGTTCATCTTTTAATCCTTACAACCACCCTTAAAATTGGTAATACCCATTTTATAAATCAGGAGATGGATTGAAAATGGATTAAAACAACACTGGCCTATGATTACTGACCTTGAAAGTAGCAGAGCCTTGTCTGAAAGCCACCTCTTCCCTCAAAAACCAGTAAGGCCCTGTGGGTTCCAGGAGATGGGGTAGCTTAGAGGCATAGCACTTACAAGTAAGGGTCCTGGGTTCCATGTCTACGCCACCAAGAAAAAAGAAAAATATATACATGGCCCCTTGGGTAGTGTGATACAACCAGGCCATGCACTTAGGCATGCTCCTACAGCAATCAGCACACTCTCACCTCACTGCACCAGAGTGGATCGCAGGCATGGATATCTGTTTAAGCTTGAAATCTGTTCTACAACCCCCTTCCCATTGTTGTGTCTGTCCCCTCAAAGGCTAACTGGTGATAATCAGCAGCACCTATTTCATGGGGTTGCCTGGAGGATTAAATAATACATGAGAAGTTATCAAGCAAAGTTAAGATATAAGGCAGCAATGTAAGAACTCCATGCCCGTTCCTTACTGTACTACTAGCCAACATTCTGGGAGAACCTCCCTCCCGTGTTCTCCAAACTTGTACCAAGTCCTTTTCTGTGCTTCATCTCCCACAACTGTCACAACCCTATGGGGTTAACACAGGAGAGGAACGGTGACTTGCCCAGAAAAATGGAGTGGCCAGTTCAAAGAATATATGCATTTTAAAATTCTGACACATACTATCAAGTTGCTCTTGAGAGGAGTCGTACCAGTTTACCTTCCCACTAGTGGACTGGTACAAATGTCTGCTTCCCATGGCACTGCCAATGTGTTAACAATGAGATTTTTTTACTAACCAGCTTTTTAAAGAAGTCTTAATTTATATTTCTCATGAACAAGGTCAAGAAATCCTTCCTGTATTTCAGAACTATCTGCATTTACTTTGCTTTTTTTTTTTTTTTTTTTTTTTGGAGACAGGATCTCACTATGTACTTGAAACTGACCTGGAACTATGTAGCCCAGGCTTGTCTTGAACTCACAGTGATTCTCCTGCCTCAGCCTCCCGAGTGCTGGGATTACAGGCATGTGCCACCACACCCGGCTCTTTGCTTATTTTTCTACTGGGCCATCGGTCCTTCTCATATTAATTTCCAGGAGCTCCTTATGTATTAACCCTTAGAGTTGAGCTGTAAAGCTTTTTCTTTAGTTTTTTTTGTTGTTTTGTTTTTGCTTTTAGTCTAATTTCAATTTGGCTTAGGTGTTTGGGACCTGGTTTTGGTTTTGGTACCGGGGATCGAACTTGGGACCTTGCACTTGTGAGGCTGGTGGTAGAACCACTGAGCTAAATCCCCGGTCCTGGGACCTTAATCTTAAAAAGACTTTTTTAGTTTTGTTTTACATAGACTTGATCAACTTTCACTTATGACTCCTAGATGTGGGGTTCAAGTGAGGAAGGCTTTCCACATCCCCTATGAATTTAAAGGAATTGCCCACATTTCCTCCTGCTTTTTTTTTCTCCCCTTATATTTAAATTTCTATGCATTAAAAATATATATTGGCTGATGGTGTAAAGTACAGAAACTACATTTTTTCAGAGGTTACCAAGTGGTTCCAACACTTTTTGGATCAAACTTGGGAACTTGTGCTTGCAAGGCAAGCAGCGGAACCACTGAGCTAAATCCCTGGGCCCAATTCCAACGCTCTTGATTGAAAAATCATCTTTTTTTTTCTCTTTCTCTCTCACTGGTTCTAGGTAACACATTTATCATACTAAATTGTCATGCATATATTTCCAGACTTTCCACTCTGCTTTACTGGCCTGTCCATGTATGTATCAAAATGACACTTAGTTCTATAGTTTTAATACTTTCTGGCATTAAACACACCACATATCCCTCTCCCTTAGTTCTTCCAGCTATTATCTTTCCTTCACATTAACTTCAGTTTTAAAAGGCCTGTTGGTTTTATTAGGATATTACAATGGTTAACTGCAGACTAGTAACTTCAAGTTGGTTACATTTGTTCAAAGAGTTGGTATATTTTTCCATCTGCTCAAATTTTCTTCTATAGCCTTCACAGTATTTTAGTTTTATTTAGACAATGCATCTTTTGGTTATTTCTGGCAATGTTTTAAGACTGAAAACTTTAATAAAAAAAAAAAACTAAGACAACATTCAAGTGACTCCAGTGTTTTGGACAAGGGAGGAATCCCAAAGCCAGCACTGGGTAGATCTGCTGCATATCATCGAACCCCTCTCCCATCTTGCTTCTTGTTGGTTCCTATGCAATCAACATCCCCAGCTTTATCTCTATCCAGCAGCTAAAGGAGGAAACATAGCTCCCCTATTCTAGTCTCTCCCATCACTCTTCCTTCTAAAAAAGAAAAGCAATCCTATAGCCTTTAGAAACCACCTTTGAGGAACAGGTGTACAAATCTGGTGACCCACAACCGCAACTTTGATTATTTCCAACCCAATTTTGCTCCGTTATCGCCTTCATACTTTGATCTTGAGACTAGTTTTTGGTTACTACATCTGCTAAGTTTTGGCTTTAGTTTTTAGCTCTCAGATCCTAAGCCCATTATTTCCCTCCTAAACAACATCCTCACAAATACTGTCTGTGACTTCACCTAGTCCATCAGAGGAGTACGAATGGTCCTGAGTACAGCAAGAAGACTGGGGCTCAGTATCACAAAACTGGGTCTAGTGCTAAGCACCTCATCCAAGTCTTGTTGACTCCCTTTGTATAATGGACATGACACCAACCTCACTGGCCCTTGAGAGCAGCAGCTGGGTTCCCTAACAGGAAAGCAGCTAGCAAGGGCCCAAGGAATGCCACCCCCACCCCTTAGGACATTTAATACCTTCCTATTCTGAACCCTTTAGCTGGATGTGAAAGGATTTCCCAACTGTTTTTTTCTTCCAAACTCTTTACTGCACTGTGGCTAAAGAACTCCCCTGGTTCCAAAATCATTGTCAGTGAGGGACAATGGAATGACTCATCTGGATGCTACCCACAGATTGTTTTCTAAGGACAACGCTGACCAGCCTCACCCAGCTCCTTAAAGGTCCCAGTGAGTGGTCCTGTGAGAGAAATTCTGAAGCGAAACCAGTCCATAGGGGGCTGTTTACTTTGCCTCCAAAGAGCTCAAAGGATACCCAAATGAAGTGAAAAAGGTCTAGGCCAGCGAGGGCAAATCCTTCAGAGACCAAGTGCCCAAACAGCAACCTAAAACCCTTTTTTTTTTTTTTTTAATGACCAGGAATCAAACTCAGGACTTTATGCTTGCCAGGCAGGTGTGGTATCACTAGCTACACACCCAGCCCCCCAAAACCCACTTATCACACAATGTCAACACTGCAATTAAGCCTAATTGCTTGACTGCTGGGGCTATACTGGGGTGACTTGGCTTGCATGCCAAAGGGGGACTCTGCATGCCCATTGTGGCCATAGGTTCGCTACTGATCTAGGCAGTCAAGAACACAAGTCAATCTTAACATGTCCCACTGGATGTGGTACTGAGGGCCCTCTGCCTACCTGTAAAAGCTCTTGTATTGTTCTGCAATCCTGGAAATATGGTACCTGTCCATTATCAGAGGTCCCCTCAATCCTTCTACAGCCCATAACTAGCACAAATCCTGGCCAAGTAAGTTCTCAACAAATGTTTGTTGGCTGAAGGAACATATACTCCTATAGGACCTTTGCGTTTGTGAGGCAGGTACTGAAACACTGAGCTAAATCCCCAGCCCACCTATTTTATTTTCCTTGAAGGAATTATTTACCCACCAAATAAAAATATATATATAAATTATGCTCTAAACTATGAACAATGAAAATGGTTATATCAATAAATAACTCTGTATCATTGCTTTCACTGTGATACTGAAAGTATCAGCCTGAAGTATCAAAAATATTAGCTTGTGGGCTGAGGATTTAGCTAAGTGGTGCTGCACCTGCCTTGCAAGTGCAAGGTCCTGAGTTCCATCTCCAGTACCATAAAAAAAAAAAAAAAAGTTCTCTGCATAGTAAAAGGCAAACTGATAAGAAGTCCACTGCTCTCTCTACTTGGGAATTTCCTTGGACTAGATTGTCTTGAGGCCAACAGAAAGGCAGTAGGGAAAAGAGGGATGAAAACATGAGGCAAACAATTCAAAACCTTTTCATCTTTTTTTATTTTAAATTACAAAGAATGTTGCATACACTGATGAATCTGTATCTGACTAGAAGTGCTGAGGGGCTGAAAGGTGACAGAAAACAAAGGCAACCTCTGCACTGCCTTTTCTTCTGAAATGAAAACTGCACAACTATTAACCAACACTGAATAGGATAAACAGCTCATGCGTCAACAAGATAAAATTCTTTCTAGACAAGAGACAAAACTGAATCCAATAAAAAGTGCCATAGTTGGGAGGGAGGAAAAATAAACAAAACCACAGAATATTTATGATAGCATTACAAACAGGATTCTAAGCAACTATGCAAAAGAGGTTGCCACACTGTAGAAACAAATACTTCAAATTCTTGCCCTTCTGCTCTTCTGTAACTTCTGTGCTGGCAGCCCCACTGTCAGTGTTAATCACAAATGCTAAGCTATAGAACAAACCCTAGAGAAAGAAGGTAGAAAAGCAGGTGATGGAATACAATGTCATAAAAATGTGGTGGAAAGGCAGATACAGTACACACATACACATTTATGTTATTTGGTTCTGAAAAAAACAAAGGGTGAAGGGCAAGACACAGTAATCAGTCTTGCTTCCATCCACCCAAAATTGAATTAACTACACCATTGTGTTTACATTGTTATGAAAGAGGCAAACCTAGTTCACCTGAACTTGGCACACGGAAATATTCAACTCAGATGTTCTTCACTAGTCACCAAATATTCAATTCCAAAATACTATTTGGAAGTGGCTGTAAGGTTGTTTCCTTACTGCCTTCTCCAAATCTTTCTTTTCTAAACAAAAATGGCAATTTGGCATAGTTCAGTTCCTAGGTGTCATTTCTACAATTTTAGTCAGTTTACTAAGCAGGAGGACTATGCTTCAACACATAATCCCACTTGCCTATGGAAGTGTGTAACTTTCAGTAGTACATTGTCGTTACCTTTCCCCAACATGCTTATTCCTTAAAACGAAACAACCATTCCTACAGTTGACATTCATTGTTACATCCCAATGTGTTTGAAATATTAAAAAACACGGAGTCATCATCTCATAATGCCCTTATTAAGATTACAAAGATTACAAAAGAATCCACAAGTATTACGGCACTGTGTGAGACTTATTAGTCATGATCCAAGGGAAGAACAAGACTGCAGTTCTGTGCAAAGTTGTGGAAATGGCCTCAGTTCCATGGGAAGTGGTATTCCACGATAGACTTCACTAGAAGGATAATTGAAACCTTTTATTTTAACACTGAAAGCGTAATTCAATGCATTCTCAAAATTCAAGTTTCAAGATTTGGAGAGATGCTAACATTCTCTTACATAATTAACTAGAACATACTTGAACAGAATTTTAGGAAGACTATATAAAGAATGGGAACATAAGTTTTTATTAATTCCTGTTGAAGGCAACTTGAATTCATTTCTTTAAAAGTTAACTAAATCTTAGCAGCTAAAATAATTTTAAATGTATGGAATAAAGAAAAGCACATCCATTCTTGACATTTTGGTGAATAAACTAACAGCTTTATTAATGAAGGCAAACATGAGATAATTGTATGAATATTATATATAAAAAAGAAATCCAAACTAACAGCATTGTATTTCAAAAGTACTGTACTTCTGTTTCTTTTAAAGAGACTTGTCATCTGTTTTATAAAACAAACAAAATGGGTACTCCTCTCTCTAAAAGGTTCTGGGAAATGAAATAAGTCAATTTCAAGCAGATTAACTGAACACATCTTTCTCTAAATGCAGACTATTGCTAGAAAGCAAATAAAATCAAGCATCAGAAAGAAGATGTATGACAAATTCATGAAAATGAAAGGGATTTATGTAGTGAAATTTCCCCCTCATATCCAAAGACCACTCAAAACTGGTCTTTCGTACAAATATAAAATAACTATAAAGAGAAGGAATATGAAACCATACCCATCTGAAATCCTTCATGATGCTTTTGTAATAGCTTTGATTCTCTTACCAAAAAGATCAGTTAAACATTTAGGAAATGGAAGGAATGAAGACATTTAGTTTTAAATGTACAAGTAAGGCACAATATAAAGCCACATCATAATCTGTCATGAAGGATATAGGAAAGGACAAGAATCATACATGGTACAGTAGAACAAGCAACCATATTGACTGAAAAAAGTGTGGCACCCAATTCAAAACTCAGACAAGATCTTAACAAGAGCAATTAGACAGCATGCTTTCATAAAGAGACAAACTCTATAAAGAATCCAGTGTATCTCAAACTAGAAAGTTTTTTTTTTCCCTCTTAAAATCATAGTTGTAGTAGAGTCAAAGTTTGTCATTGCTTTTGGAACAATGGGTTTATTTTGAGGTGAATTCACAATGCCTTCACTTAAGATTCTGGACTTCCATGAGCTATCTGTATACCATGTATGAACACAGAAAACTTTAAGAGAGCTCTTCTCTAATAATCTTCACCCAAAAATACATGCCACAATTTTCAAAAACAACATGTACAACTGTTGGGGTTTGTAGATTACCTTATAAGATTGTTTGTGTGATACACTAAACGTATATATTTTAATGACAACAGAGGAAGCAGATTATTACTGGCATTAAAGTACAACCATTTCTAGACGGTTTTAAATGCCACAGAGTCCCCTGGTTAAAATGTAAAGCTGCACAGCTTGCCTATGTCATCTTTGTGATAAAGTTAAAACAGCAAGATGATTTAACTTTCACTCTACATTTTACTGCCAGGTTTTTATTTAGATCAAGTATCGCTGCAGCATTCTGACCAGCCCAGATTTAGCAGCAAATGGCAGGAATCATATAAAATGCATTTTTTAACAAAGTGCTTTTCTAAGATATACACACACACACACACACACACACACATATATATATATATATAAATAGGTACAAAATAAAGTGTCAACATTAAAAAGCTCAACTATTTAAAAGCTTTTAACTATTTAACTTAAGTAGTACATATAAAACACTGAAATGCAAGGATATGGAATCTACTAAACAGAGATTCAAAGTCTTTTTTTTTGAAATGCAAGACCAAAAAAATCAAATTCTGGTTTGCAGACAGGAAAAAAGTATCAAAAACCAGAATTCCTAACAGAGCAGCTAGAAAGGGGCAATTTTATAAACCTTATCAGCTGAATCTCTATCACAAAGCAATTTTCACCTAATTGCAAAACTGCCATTTTTCAGAAAACTTCAATTCACCATATAATGTGTCAAGACTTCATATACATCCAAGTTTCAAATCTGTGCTTTGCTTTCTCCCATCTAAAAAGGAAAAACTTGAAACGATGAACCTGCACTCTAATAACATTATATTTGAGCTTATCATCTGCTAGCATGAATGTACTAACCAGGTACATTTCCACCAAACACACAGGAAAATCTTGTGCGTCACAGGTCAGTGAAGGTGTTAAGACAAATAAGCCTTTTAAGTTTCTGATGTTTCATGATGTCAAAGAAGCAAATAAGCAACAATGCTGGGCTGTTTCTGTGAGTTCTGGAATCAAATCTTCAAGTGCTACAGCTTCATGGGCTATAGCTTAAGGGGAAGAGGAAGCAAGTAAACATACTATATAGACAGAGTACAATTAAAGAATAAATTTTACAGTGGGTAATGAGAAATAGATAATTTTCCTAGCAGCTATATCTGAAATTTTTGGTTTGTTTTTGGTTTTTGTTAGTTACATTTGCTTGTTTAAAAATTTTCTGAGAGTTTAAAATATGAGATTTGAGAATAAAACAGACTGGAAAGATCTGTGGGGAAGGTTTATAATGCTGCCTTGACATAAGAAATTTCTTATCAAGAGGTAAAGCTTGAACAGTTTAAACACGAATGAAGCTGTTTTTATGTAAGCAAAGAAGAGCACCTAAAAACTAAATGTGTTAATGTTTCTCAATTCTAGAAACTATAGAAGAATAAAGTCACATGTAACTTTGAAGAAGCTAGTTTGAAAATACCTGTACAAAAATATAAAAAATCTATAAATTTTTGTTTTCAGCTGTGATCTTCAAAAATATTACATGCACAATAATACATAAATTGGAAAAGTGGCAATTAAAGAATTAGATATTTTAGCTTTTTTCTTTCTTTACAATATATATATATATATATAATACAATAAAAATAATCTATTTTGGTTGTTTGGTGGAAGTATACTACAGTAAGCTAAATAAACTTTTAATTTTCAAAGTCAAAAATTATTTTATCAATAGCTTACTAAAATGAAATATATTAAAATTTCCTACAATAAGTGCAGAAATAAAAGACTTACAGACATCTAAATGGCCACTAGCTTATCTACTACAGAAGCGAACTAGAGGAACAGCAAAATAATATTTGTATGTATGGATGCTCCTTCTGTAGATAATTGGACCCAAACAGAAATAAAATTCACAGTTCAGTAAGATCCCTAACCCTGACCTTTTAATTTTTTCTTTTTTCATACATTCATACAGTATCATGTAAGCTGTGCAAAACTTTACTTAGACTGGCAGTTTGCCATATCAGTTGCATTTGTCTTTGGTACAAAAAATAAAACAATCACAATAATGTGCAAGTATTTGTCTTCTTCCGGTCAAGTACCGAAATATGAGTTCTCTAGAGCCATCTTTTTTTTGTTGTTTTTTGTTTTTTTTTATACAATACACAGACTCTGTGGCATATATCTACATTTCAACATAGTCCTATATACATTCAAAAATTTGAAAAAGAGTTGGAACAAAAAAAAATTTAAACCCCCATTAATTTTCCATCTATATATCTTGTTTTTCCTTATTAGGGTTTTCATCATACAAAATATTACCAGTTTTATAGATTCCCCAAAATACAAGGCACAAAGAATATGCTTTTTTTTTTCTTACTTGCACAGACATATATGTATATATATATATCTCTATAGATATATATATATATATTTATATATA
>NW_022900921.1:24611809-24613282 GCF_012274545.1 Fukomys damarensis | reverse complement strand
TATTTATATATATCATATTGAGCTCTGAAAATGAGTATCTAACATGGCACACAGGCCTGTTGAGTGTGCCATGGACAAGTGAGATTAATGGTTGTGAAAAATTAGAACGAAAAGCAGTAATTCTAAAAACAATCTAAATTGTTTTTAAAAAATGCTTCCTCAATATTTTTGTGTGGTTCAGAGCATAAACCTGCCATGATACCTGGCATTACACTAATATATTCACTCCTCCAAAATGTTTGCATTAACAGATTTGTGCAATCTGTACCTAAACATTTACTTAATGTATGGATTTGAATTCTAATGCCAGTAGCAGGTTTAACCATGGTTTATGCTCTGAAAATGCAATAATCAAGTAGTTTGGATCATGCTTCACTTATGCTACAAGTTCTTAAAACAATGTAACCTAATTGTAAATGTTTACATAATGCTAACTGACATGCAAAACAGAATGAAAATTTACAATGGGGAACGTGACAAAAACAGACACTTCTGACCAGTGGACCAATGAAGCTGATTACACATTACACTTTCGAAGTTGGTATCCTTAGTCCTACAAGGCCTCCAGTGGGATTGCCTTCTGCAGTCTTCTCTAACACTTGGTTAACAAATTCAGAAGTTTGCCCAGCAACTGGGAGACCTGAAGGGAATAAAAGGTACACTTAAAGCACAGAAATAGAGACCATTTAGAGGAAAGGAAAAGAGTACAAAATATTTAAGGGTCAGGTGTGGCCCTCAGCTCAACATGGGTCCAAAGGAATGCTCTGTTTCTTGCTGCTGCAGCCCAGAAAATCATTCTGCCCCATCAGATTCAAATTAGAGGAATCAAACCAAGATAAACATAGAAGATGGTAATCAACATTTAAAGTGGGCCGGGGATTTAGCTTAGCGGTTCTGTCGCCTGCCTCACAAGTGCAAGGTCCTGAGTTTGATCCCCACTACCAAACAAAACAGAAAAAACAAAACAAGTATTTAAAGTGAGATTAGATGACAAGTAATAAACCTATACCAGAGGTAACACTTTCTAAGCCTACCAATTGTTTTTCCCTGTTCTCTCTGCCAGCCTCTTCTAAATGCTTTAACCTCACATGTTCCATGGGAGGCAGGTGGGTGATTTACCCAAACAGTTAAAACCATATATTCAAAGGACATGTTTAATCAATTTTTAAGTTACTGAATACAATTTATGTTCCTTTTACATTTTCAAGAAAAATTAGTAAGAAGAGGTAGAAGAGAAGTGGGAGAAAAGGTAGGAGCAGCCTAAGTATGATGATTTTCTTTTTTCAAAGGATGGTGATTTTTCTCATCCTCATGCTCTTTTATAGAAAAGCCAATAGTCAAAAAATCAAATAACAAAGATACAGGTTTACAGCCAGATGTACTGGTGCACATCTGTAATCCCAGCACTCAGGAGGCTGAGGCAGGGGATCGTAGTGAGTTTGAAACAGCCTGGAATACGTAGTGAGACCGTCT
>NW_022900921.1:24562276-24611796 GCF_012274545.1 Fukomys damarensis | reverse complement strand
ATAAATAAGTGTTAAGAAAAAATGTCGAAACAGAATAAGAAGGATATATTAAAAATTCTGTCTAAATATTTTAACTGCATCTTGTCATGAATAAGATAAATTCATTGTTGAAACATTTTGGAAGATCTATCACTTGGATTTTTTTTTTCTAAGACAGGATCTCACTATGCAATTTGATGTGGCCTTGAACTCACTATGTGGTTGGCTGGCCTTGATCTTGTGGCAATCCTCCTGCCTCAGCCTCTTGAGTGCTGGGATTACAGGCAAGCACCACCATGCTTGGCCACCTGGATTTTTAATTAAGGAGAAAACAAAATCCCCAAAACTGACGTAGATAAAAGGAGACAAAAGAAGAGACAATGAAATGCAATGTGTGATCCTCAAATGGATCATAAACAAGAAAGTTATAAAAGGAAATACTGATACAACTGGGGAAATGTAAATATAGACTCCAGAGTCTATATGGTATTCTATCAATGTTCAAGTACTTGGATATAATATCAATCTTGTGAATGAAGAGAATGTCTTTGTTCAAAAGATACGAGCTAAAATAGCTAGGAATAACAAATTACATCTATAAGTCACCTGCAGATATTCCCCTACCAAATCCATAAACAGACAGAAACAAAAAACAAACAGCAAAATATTAACAACTGGTTCATTTGGAACCAGAAGAGATCTAGAATAGCAAAGGCAATTCTGGGCAACAAAGGCAAGGCAGGGGGCATCATAATTCCTCACTTGAAATTATACTACAAAGCTACTATGATAAAAAACAGCATGGTTTTTTGAAAAAAAAAAAAGACCCCAGGATCAATGAAACAGATTATAGAAGACTCAGAGGGCTGGGGATTTAACTCTGTGGTTCTGCCACCTGCCTCAAAAGCGCAAGGTCCCAAGTTTGATCCCTAGTACCCCCCAAAAAAGAAGATGCAGAAACAATGCCAGACATACTCAGCCATATCTTTGACAAAGGAGCCAAACACCTTCGCTGGATGACAGATAGCCTCTTCAATAAATGGTGCTAGAAAAACTGGTTTACCACATGCTGAAGACTGAAACTAGACCCATATCTTTCATCAGGCATTAAATTAAAATCAAAATGGATCAAAGATCTAATTATCAAAACAGAAACAGTCTGCTGGAAGGCACTGGTGTAGACAAAAGACTTTATGAACAAAACCCAGGAAATGTCACAAAATATCAATAACTGGCCTCTCATCTTACCAAAAATCTTTTGCATAGCAAGAGAAACCACCAACTGAGTGAAGAGAACTCATAATATGGGAAAAAAGTTTTGCCAACTATTGCTTAGACAAAGGACTACTATCTAGCATATATAAAAAACTAAAAAAAAAAAAAATTCAGACTCCCCACCCCAAATTTAAAGACCCAATGCAAAAGCAGGCATCTGAAATGAATAGACACTTCTCTCAGATGAAGTAAAAACAACAAATAAATATATGAAAAAAATGTTCAACATCACTGGTCATTTAAGAGATGAAAATTTTAAAAATGCTGAGATTCTATCTTACTCCAGAAAGAATGACTGCTATCAAGAAATCAACCACTAACAAATGCTGGAGAGGTTGTGGGAGAGAAAAGGAATGGCTTCCTTACTGTTGATGGGTGTGTAGACTGGTGCAATCACTGTGGAAATCAGTGTGGAGATTCCTCAAAAAACTAAAACTAGAGGTTCCATTTGACCCAGCTACTCCCCTTCTTGGTATCTTCTGAAACAATTAAAAGCATCATATCACAGCAATATATGCACACTCACATCTATAGTGGCATAATTTATAATAGCTAAATCTTGGAAAACAGCCCAAATGTCCATTAACCAATGAATTGATAAAGATGATATGGGATTTTTACACAATGAAGTACTACTCTGCCACAAAAAGGATGACCTTGAGATATTCATAGCTAAATGGATGTACTTAGAGACCATACTCTTAAGTGACATAAATCAGGCACACATCTTTAAACACCACATTGTTTCTCTGGTATGAGAAACCAAAAGTGTAAATAAGGACTAAAACATATAATAGATATTGGAAATGGGAAGAAGATGTTCAAATGGGAAGGGGAAAGGGGGAGAGGAGGGACATCAAAAATGTGAAAACAGAAGGAAAAAATAGAAACAAAGCTTTTATATATGGAAATGCTGAATGAAGGGAGGGAATGGGAAAAAGGGAAGGGGCAGGATATATCATGTACAGGTACAAATTGCCCATGATAAGTCTTATCACTGTGTACATCTAAAATGTACCAATAAATTTTTTGCTTCAAAAAAAAAAAAAAGAAAAAAACAACAACTGGTGAACTGAGCTGAATGAAATGCAGATGTTCACTATACTATTCCTTTCTATTTGTCTGCAGGACTGAAATCTTAAATGGCAAGCTGAAAGAAAACATTAAGTATACATTTCAAGTTATATTTAACCTGAGTTCAACCCCCAGTACCAAAAAATATATATACATACGTACACACACACACACACACACACACACACTTAAAATGCAACCCACAAGACAAAAACACAAAGCTGCAAATTATCAGAGGACACACAAAAGTGAAACCTTAATAAGGGATTATACAGTGTGATTAAAAAAGACAAGAAAGGTCATATAAATAAATCATATCTTCTGATGACAAAACTAAAACTAAATACCTCTTGTCACTCACAGAATGATTAACAAAATTCAACTACTACACATAAAAACCTAAGAATATATTTTATGGTATGTGTACCTCAGTGTGAAGTCCCTGGGTTCAATCTCCAGTATCCACAAAAACCCCAAAAAATCAAAACCAAACTAAAACAAAAAATACCACTAAAAAGTAAAATTACTATCTTATTTAAAATTTTAAATCTCTTTAAATTTAAAAAAATGGAAACAAAGCTTTTGTAAATAAGGAGGGGAAGAGGTGCTGTAGGGAGGGGAGAGGAGTGGGGAAAAAAGAATCAAGATATATCATGTTCAGGTACAAGTACTCTATGATAAATGTTAGCATTATGTATATCTAAAATGCACCAATAAAGTTAATTTAAAAAAGTAAATCAAACATAAAAGTTCAAAGTACTTGGGAAATGGTGAAAACATATGACACATTAAATTTATGAGAAATAATTACATTAGTTCTGAGAAGAAATTTTCAAGAGCTTGTTGTTTATATTAATGACCAAAAATGAATTAAAAGAATGTAAGAACTTAGTTAACTCAAGAAATTAGACAAGCTGGTAAATTCAAGAACTGATTCTTTGGAGCAAGAAGTAGAAAAACCTACAATTAATCTTGTCAAGAAATAAGGAAGAAGCCCAGTGTGGTGGCACATGCTTGTAATCATAGCTATTCCTGCAGCTGAGGCAGAATTACAAGTTTGAGGCCAAATTGGGCAATTTAGTGAGATCTTGTCTCCAAAATTAAAAAGGGCCCTGTAAGGAGCCAGGCATGGTGGTGAACGTCTGTAATCCCAGCACCACAGAGCCTGAAGCAGGAGGACTGCCATGAGTTCCAGGCCAGACTGAACTACACAGCCAGACTTTGTATTAAAAGGGGTGGGGAAGGTATAGAAGTAACTCAGTGGTACAGCACTTGCCTAGCATGGGTGAAACCCTGGGTTCAGCCCCCAGTACAGGACAAAACAAAGAAAGGAAGAAAAGAAGGTGGAAAGGAGGGAGAAGAGAAAAAAGAAAGAACATAACAGATACAAATACAGAATGAAAATGGGAGCACTACTCATATAGGGGAAATCAAAAAATAAAGACAAGGTCAATTTTAATAAATTTGAAAGTCTAGAAGAGGATGATTTTTCTAAGAATACATAAATGATCAAAACTGACTCCAGAGAAGCTGTACTCTAACAAATTCTTATTAGGTTAAATACTTTCAAAGTACTACTACCACACCTCTGAGCTTCTCAGAGAGAAATTCTGGAAAGATGACTGTATGCAGCAGAGATTTTTAAATCTCCTTTTTTCTCATATAAAAACAAGCAAATGAGGAGGGGAATATAACTATGCTAGAGCACTTACCTAGCATATTCAAGGCCTATAGTTAAATTTCCAGCAATACAACAAAAAAAACAGAGCAACCAAATCCATGGATAACTGGCCCAAGTGGCACACAGCTTTGTAATTCCAAGTAGTGGGGAGGCTGAAGCAGGAGAATTACTTAAGTCCAGGAGTTAAGAGCATTGTTCGGGCAACAAAATAAGACTCTATCTCTTAATAATAAGAAAGCTCTAAGTGTGGTGCTACATGCCTATTATTCTGGCTGGATGCTTCCAAGTTTGAGCTCAACTTGGGCAATTTAGCAACTTAGCAAGTGCAAAGGTTCTGGGTTCAATCCCTAACATCATCATAAAACAAAAGAAAAAACAAAAACTGATCAAATAACCTCCTGAAACACTGACAAGTGACAAGCTCTCTTCTGAACCTGAACATTAAAGGTGGGGGACAAATATCAAAGGCTATTAAGACCTGAATGATGCTGAAGCTGCTGCCTGCCTCACAAGGGCAAGGGCCGGAGTTTGACATCTGGTACCAAAAAAAAAAAAAAACCAAAAAAGACTCGAATAATAACAGCATTTATTTATTCAATGGTATCAGTATTTTTGTGAGATAAATGAAAAGGAAGAAATGGACCTGAGAATAAATTAAATCTAAAATAGTCAATATGTTATTATTCACGGAAAACAAAAGAGGCCAACTTAAGAACTGCAGCTGAATCTGTGAGACATTTTGAACTCAAAGGTCCTACAGTAAGATGTGAAGGGGACCACAGTCAATCCTCTGGGAATTCAGAAAACTGGCAGATCAGATCTTGCAGGAGAGCCAGCACTGATAAGAAACCCGTAGGGCTGGCATTAAAACTGAGCATTACAGAAGAAAATATATGAAATATAGATATGGTCCAGATCAAATGGGGGTAAGGGGAGCAGAAGAAGAAATTTCAGAATATAAACTGTCATGTTTAACCCTAACTGAAAAAAGAGAGGACTCTGTGAAGCAACAAAAAGTTATTGTGTTGGCAAAGAAATAGACTGGAGGATCACCGGAATAGATTGGAGGACAAAGAAACAACTCTGGATGTACTCAGCTACCTCATCTTTGACAAAGGAGCCAACCATCCTCAGTGGAGGAAAGATGTAGCCTCTTTATTAACAGTGTTGGAAAAACTGGATTTCAACCGCCAAAGATTAAAACTAGACCCTTATCTTTCACCATGCACTAAACTAAAATCCAAGTGGATTAAAGATCTAAATATCAAAATAAAAACACTAAACTTGCTGGAAGATAAGTTAGGTAAAACTCTTGAAGACAATGGCATAAGATAAGACTTCATGAACAAATCCTCAGTAGCACGGGAACTAGCACAAAGAATCAACAATTGGGACCTCATCTTATTAAAAAGCTTCTGCACTGCAAAAGAAACTACCAACAGAGGCAAAGAAGATCCAACCTGCAGATAATGAGTTCCTAAAAGAAAATCAAATACTAATAAATATCTGAAACTACATATTGAAAGAATACACCTGCATATGTGAGAATATCAAAGTTAAATGACTAACTTTAAACATAGCTTACTAAAATAGCAAAGATTTAAAGAAAAAGTAAAGATCATTTTGGTATCTGGTAAAAACCAGCAAACAAGTGACATAAAAACTGTACAGTTACTAGTTTTACAATAGAAATACTTTATGGCAGAAGAAATTGGAAAAACATACTCAAGATACCCAGGAAAGAAAATGACTCAAGGATTTTTATATCAGGCAAAGAAAACTGATTTACAAATATAAAGGAAATATACAAACTTATCAACACACAAGAGCTTTAAATTAAAAAAATAAAAAGATAAAAATAATTTTTCTTATATTAAACTCTTCTTTCCATCTAACAAAAACTGAAATCCTTAAAAAAAAATGGTTTGAAAGAATACTCAGAACATCATAACAGTACCAGTGCATTTGAAGAAAGTCAAGTAACTCATTACTGCTTCCTGTTTTGCTTCATGCTTGAAGTAATTAAGTAAACCAGATGAAAAAGAAAAGAAATGATTGTTAAGGAAAATATCAATATCTGGGATCTACTGTTCATGTGAAATTGTTTTCAGTGTCAGTATGATTTTGTTCAAGACAAACATGGCCTTTTACTTTGTGAATTTAACTTTGGATTTTCATGGATTTTAAAGCCTTTGGGATGCTACTGATCTGTAAGATAATTTGCTCCTATGGTAGCTAAGCTCCTTGGCCTGTAGAATTTTTATGTCTATGTCTCTCTACCTACTACCAGTTGACCTAACTTCAGAATGCCTGCCTTTCTAATTGCTATAGTGTGCAAACTGTTTAGGGATGGGAAACCAGACAACCACATTTATTAGAATCATGTGAAATGTATTATTGATCAAAACAAATGAGACTGTCAAGAAAGGTATAAAGTAGGCTTAGAGCTCAGAGCCTGCTTTTTATCCTATGAAAGGTTAAAGTTGCTAAACACTTCTCTCTCTTAAGAATTAAAACTGTACAATGACTAAGTCTAAATTACAAATTGCAGTAATCAGCAGTGTATGTTTAGAAACCTTAAATCTCAAAAGACAAAACTACTCATAAAAGAGAGCAAATATGAGCTGGGGATATAACACAGTGATAGAGCATTTACCTAGGATGTGTCAGGTCCTAATTCAAATCCCCAGCACAACAAAAAAGAAATAGCTATAATGAGAACATTTGAGTATTTCCTTAAACTAAAAGAACTTTTACTATCTCCTTGAATCACATACCTTATACTACATGCTATTATTTTTTTAATGAATTTATCCAAAATTCTTACCAAGAGTTTCTTTAATAAGGATTTCAAGCTTCTGCCCCATGTTAGGTCCCCTTTCCTCTCTTGGATTCTGTACCCGATTTACAATCTCTTGTTTGATGGAGTTGATTACAAATAATAAATTATCTGTAAGACAAAACAAAACACTTGGAACATATCACCAACATGGAAGAATTTGCCTTTACTTATGTAATAGTAAGAGATAAGCAATTTAAAAATGAAAGAACTGGGGGGTGTAGCTCAGTGGTAGTCCACTTGTCTAGCATGCACAAGGCCCTAGATACAACCCTGAGTGTCAGAAGAAAAAAAAAATCTGGGAAATGTCAAAAATGTGGATCATAGTGGGGCATGATGGCACACACCTATAATCCAGGACCTGGAAAGCAGAGGCAGGAGGATCACGGCTACCCTGGGCTAGATAGTGAGTTCAGGGTCAGCCTGATCTACAAAGCAAGACCCTGTCTCAAAAAAAAAAAAGCATTCCTGGGTTCTATTCCAATTCAAAAGATGTAGGGAGAAGACAGGGCCGGGATTTTAGCTCAGTGGTGCTGCCACCTGCCTCACAAGGGCCAAGACGCGAGTTTGATCCCCAGTACCAAAAGAAAAAAAGGGGGGGGGCAGGGATTTAGCTCAGCAGTTTGGTGGCCTGCCTTGCAAGTGCAAGGACCCGAGTTCAATCCCCAGTACCAAAAAAAAAAAAGTGCACAGACACACAAAGGTTAAAATATTCAAATCAAGGAAAATATTAAAATAAGTAAACAAAACTGGGTAATCAACACAATTATAAAACAGGAGAATGGTAAGCAGACCACCTCATGACTGTAGTGATGAGATTGGCTTGAGCAGCCTCAGACATAAGACACCCATACACTAAGAGGAAGGCAAGAATGAAAGTAGGCATGTGGCTTTCTGAATGGATCAACAAAAAGAAGGCTGGGCAAAATGCAGGGCAAGCAAACAACAAAACCAAAGAACAAGAGAGGTCAGCAAAGTTAACAGGAGGTTAATCAAATTCTTCAATGTTCAGGTTTACCATATTCGGTATTGAGGCCCCATAATTTCACTTTATTAGCTTCATACTGGGCTTTTTTCTTTAACCGACAAGCTCTGTAAAAGGAAGTCGCTATTAGTTCACTTTTCTTTTAAATATGCAGAATATACTTCTTTTTGCTTCTGTTACAAATTCTCTAATAGTAACCAAAAATCACTGCATACTGATGTTTACCAAAGATCAGTTATAAAACATGTTCAAATCATTTATCCAAATTGATTTTTAAAATTAAGCACACATTTAAAAATAAAGCTATAACAAGTACACACCTATTAGTGTGACTAAAAAAACTGAAAATAAACAAAAACTGATGATATCAACTATTATAGAGGATGTAAAGTAAGTACTGTAGAACACTCATTTGTTCCGGTGGGAATGTAAAATGGAACACACAACTACTCTGGAAGACAGTCTGGCAGTATAAAGTTGAACATACACACTTAGGCATTTATCTAAGAGAAATAAAAACTTATGTTCACACAAACTCCTCCAATTCAATGTTTATGGTGCTTCTATTATACTTGCCAAAAACTGGCAATAACTCAAAAAGGCTGTTCAACTGGCAAACAGATAAAGTATATATTATACCCCTAATGAAGGTATGTACTACTCAGTAAAAAAAGGAACAAGAACTCCACACAGTGACATGGATGGATCTCAAATGCCTCATGTTAAGTGGAAGAAGCTTGATTCTAAGGACACACACAGTACATTCCATATACCGCAGTCCAGAAAAGGCAGACGAAAAAGAGATTAGAGGTTGTGAGAGGCTGAGGGTGGGAAAGAGGTTTGCTTTCATCATTTTTTAAGGTGATGAAAATATTCAGTATCTTTATTATGATGGTAGTTATATGACTGGTTATGTTTGTAAATTCATAATTAGCAAGGTAAATTTTATTGTAAATGATACCTCAATAAACCTGATGCACTAAAAAAGTAAATGAAAAATAAAGCTGCAAAATGTTCATTGTTATACTATATGGCAGTTGCAGCTGAATCCATTGTTTTCCTTTCAAAAACTTTTTCTAGGGAGTATAAAACACGTTTTACCTTCAAAGGAAAAGTGTAATACGCTTCAAAGGAAAAGTATAATACTCTTATTGTAGTATTTATAGAAGAAAACTTTTATTTTTGAATAATGGTTTAAGAACACCTCTTCTATTAAAACTTAGAATCTAACTTCACCACCTAGACTTTATTCACATGAGTAAACATTATTAGCATTTACCTGGAAGCCAGCTTATTTTTTTCCTTCCTTGACCTTGGCCGAGCTGTTAAGGGCAGCTCACTGACTGGAGTCAGGTCACTAATCACTTTATTCAACTTCCGTAACTCATTGCCTATCTGGAGTAGTTTTTTAGGATTTGGAGTCAGGTCCTCTACATCAGTTCTCCGTGACTTCTTTACTGCATATTTTCCTTTAGACAGTTTAAAAGAAGTTAAAGTTAGCTCATTTGTGTGAACAAAAGATACATTTTCCATAGTCACCACAGTTTCTTGCCAGACGTGGTGGCTCAGGCATATAATCCCAGCACTCGGAGTGGGGGCGGGGGGGGGCAGGAGGATCAATGCAAATTTGAGGCCAGCCTAAACTACATAACAAGACCCTGTCTTAAAACAAAAAAAACGGAGTGAGGATTTAGCTCAGTGGTTTTGCTGCCTGCCTTGTAAGCACAAGGGCCCAAGTTCAATCCCTGATACCAAAAAAAAAAAAGAGTCTTGGGACGTTTCTAGTCTTAGTATGTTTAACAACCTAGAAGGGCTAGCCTCTTTCTATCTTTTCACGTGTGGCTGAAAAAAATGAGGATGGGTTGTAGTTGTATGTCAGTGTATGTCAGTGTATGTCAGTGGTGGAGCACTTGCCTAGCATATGCAAGGCTCTTGGTTCCATCTCTAGCACCACAAACAAAGGTGGGGGATGCTATTTCACAGTTCTAAATTTTCCCAAGTCCTTTTTTACTCCTAGTTTTCTAACCCTAGTACCATAGATTCTTAATTCCTTTCATGGAATTAAGCAGCTCAAATTTCAGAATGGAGGTCAGGGATTTAGCTCAATGGCACCATGCCTGCCACAAGGTACTAAATTCAATCCCAGGTACTACAAAAACAACAACAAAAAATCTCAGACTGGAGTGCAAGTGTACACAAAAATCAGGGATAGGATATAATATTTGGTCCAGAAGGCAGTTTAGGTATTTTGCCCAAAAATGTTTTGATGCTGAAACTAAAAAACTGTCAAACAGATACATTTTTGTGCTGGATCAAAAATTCAACAAATAACGACCACCTTGTTTGAAAGCTCTTCTTTGGCTGCTTTGGTAAATAACATTACAGAACACTCCAGTGGTCTTCCCCTATATCACTCCAGGGAAAGGGGATGGTTCTGTCCTCTGAAGTTCTATAGCAGTAGTGGTGAACCTACAGCATATATGCCACAGCTGGCTGTTTGTACTATTGAAAGCTCTAAAAGGTTAGCCATCACTGTCCTTTCCTAGAACTTTCACAAGCTACCTAGAATTATTCATTGAGTTTATCATTTTTGGTAGAAAATTGAACAGGATGTAAAAATTTCATAATTATTCACTGGAAGGTAATACAGTACAGGATCTGGGTGCTGATGGACAGGGAAACTGAGGCACAAACCTTAGATATAATTCCTAGCCTCAAACATGCTTAGCAACTTGAATCTGTAGCATAAGTAAATACTAAACTGTTTATTGAGCATGATACTTAACTAATACTTCCCCCCTCTGCCTTTTTGGGTAAAGACTTCGGATTAATATAAAAATAGCATTTGTGGAAAAAAAAATCTACTTAATCATAACTCTCTAGGATAACAATTCAAACCTTAACCTACCTACGATTATGAGTATCTCATGATTCCTACTATGGCCTCTCTTACCTCCTTTGCTTTCCTCTCTCCCCACTCCTCACTCCCTCAGTACTGCGGATTGAATTCAGGGCCTTCATACTGAGCTACATCCCTAGCTCTTTTTTATTTTGAGACAGGATGGGTCTTGCTAAGTCACTAAGTTACCCAAGCTGGGCTTGAACTTGCAATCCTCCTGCTTCAGAATACTGAGGTTACAAGTATGTGCCATCATGTCCACCTTTATCACTCCTTTTTCCACAACTATGATTTCTTTTCTTTTCCCCACCTTTTCTCTATATTCCAAAATCCTCCTTTACAGTTAGCTTTGAGGATTGGAGAAAAATGGAAGAAAGGGAGGCTGCAGCCCATTTGCATACTCCTCAGTCTTACAGCAACTGTGACAGTTCAGCAGCTTCCTGGCCCTTTCCAGAGTTGAGTAAGTAGAATAAGAAGGTACTAGACATGAAATAAATGTTTATACTTCCCTTCCTTCTGCTTAGGTGATGGCATTTGACACTGGTAAAAGTTATCTATGGGCAAAGAGCAGTCATAGCACATACAACAGCTCTACTATTTCCCTTTCTAGCTGGCTACAAAGGGCTAAAAACCCAAGTACATGGAGTAAAAATTATGGCTCAGTCTCTCTATTTAAAATGACACTAAGCCAGGGATTTAGCTCAGTGATGATGCTGCCTGCCTTGAAAGCGCAATGTTCCAAGTTCGATCCCTGGTACCAAAAAAAATAAATAAATAAATAAATAAAAATAAAATAAAATTTAAAAGTAAATAAATAAAATGACAATAAATATTCAACAGCAACTCTCCCTTACCATGATGTAAGCCATTTTTCTGATACATATTGCTTGGCAAGGTATCTCGGTTCCATTCAGATGGCCTCAGAATCCTCTCTTGCTGTGATGGTGTAAGCTGTTCACTATACTCCCAGAAGTACCTTCTTTTACCTCTTTTTCGAGAGGATATTGAAGTCATCTCCTTCAAATCTTCTACAGAGTCATTTTCATAACCTTAAAAAAAGGTCATGAGAAAAGGTTAAAAAAAAGATTATATTCAAAGCTGAGAGTGGTTGGAAAGAGATAGCGTTTGTCTATTTCAAATTGTTAAACCCCATAAACTTCAATACACCAATCAAAACAAAAAGATTCTTTTTGTAACTTGAGACATTTTCTTTCATCTGGAAACATCACTAGCATGACAAAGATAATAAATCAGGTCTATAAAGTAAGTTAACATATAAATCTCTCACAAAATATTCAGAGATTAATCACCATTGAATCCTTGGGTTTCTCTTGGGTTTCTGTAAATTAGGATATGGTACTCTCTTGTTATCTTCACATGGGATTGAGAGAACAGATATAGCTCCAGGAATGTCAAAAGTACCATTAGATAATGGTACGTAGATACTATACTGTGATTTTAAAATGTCCTCCTTTTAGTATTTACATATATGAAACAGCTCAGAGAGTAAGCTGTGTACATCTCTACCCCTCTACTGTGGCACCCTAGTTTTGTGAGGGAGTTTTTTTCATACCTCCCACACTCCCTCATTTGTGAAAGTACGAAAGATAGCTCTGACCTAGACTATCAAATAAAAACTTGTATGTCTATTTGGCTAATATTTTACTAGAAGCAATATATATTTATTTAGGTGGTACTGAAGGATGAACCAAGGATTTTTGCACTGAGCTGCATCCTTAACCCTTTTAAAATTTTTTATTCTGAGACAGGGTTTCACTAAGTCATCACAGCGGGACTTGCTATTTCACTTTTAAGAAAACACTTAATTCTGAGCTGTTCGAACTGTTGATCAAACCCAACACAGGACAATCTATAAATCTAAAATATCTTCAGAGAATGACTGTCTTAGGTGAACTGTGCAGCATTAATGCTAAGTAGATGAGGAATAGGGTGTACACAGCATGTACACAAATCCAAACTTAAAAGTAGCCAGGAAAAACAAGAAGGCACTGGCCAGGAAAAAAGACCATTTTTTCCTCCTAAAAACATGACTCCACTAGAACCGTCACTAAAGAAAGTGATGAAATCTGTTCATTTTGGGAAAAAGTCTGAATTTTAAAATTGTATGAAGTGTTGTTCAGATTAAGAAGCAATTAGCAATACTATTCCATTTATATGCCATTCTGGAAAAGACAAAACCATAGAGACAGCAGCTGCCAGGGGTTCTGGGTAAAAGAAGAGAATGACTATAAAGAAATATGAGGGAATTTGGGGGCCTCAACTATTCTGCAATCTGATTATGGAAGTGGTTATATGATGCTATGCATTTGTCAAACTTGTACCTCAGCACTGCAAAACAGTAATTTATACAAGGGTACACGCCAAGAGAAGTAAAATTTACTATATGAAAATTATACCTCAATAAGCATGATTTAAAAAAAAAAGGATAAGAGCTTTAGCTCAGTGGTGCTGCCATCTGTCTCGCAAGTGCAAGGTCCTGAGCTCTATCCCTGGTACCAAGAAAAAAAAAAAAGGATAAGCTGGGCATGGTGGCAGTGCATACATGAAAAACCAAAAAGGATAAACTTGGAGAGCAGAATAATTTCTATCCAATGGTCCAAACTAGTTTTTTGTAGCACTGCTGGCATTTACAGTGAAGCCATATGTTGCATAATGTTGTAGAGAAATATTTGAGTAATGTGTTATTCCAAGACTTTACTGCTATTTGGACATCATAGAATGCACACACAAACCTAGGCTGAGGTGCATACTGTCATATATTCTATATGTGGTTCATCATTAACTGGAATGTTTTGTGTAGAACACTATCATGTTAACTTAGTGCTCATGTGGTACTTTAAAGGAGTATGGCAAGAACTGTGACACGAACCTTAGGTTATTGAACAATGTATAAGTGATAGTACTTTTAGAAGTCTGATTTTTAAAAACTGTGTCAAATACATACAGTAATAGCTTTTTTGTGTGTGTTTTTGAGACAGGGTCTCACTATTTAGCTTAGGCTAGCCTTGAACTCATGGCAATCCCCCAGCCTCAGCCTCTCAAGTGCTGGGATTACAGGCATGGAATAAAGCAATAGCTTTTGACCTGTTGTGTTTATGTTTCATCTCAAAGAATTTCATCTTGTTCCAGTTATCTACCCAGGTTTGGAAAAGGTACAAGGGACATACTCTGTCACCAGAAATGATCTTTTAAAAAAGACCGTTGGATCCACACTAATCTAAGCAAATCTTACTGGCTCACAGAGATAACCCTAGTTTGAACTAGAAACATCTCAACACAGGCTAATGCACAACCAAAACAGTCTCACCTTCCGTTCAATGACTACACTGCTGTACTACTAGTCTACCCCAGCCCAAACCACAAGGAAAAAATTTTAAACAGGTTCCTCAGGCAACATATTCCCCTGGATATTTTATGTTCCTTTAGCTACTAACATTTACCTTTGCCTCTCCTCAAACAAAACACCACGCCCCTCACTTCATGTATTGTATATCATTTGACATCTAAGAACCTGGTGAGGAAGAAATTATTAACCCCAGTTGAGCAAATGAGCATACTCATGGTGGACTGACATGACCTGGTGCAGCTGGTACTGAATCAGGCCACAGTGACTCAAGATTCTAGCTCCAAGTGGACTTCCCACTTTTCCCATGCCTACCTTCTTAAATGGCCTGATTGGATTTTACTCACACATTTTCCATGTTAAATTCAAGGACTCGTGAAAAATTTTATTTCTTTTGTCTCACCCAATTTGACTACTAGTTTCATTTACTTACATATATGTCTTTCCCAAATAAATAGTTAAGGACTATGTTTTCTTTAACTTATTAACATTTTCTAGATGCATACATCATAAATTCACCATCTCTCCCTCCCTGTCTCCTTTCTTTCTCTCTGTGACACACACAGAGGATTTGTTGCCTAAAGCCACTCATTATTCAATACAGAGAATATAGTGATTAAGTAGAATATAGAGAGACTACATTCCCGGATCACTGTTCTAAGGCTATTTAGGGGCATTAAATATTTTTCAAAGTGTGTTCTAAGGAACGCTATTATCATAAGATAAAGCTTCACAATCAAGCAAATACTGTGATCAAATACCTTTTTTTATTTTGGCACCAGGGATCGAACTCCTCCAGACCTTGCGCTTGCAAGGCAGGTCCAACACCACTGAGCTAAATCCCCGGGCCAGTAACTTTTAAGAACTCTGATCCTATAGCTGTCTCTTGACAAATTACAGGGCAAAAAAGCATGTAAGACTGAAATGGGTTGGGTGTATAGCTCAGTAACAGAGCACTTGCTTGGCAAGTTGAGGCCACGGGTTCCATCCCTGACAATGAAAAAAAAAAAAAAGACTGAGAAATTGTAACTGTTAATAAACCCATTCATGGTTGAGGCAGGAGAATCACTGTGTGAGGCCAGCCTGAACTACACAGTGAGATCCTGTCCCAAAAAAACCAACTCCCCCCAAAAGAAGGCTGAGAAGTTATAACTGTCAATAAATCCATTGCTGGTGGAAGCAGGAGGATTGCCATGAATTTGAGGCCAACCGAAGCTACATAGTGAGTTGAAGGCCAGCCTGAACTAATAGTGAGACCCTAACTCAAAACAAAAACAAGCCGGGCATGGTGGCTCTCACCTGTAATCCCAGCACTCAGGAGGCTGAGTCAAGAGGATCACTGTGAGTTCGAGACCAGCCTGGGCTACATAGTGAGTTCTAGGTCAGTCTCAACTACATAGTGAGACCCTGTCTCAAAAAACCAAAAAAACCAAAAAACCAAAAAAAAAAACCATTCCTCTCTATATAGCTAATACCCAACAGTGCCTGACACAAAAGCAGACACTGAAAAACTTTTTAAATATTTTAAGCCATTTCCCACAAAATACTTGGTCAGCAGCACTTGTGGCTGCAGTGCTTAGTCCAAGCACTAAGTGTATAACTCACAGATAATATTCTTAACCTTACTCCCAAAGTTTGCCATGAAATGTCTTGCTTTTATTATTATTTTTACTTTGCTCTGGTATATCAATAGTCTTTGGAAACAAAAGGTAACATTCTATTTGTATGTCATTCTCATTTGAGTAGTGGTATTTCCATTTACAAAATATAGGCTTTTTTTTTATGGAACCGGGGATCAAACTTGGGACCTTGTGCTTGCGAGGCAGGCAGCGGAACCACTGAGCTAAATCCCCGGCCCCTCCATTTACAAAATATAATTCATAGTTGCAGAAAATTATGTGAATTCTGGCAGCAATCTGCACTGTTTTTTCTAAATTGAAATTAATGCAACATTTTCCATGGACTCTTTTCCTTCTTTTTTTTTTCTGATATATCACTATAATGATTAAACTCATTCCTTTCTGATAATAATTATCAAAAGGAGGTAAAAAAAGATCATATTTACTGCCTCAAATTCCAATCACACACTGCTTTCCTTGCAAGCACAAGGGCCCAAGTTCAATCCCTTGTACAAAAAAAAAAAATCCAATCACTGGTTAGTGCAGACTACTGCCATTAAGCTGGTAAAGTCAACTGTGCAAAGGCTTAGTGGGGATTAAAAATAAACTCATTCTAGGCACCCAAATTTTGGTCTTAGAACCACGTAATTTCACAACCCAAACAGTTGTAGCTAATCCACAGAATAGGCTCTATTAAACTTTGGCAGTCAGTCCAGAATAGGGACTGAACCTCTATTTTGCACCTTTCCTGGAACTTTGTAGGCTTATGAACTGTTGCAGCCATCTGCCAAGAAACAGCATCAAGGGAGCCAGTCACTACAAAAGAGCCCTTGTAAACCATCAGCTACAAATTAAACCAATCACCTACCCTAAAACTAGCACTCTGCAGGATCTATCCTTACTTTTCTTTCTGCAATCTAAGATTTTTTTCACTATTTCTAACAAATAATTCACTTTTACATTCCTGAAATGCTTGTTTAGCTCTTCAAGAAAAAGGGAAATTTTATTTGCAAATTTAAATAAAGCCCAAATAATACCATAAACTTGTGTTAATTTTATAGCCCAAATAATACCATAAAATTGTGTTAATTTTATAGTCATTAACATTAACGTTCGTGAACTGTCCAAGTAATACTAATCAAAAGGGTTTATTTCAAGTCATTTGGAAGTGAATGAAATGAAATGCTATGCAAACGTTCAATATTATTAAATAGGTACAAGAAGAGAACCTGACCCTTCTAAGTGCCAGCTAATAATGTTAAAGCCACTGGCCGGTTGCTAAAGAACAACAGCTCACAAACAAGGGTTACTCTACAAAGGACATGGGAAGAGGATGTGGCATGACAGGACAAGGCCAACTATGAAAATTATTCCCCTTCCCTGTATGAGTCAAAAGGCTAAAAAAAACCCACGGAAATAAGAGGTCAATTTATATATTTATACTTATTTTTATTTTTTGTTTTTTTGTTTTTTGAGACAGGGTCTCACTATGTAGTTGAGAATGACCTGGAACTCACTATGTAGCCCAGGCTGGTCTCGAACTCATAGTGATCCTTCTGCCTCAACCTCCAGAGTGCTGGTATTACAGGCGTGCACTACCACACCCAGCAGGGGTCAATTTATTATGTGACTTTCATGGACCTCTTCTCTCACACATATATCCACAAAGAATCAAATGAAATGACCAAGGATGAATTTTAAGTGGAGTTAAAATTAAAATAAAAGACCAGGCATAGTGGTGCATGTCCTTAGTTGCAGCACTTGGGAAGCTGAGAACTGCAAGTTCAAGGCTACCCTGGGCAACACAGTGAGTTCACACATTCACATTAGGACCATAACTCATATGTCTTGCTGCCAGGTAGCTTGAAACAACTTGTGGTACATGCATGACAGTCCCATTTTATTAATTTTATCAGTAAAAAGACTGATAAAAGTGATTAGATTTATTTGTACCATCAGTGATACAAGCCGCATGAGGAACAGTCATGCATTGTACCACCAGTGGTTCAAGCTTGTAGGAACATGTTAAAAGCCAGCCTGGACTACACAAAAAGACCCTGAAAAATGACAAATTAAAGTCAAAAGAAAAATCAGCCCCATGTTCCAAGACATTTCCTGAGAATCCAGAAGGTAATGGCACAGCACTAGGTTCTAAACCCCAGCATGGTCTCTGTAGATCCAGGGCCCATGCTCAGCCATGTCAGGTGTGGTCCTATGAACCCAGATTTCAGGCTAGACCCAGGCACCAGGACAGCCCCTATGGTCCTAGGCACCAGGCTCAACTGCCCAATGATTCAGGCAAAAGGCCATAACATTCCATGCCTATAGCAACAAGCCTGCATATGGACTCCTCTAGCTAGCTTGCTGTGAATCTCTGCATAGGCTTAATGAAGGGTTTTTTTTGTTTTTGTGTGTGTGTGTTTTTTTTTGTTTTTTTTTTTTTGAGGCAGGATCTCACTATGTAGTTGAGACTGACCTGGAACTCACTATGTACCCCAGGCTGGTCTCAAACTCACAGTGATCCTCCTGCCTCAGCCTCCCAAGTCCTGGGTTTATAGGTGTGCACCACCATGCCCAGCATGAAGGGTTTTCTGTGGCAAAGTCAGTCTGTAAATACTAGATGAGACACATACATTTTCAACGAATAAAAATAAAGCACCAGTAACTGACCCAAAATAAATGGGAATCTAAGAAATACCTGACATGGTATTAAAAATAATAATCTTACAGAAATTTAATAAATTATAAAAGAACACAGATAACTAAACAAAATCAAGAAAATGATACATGAACAAAATGAGAATTCAACAGACAGAAACTATAAAAAAGAAAATAAGCAGAAATTTTGCAGCTGAAGAAGTTACTTAAACTTGAAAACCTCTCCTTCCAGAGCATTTCAATAGACTTAATCAAGGAGAAAACAAATCAGCAAACTTAAAGGCCAGTTATTTGAAATTACTCAATCGAAGAACAAGAAATAAGAATGCAAAAGATCAAATAAAGAAAGGCTAGCACACTGAAGAGATACCATCAAGTGAAACATTATAGAAATACCAGATGGAACAGAAGAAGAAAATGGAGTAGAAAGTTCATTTTAAAAAATGACTGGAAAAGGAAACAAGCATCCAAATCTGTGAAATTCAAAGAATCTTAAGTATATTGAACACAAAGTCTTACCATGTAGTTCAGGTTGGCCTCAAACTCATGGTGATCCTGCCTCAGTCTCTAAAGTGCTGAGATTACAAGCACATGCCACCACAATCACTGACAAGAATTTTTTTTTTTTTTTTTTTTTTTGAGACAGGGTCTCACTATGTAGTTGAGACTGACCTGGAACTCACTATGTAGCCCAGGCTGATCTCAAACTCACAGTGATCTTCCGGCCTCAGCCTCCCAAGTGCCGGGATTACAGGCATGTGCCACCACGCCCAGCTATTGACAAGAATTTTTAAAGTGGAGTAAACGGTATGGTCTTTGCTTGCCTTGGTGATGGTGGGATAGGTACAAGCTTGTAAATATTTCCTATCTTTTCTTTGTCTCCTCTTCCCCTGCCCATCTACCCTAATCCTAAATAGGAGACAAATTAATAGGACTGTCCAGGCACAGGAGCATTTACCTGTAGTTCCAGCTCCTCTGGAGGCTGAGGCAAAGAGGATCATTTGAACCCCCAAGTTCAAGTCCAGCTTACACAACAGACCCCATCTCAAAACAAACAAACAAACAAACAAACAAACAAATAGGACTGATCTAGATTTTAAGGACCACACACAGACAGCATTATGACCTTCCATGGGAAAGGAGCTATACAAACCACCCCTTGTTACCAAGACAAGTTTTCTCTTTTTTTGGTATCAGGGACCCAACTCCAGACCTTGCGCTTGTGAGGCAGCAAGACAGGGTTTTTTTAAAAAAACTTTCAATGCAGATTTTAAGAATGTGCCAAGAAAAGAACTTTCTTATCAGTACAAAAGACAACTACTCTATCTAAACTATTCAGAGTTCCACAGCAAACCAAAGGGCATATGTCCTCTTCATCAACATTAAAGTATCTTCATTTTCCATACTTAAAACTCCAAATCAAGAAACTTATTTCTATCAACTGCATAAATCTAAGCACTTTCGTGAGAAAGGCTTAACCAAAAGTAAAAAGTCTTTAAGCAATAATAGTGCTTCACAGGCTATAATATACCTTAAAAAACTTCCAGAAAATTAAATATCAATATTAGACTGCCTGAAACCCTAGCAATCAATGAAACAAAAGGGCTCTCTTTTAAGCAAGTGCAGTGTACACACCTGTAATGCCAGCCCTCTAAGAGGCTGAAGCAGGAGAATCCCAAGTTTGAGTCCAGCCTGAGCAACTCAGCAAGACTATCAAAAAATAAAAAGGGCTGGGGATATAACTCAATGGGAAGGCCCGGGGTTCAATTTTCAACACCACAACTGAAAGGGGCTCTTTTTGATAATTTATAGTATATGTGCTGCCGAAGTGAGCACTCTTTTTGATAATTTATAAAGTTTATTTTAAAACAATCCAGTTTGACACAGACTACTAGTATTAATACTTTTGAAGCAAGTCATTTTTGCTTAAATTTGAAGATCTTCACTTCTTTGTGCATTTTTATTTCCATGCCACTGGCAATACCATTTTCATAAACCATACCAGCCAACTAGTGGCAACAGCCCAAGCATATATGGGCTGAAGTGAACACATTTCCCACAGGTTTCATTTTTCGTTCACCTTTTTACTTATGCACACTACATATACTAGAATCCCTTCATGCTTTTCAAATTCTAACATGTATTTTTCTTAAACAAATAGTGTGAAAATGAAATGCAGCACATACAAACAAAATGCTTGTTTTACATTATTCATTAAGTTGACTTTGTTATAGGCATGAATAATGTTAACCATCTTAGATACTCCTAATTTGTCTCAGCCATAACAGAGGGGCATGTTATAAACTGGAATACATTTTAAGGCAAGAGTCTTGGCATCTTTGTACAACTGCTCAAGAGATGATCCATCAGGTCATTTAACCTAAGACAAAATAAGCTCTCAGGGAGCCAGCATAGAGACTACTACGTGAGCAAAAGTGATCATTTTAGAGCGGCTTGAATAGAAAAAGGGTGTTACATATTTAAGTCAAGCTATTAAGTCATTTAATCCCTCCACTAAAATAAAGCAATCGTCAAAACAAAACTTCCTATTTCAAAACAGCAACAGGTCAGTTTAGTAAGCCTCCAAGCATTATAATACCTGGTTCAGAAAATGTGTCACTAATATCATCATCTTTGTCATCTTCATAATCCTCCTCCTCTTCCTCCTCCTCGTTTTCAGAGAGTTCATGCTCACTTCCAAACCCTTCATCGTGGTCCTCATCATCAACATCCTCCTCATCCTCCTCATCTTCTTCAGGATTGCCTTTGGTTGGCTGTCCTCCCAAGTTATCAGAGACAAAAAGAGAGTAATTGTGCTCTTCTTTTTTCTGGGATGAATCTGAGACTGACATGCTAGTAGAAAGGTTGCTACTCTCTCCTACAGCAACTGACCCAGAACCCTCCTGGGGTAGGGGACTGAGTAACAGTTCCTGGGTTTCTTTGAAAGGCAAAGTGGGAGTGGCACGACCCTGAAGAGGCTCCATTCCCTTTTTCTCTTGTCTCTTTGCTACAGCTCCACAGTAGCATGTGTTCTCCTTTGCTGCATCCGTATGAGCCTGGCTCAGCAAGGGCCGGCTCTGTTGCACTGAGCTGATCTTTACTTTCGCCTTTTTTACATAGTCCTTACATTCAACATGAAAGTTCACCTTTTCATTGTGATACATGTTGGCTTTCACCATGATTTGTGTGCTTGAAGTGGGTTTATGTGCTTTTTGGACACAGTCTGACAAAGGAATCTCAGCCTGAAGAGTCTTTGAAGAGCACACAGGGGCAGCTGCTCTATTTGTGATCTTTTTACCAGGGAATGAAGAGGGCAAGGGATTTTGTTTGACACTGAAAAGTGAATCAGGATAATAAAGAGAATCAGAAACAGACTGAGAGTCCTCACTATTAAGCTGAGCCAAAGTTGGAGTTTTACTTATGACCTCTTCATCTTGGTAAGGGCTAGAAAAGTCATCAAGACCCAAGTAATCCACTTCTTTTGTTCCCCAGATGTCACAGCTGGTTAGTTTGGTGTACTTGGTTAAGTCTTCACAGTATGTATCCCACTGTTCCCAGTTTGAGGTTAAAGCACCCTCATTATCCAGGACATCTGTGTAAGACTCCAGATTTTCAATGTCTTTGCAGTCCTCCAAAGAAAGGAAGTTGTCTCTAGGATTCTGTTGGTAGTTCATCTCTCTATCCTAAGAAAAGTTTAAAAAAAGATATCACACACCATATTTTAGGAAGCAAATATCTGCCTCCAACCTCACTTGCATATGTCCGACCTCTAGTCTGTTCTAAGATAAAGGCTACTGACATGACACAGTACTATTCCATATACTTCATCATTTACTTGGCAACAACAATGGCAACAACAACAAAAAAAAAAAGAGGGAAAATAATGTTCCTTGAGAGGTTTGAGTATGGCCCAAATGTTGAGCTCTTAAACTTTACCATAAACATTCTTCCTGAAGTAAGTTTATGCTTCTTGGTATTAGGAGCATTTGAGGACCTTTAAAATAAGCTTCAATTGGGTGTGATGTACATGCTTGTAATCCAAGCTACATGGGAAACTGAAGCAGAAGGATCTAAAGTTCAAGGCCAACCTTGGCACCTTATCAAGATCTTGTCTGATAATTAAAGTAATTTTTAAAACATCTGGAGCCAGGTATGTAGCATAAACCTCAATTCCCAGTGCTTGGGAGGCTGAGGCAAGAGGTTGTCAGTTTAAATCAAGCCTGGTCTACACAGCTAGACCTTGTCTCAAAAAAGAGAAAGGGGGTTGGAGAGGCAGCTTAGTGATGGAGCATTTACTCTGGGTTTAATCCCTAGTACCACACATACAAAAAAGCAACAAATAATGATAATGATACTCAGGCTGAAGCAGGACCGCCTGCCACAGGCCAGTGTGGGCAACATGATGAGGCCCTGTTTCAGGAAAAACAAAAAACAAAAAACAATTAATGGCCTTACCTTTATTATAAAAAAGATGTATCTTTTTAAGCAGGAACTTAAAAAGAGGCAAAGAACAACTGAGAACTAAACTCAACCATAGAAAAGATTTTTTGGAAGACCTTTTAACAAATCTTGCATATGGGAAGTCAAGTATTCCTAATGTTTGGTTAGTTGATTTTAGAAGCATGGTCTTGCTATGCAGTTCAGGCTGGCCTCAAACTTGTTGGTTAGTTGATTTTAGAAGCAGGGTCTTGCTATGCAGTTCATGCTGGCCTCAAACTTGTGGCAATCCTCCAGCTTCAGATTTTCAAGTGCTAGAATTATAGGCATGTACCGCCATGCTTGGCTCAGCAATTTTTTTTTTTTTTTTTTTTGGGTACTGGGGATCGAACTCCAGCCCTTGTGCTTGCAAGGTAGGCAGTGGAACCACTGAAACAAATTCCTAACCCTTGGCTCAACATTAAAAAAAATTTCTTTTCTTCTTCTCATGAAAACCTGGACTTCAAGATACTTAGATAATCTTTTTTCTTAGTTTTTGTTTTTTTTTTTTTTTGGTACCAGGGATCGAACACAGGTCCTTGAGCTTGCAAGGCAGGCGGTAGAACCACTGAGCTAAATCCCCGGCCCCTTAGTATCTTTGATGTGTCCATATATCCTTCTAAAATTACTAGGCCTATACTTACAAGAATCAAACCTGGCCCAAACAAATCTTTTTCCTTTTTGAACATTTACAGATTTAAGAACTATACTACAACACTTTTAACCCAAATCAATCAAAGCTAAAACCAAGAAAATGTTGCTTACCAGTTCGTACATGAAATCTGGATCGGAACTGTTTGCTAAGAGATCTGTGCTCATCAGAGTCTGTTCTGAAAAGGTGTGGCTTCGAAAGGCATCCCCAAAAGGCGGATCCATTCCGCTTACACTAGGCTACAACAGAGTGATTTTCATTTTACAAAGTTAAAGACCACTTCAAGACCAATTTATTACACTTTATCTGAAAATAATTTATTTTCAAAGATAATTCTGTGTTTTTGTACTGTATAGTACACTTAAAGAGTTTCATCTAGCCAAGGACCTGAGTTCAATTCCTGGTACCAAAAAAACAAAACAAATCAAAACAAAAGAGTTTCAACTAGCATTAAACTCTGGACTTAGATGAGGAAAAAACCTAAGATACATTAGGAACAGGGAAAAAAAAGGAGTAGTAACTGTTAAAAATAGCCAACTTCAGGGCCAGGGATTTAGCTCAGTGGCACCATGCCTGCCTCGCAAGTGCAAAGTCCTGAGTTTGATCCCAGGTACCAAAAAGAAGAAAAGGAAAAAAAATTCCATAGGCATAACCATAAAAAAAAATCCCAATAAATGAGAGTATGGGCCAGGGATTTAGCTCAGTGGTGCCAAGGCACCTGCCTTGCAAGCACAAGGTCCTGAGTTTGATCTCTGGTACTGGAAAAAAACAAACAGAAAAAAATAGCTAACTTCCAAAAATGCTAAAGTTTATTTAGCCACCAGAATTAGCATATAATATCTGAGTACTTTTATTTAGTCATGCAACATTTTTTCCAAATCCATCTCTAATAACATACTCTAATTCTAATTTCCACCTCAAGCAGAGACTTTCCTGCTATTTCTTGCTCTCTGCAGGGGTCTCACTCTGTACTCCTAAATGTGTTTGTCCTATTTCCCAAAAGAAACTGGAAGACAATTTGGATATCTTCAGTCCAAAAGAGGATCAACAAAATTCCCCCCAAATCTCCTGAAATATGACCCCAGAAACATAGACATGAGCAACGAGTCTCCATCCTGATCCATGAAAAGGGTCCAGTTCATTTTATAATAAGAAAGAAAGAAAGGGGGGAGGGCAAGAAGAAGGGAGGGAGAGGGAGAAAGAAAGGGAAAGACAGAAAGACAGAAAGAGAGAGGGAGAGAGGAGGGGGACAAGACTGAACTAGGCCTGGAGTGGTGGTGCATACCTGTAATCCCAGTTTAAATCTAACCTGAACTACACAGTGAGACCTTAACTCAAAAAACAATAACAACAACAACAAAAGCTTTAGCTCTCACAGTTAATTTCTCCTTTTTTTCTTTTTAGCCTTTTTAATATTTCAGTATCTATCCAAATCACTCCAAAGTTAGGGCTCATACTCCTATAGTAGCTCAAATAATAGAAAGGCCTCAATTTGAAATCTACCTCCAATGAGGGATGAGGATGAAAAAGAGTATTTTTTCTCTCTGCCGTTTTTCTTCTGTAATTTTCTGCAGAAATTTTTAAAAATGTTATCATTTGCTTATTATACTTGTCTATTCATATACCTTCTACTTACCAGAAGCAAAGCTTTTCATATGGTACTTTCCATTCCATCTCTTTTTTTCTTATATTTTCCCTAGCCCTACCAAGCGTATAGTACCTTAGCTTGAGAAAAAAAGTCGTATAATCCTAAATTCAAGTATTTAATAATCAGCAAACGAAATCTTGTTTGGACAAGACGTCTAAAAGGTGATATGCAATCTACTTGGCACAAGCATTATGAGTTCTTCTCTCTTTTAAAAAAAAAATTATTTTTTGGTACTGGGGATCAAACTCAGGATATGTGCTTGCCAGGTAGGCACGGCGCCACTGAGCTAAGTCCCTGGCCCCTCTGCTGTCTTTAGTATCTGCTAGCATCTCCTCTTTGTTTCTGCTGCCTGCTGCCCCGATTCCCCAGACAGTATCAACAACTGCTGATTCCCTGTGCTCAAGGGATAGTTCTATATGGCCCCAAATAAGACCCCTCTTAAGAGTCTCTGCCAACTCATTATTTCTGTTTCCCCACACACTAAAACAAACATTGGTCAGGGTTACAAGCTAACTGCTAGAAGGGGAAGAGAAGTAGCTTGGATAAGCAGAATGTGAACTAATATTTATTGTTTCAGTTACCATCTCCAACCCAAAATGATCTATCCAAAGTAGATGCTGTACTATAATCATTCCTAGACATGTTTTTCAGGCTCTGTGTGTGTGTGTGTGTGTGTGTGTGTGTGCGTGCTATATGGGACACAGATGAGGTGAGGCTAAAGTCCCCTACTGTTTCCTTTTACTTCTAAACCAGTGCTGCCCACAGCCAGGTACAGATAACAGATGCATTTTTGAGCTAATGATTATGGTGAGCACCTGGTTAGTCCCAGGGACCAACCCCAAGGTCCAGTTTCTTATATCTGGGAGTTGATCAGTGCCTGAAAACCCAGGCAAGATTTGTTATCACCAGGCTCTGTCCTGGCTTGAGAGAGGCAACTCAGAATATAAAGGCAGGTTGACATTAGTTTCCAACTGTCTCAGCTAGACACCTATTTTAAACTGTCATAAACAGAAGAAAGAGTAGGAAATAAGTTAGAGGAGATAGAAAAGGGGCTACTATGGGCAGACTAATTTTCAGGGAAATTTGTTTAACCCCCATAAAGGTAGCAGATCTACCCACCTTCTAACCTATTCACTGTGCTTGCCATATCAAATTCATCAAAGTTAAAATTGCTGTTACAAACACAAAATACTAGTAAAGGCGCCAGACCTAGAAGCACGTGCTTGTAATCCCAGCCCTTGCAAGGCTGAAGCAGGAGGATCAATGCAAGTTCGAGGCCAATCTGGGCAACACAGTGAGTTCAAAGCCAGCCTGAAGTGCATAGAGAACCACCCCCCCAAAAAAAGGCCAGGGATTTAGCTCAGTAGTTCCACAGCCTGCCTCGCAAGCACAAGGTCCAGAGTTCAATCCCCTGTACCAAAAAAAAAAAAAAAAAAAAAAAAAAAAAAAAAAAAAAAAAAAAAAAAAAAAAAAAAAAAAAAAAAAAAAAAAAAAAAAAAAAAAGACAACCAAAAAAATAAGTAAAGGCAATAGAAGAAAGGACATGTGTTCGAAGCTAGTTGAGATCAGAAACAAGAGTAATATGTCAAGTTGTGTTGACTCAGAGAATTTACAAAATCAATGGTATTGACTTTCTACACAGGAAAAAAAAGAAAAAAAAAACTTTGCATCTACTCTGTATAATTTACCTGAGGCATTTCCAAGCCCAGAGCCTTTGTGTCCAATTCCAAACTTCTTTTTTTCTCGTTTGCAAATTCCTTTCCAGCTTTACTTTTAATTCCAAGATGATTTTCACAGTAAATAGTAGGTTTCCCCAGAATCCTTCAATTCAACTGACTGGATCACTGCTTTTTTCTTTTTAATAATTCTGTGCAATTCTGTCAAACAACACAGAGTAATTTCACTGAGCTTCACTGCAAACAAGTTAACCTTTCAAAAATAATATTAGCAAAGAACACTGTACACTAAACATTAAGTCTTATGGGTTATACTTTCAAAAATTTAATCATGTCGGCCAGGCTTGGTGGCGTGTGTCTGTAATCCCAGCACTTGAGAGGCTGAGGCAGGAGGATCACTGTGAGTTTGAGACCAGCCTAGACTACACAGTGAGTTCCAGGCCAATCTCAACTACATAGTGAGACCCTGTCTCAAAAAAACCAAAAAAACAAAAAACAAACAAAAATTTAATCATGTCTTAGTACCAACTATTCTGAAATTCACCATTTCTTCACTAGTTTGCTCCTAAAACAGGGTTGGTCAATAACCAACTGTTTAACATTTTTGAAAATCACCCAACCAAATTAGCATACCCTCATATTTCCTGTGATTTGAAACATGTATTATACTTAACCTTTTACTTTATGTTCCTTATGAGGAAACATATCTCAATATTAATTCTATCTATTATGTAGTTATTAGTGCTAAATTAATCTACATTTTCTTTCATAAATTTATAAGATCAGCAATAATTACATAATACAAGAAATTAAAGCTGGGTGTGATGACGTATGCCTGTAATCGCAACACTCCGAAGGCTGAGGCAGGAGGATCACTGTGAGTTCGAGACCAGCCTGGGCTACATAATGGGTTCCAGGTCAATCTCAACAACATATTGAGACCCTGTCTCAAAAATCAAAAAAAAAAAGCAAGAAAGAAAGAAAGAAAAAAAGAATTTAATACGTCCTCTACGTTAAATAAAATCGTTATTTAAATAGTATATATACCAACATTATTCTTTGAGTTATAAGTAGAGATTGTGAAGAATTACTTCAGCATGTTTCAGAAGGGTGTATGATGGAGGAATAGAAGTGAGGATCACTTTGCATAACGGTTTAAAGGGTTAAATTAAAATTTATGATTGCAGATGGTATGGTACAGGTACTTGAAGGGGTAGTTAGATGTTCACCCCCTTTTCCTATATATGAAAATGTTAATTAGGAAGAACATAACCTCTTCTAAATCAGTACTCCATCCAGGATCATCAGCATCAACCCAGAAACTTGTTAGAAATCCAAAAATCTTAGGTGCCAGCCCCATCACTACAACAGAAACTTCAGGAATAGGTCTTGGCAAATTGTTTAGTAAGCCCTCAGGCAATTCTGATCCTCACTAAAGTTTAAGGACTGCTATCCCATGCTTCCTCTCATGCAATCTAGATGAAATGTCATTTTCTTAAATGTAAAGAGTTAATTTGAATGTGCCCTCTGTAGTTCTCACATTCTCTGAGCTAGTGATATATTATTTGAATTTCAAAGAACTCTTGCTAAATAAATAAGCAATGGATGAAAAGGGACTCAATAACTGTTCTACTTAATCAGATCAATAAACTGACTATGATTTGTATTTCCTGGTTTCTAATTTCTGGTGCGCTCTCATTCTCAGCTCACTGGGCCAACCTAAAAAATAATGTGTAACTTCCATCCTAGCCCTAAAAACAATGTAACAGTCCAAGTAGATTGATCCCAGCTCCCACCAAAGGCGAATTCTTGCTCAGATGACCCCATGCCTTGGTTCTACTACTGAAATGCAGTCGCAGTCCTAACTTTTCCCTTGATTCTTATAAGAAATAAGATCAGTAATCTTTTCAAGACCTATTACCTAGACCCCAAGAAGACATTGAATGCAAGTCATTCAACAAAACGGCCTAGTGAAATCCTGGTTTATAACTTGAATCTTTCTAGAAGAAAGGTCTGATATCCTCTAAAATCTGAAAACTACCTGGGATTACAGGTGTGTAATCCTAGCACTCAGGAGGCTAAGGCAGAAGGATTAAGGCCAGCCTGAACAACACAGAGAGATCCTGTCTTTAAATAATGAAAAAAATTTTTTAAATAAACAAAACTGAAAACTTATCCTTACTACAACAGGACTACGGACTCAGAATAGACTGAGTCCCATTCAACATACACTTACTGGGATCAAAGATAAAACTCTACCAGTAGCCTAGTTTATCAGGGAAATGTTAACTAAAAAAAGTTTTAGTCACATAGCTTTCATTTCCAAATTACACAATACTTAGTAACAATATTTCTTTATTTTGATTTTTTTTTTTGTACCAGGATAGAACTCGGGCCCTTGCACTTGCGAGGCAGGTGCCAGAATCACTGAGCTAAATCCCCAACCCCTTAATAAGAATCTTTCTAAACTTCATTTGTCTCATCTTTAGGGAAGCTGGGTATCATGACACACACCTGTAATCGCAGAGCTTGGGAGGCTGACGCAGGAGGCCAGCATGGGCTGCATACAGAGTTCAAGGCCAGCCTGTATTACACAATGAGACCCTGTCTCAAAAATACAAAAAAGAAAAACAGAGGGCTGGAGATTTAGCTCAGTGGTTCTGCCGCCTGCCTTGCAAGCACAAGGTCCCGAGTTTGATCCCTGGTATCCGGCCCCCAAAAAGAAAAAGAAAACATGGAGGAGGATGGGGTAAGGGGATGATAAGGGAGGGTAAAAATGATCAAAATGTTATGTGCATATATGAATTTGCTAAAATGAAACAGTAAAAGTCTAAAAATAATTTTAAAAATATAAATGGTATTACCTAGCAGGAAAAACCACTATTCTTTTCTGATTACTGAGATATTTAAGTCATGAAACTTTCATACAAAGTCAAGCACTTCTTTGAAATTTTAATTTAGAACATCAAAACAAACATGATTTAATGCTGTTAAAAAAAGAAAAGCACTTGTTTGGGAAGATAAGAGATCTGATTCCAGATTTGATTTCATAATTAAAATTAAAAAGCCTTATGAATTAAGGCAAGTTACTTAAGTTTATGCCTTAGCTCCCAAATCTAAGATCTAAGTTTTTCATCTTAACTATGTAACAGGGATATTATGAAAATTAATGAGATTACTAGGAAGGAGTTATGAAAATTAATGATATTACTAGGAAGGAGTAATAAAATAAATTTGAAAAGGTGATTATTATCAAATATATTTTGCTGGGCCAGGGCTTTAGCTCAGTGGTTCTGGTGCCTGCCTCACAAGCGCAAGGACCCGAGTTCGATCCACAGTACTAAAAAAAAAACAAAAACAAAAAAAAAACAAACAAAAAAAGAATATATATATCTATAGCGCCAGTGTTTGTTCCATTAGTAGTGCAGCTCAGAAATTCAACATCTGTGACATTTTTTGGCAGCAAAGCTAAATGTTTTTAAAAGTGCGGATTCCCAAAAAAAGGGTATCCACTAAGTAAAGGGTTGACCTTGTTCACCTGAGTACTGAAGGTCCTAAGAGTTGCTTCTCCTAGTCTCTCAAATAGGACGGGGGAAGGACCAATTGTTCTCTAAGTAATGGGACCCTTTTTCAGTAATAAAACTCTCCCAGTTTCTAAATGAAACCAGTTTACAACAAATTATCCTTAATATTTTGCACCCATTTCCCAGAAATGCTTAGTACTGTTCCAAACATTTCTTGTGAAATAGCCACGAAAAACAAAATTCCCACCTAAAAGAAGAAAACAAAACAATAAAAGCTTTAACAACAATTACCACTATACAGCATTTTCCATAATGATACGCTGCTCCAAAATTATCCTGAGGGCCATATATTAAGAAGACATTGGGCCAGGGATTTAGCTCAGTGGTTCTGCCGCCTCCTTTGCAAGTACAAGGTCCGGAGTTCAATCCCCAGTACAAAAAAAAGAGACATTAATGCTTTAGTGGCAGAATTACAGAGGAAGAAAGTATAACAACTTGCTTTTCTAGATAACTTCATGCTTTTTCAGGCCCCAGAATATCCATATTTTACACAAGGTTTTGTTTTATTTTGCTTTTTTTGGTACTGGGGATTGAACTCAGGATCTTGCACTTACAAGGCAGGCGCAGTGCCACTGAGCTAAATCCCCGGCCCTTTACTCAAAGTTTTGATATTAAAATATATCAAAAACAATGTTCAGCCAGGTGCAGTGTTGCACACCTGTAATCCCAGGACTTGGAATGCTCAGGCAGAAGGACTTCCATGAGTTTGAGGCTAGTGTGCATTACATACTGAGTTTAAAGCCAGCCTGGGCTACATGGTGAGACCTTGCCTCAAAAAAAAAAAAAAAATGTTCTGTGGTGGTGCACACTGTGATCTTAGCTACACAGAAAGCTGAGGCAAGAGAATTTCAAGTTTAAGACCAGCCTGCATGAGAGAGAGAGAGAGAGAGAGAGAGAGAGAGAGAGAGAAAATGTGAGAGAGAGCGCGCAAGGAGAGAGAAAGCAAAAAAGGAAAGGAAAGAAGCAAGCAGCAATGATCTAATTTTCATTATAACAGAGGAATATGTTTTCCAAGGAATATTAAATGGTTACTCAAATCAGAGTTATAAGGTCTAAAAAACACTACAGTACATAACACTGTCTACTGCATTTACTGCAGGAATTCTTAGAAACTTTTAAGGTGCTTTTTAAATTACAAATCATAAGGGGTAAACAAAGCAGATATCATTTCCCAAATTTGATGATAAAATCTTCCTCCCTTCCCTGAAGACTATTCTCGTCTAAGGAGAGGTAAGAACCAGGGAAAGGCTAAATTTCTTCAGTAGCTACTTCCCTTCAGAGCTCTGGCTCATCAGTACACAATACAGTTCTGTGGATTTCTTAAGAGAAATGAACTGTGGCCCACCAGAAATAATACTTTGTTTGCTTTTTTATTTTCTAGTTTTTTTTTTTTTTGGTACCAGGAATCGAACTCAGGACCTTGTGCTGGCTAGGCAGGTGGTAGAACCACTGTGCTAAATCCCAGGCAGAAATAATATTTATGAGAGTGGTGGTACATGCCTCTAATCCCAGCACTAGGGAGGCCGAGGCAGGAAGATTGCCTCATATGAGGTAGGGGCCAGCCTGAATTACAAAGCAAGACCCTGCCACAAAAAACCAAAAAGAAAAGAAAAAATATTTACCAACAGGTTTGCTGTACTTGGATGCAATAAAAAACATAACACTACCTCCTAGGCATAAGAAAACATTCCTGAAACTGAATGGAGCAATAAGAGCAAATGGCTAATTTTTAAGCAGCAATGGTTCAATCTGAAGACAGCTATCATTTTGATTTCTTTCACAAGCTTTCCTATCTGTTCCTATCATGTGTGCGCATGTGTATGTGTGTGTGTTGTACAGTATAAATCAGACAATGAAAAAGATAAGACAGTAGGTGTAGTCAAGGGCCTTCTTATAAAACTTTATCTCTAAAGACTGTTCAAACCATTAATCATAACTCTAAAAGCCAAATCCAAGCTGGGCATGGTAGTGAATGCTTGTACTCAGCACTTGGGAGACTGAGGCAGGAGAATCACTGTGAGTTTGAGACCAGCCTGGGCTATACAGTGAGTTCCAGGTCAGTCTCAACTACATAGTGAGACCCTGTCTCAAAAAATAAAAACAAAACAAAACAAAAGCCAAATCCAAGAGCTATCTTGTGTGTCCTAAGCAGCTTACACACATCCAAAGCTCCTAAACTGTGCCCCTTCTGAATGTGAGATTTTTCAGCTGGTTCCTGAGTCTACATATTAAAAACAATCATGCAAGAAACAAAAATCTCTCTCTTTTTTTTTTTTTTTTTTTTTTTTTTGGTACTGGAGATCAAACTCGAGATCTTTGCCCTGGCACCACTGAGCTAAATCCCTGGTCCAACAAAAATTTCTTTACAATGAAATTATCTTCTGAATCAGCAAATACTGTATGTGATAGCCAGAATCCCTGTATCACTTCCTTTATATGACACTAGCTTAAGCCACTGATCCTTTTTAGTAACTGGAAGGACACATTTCCTCATCATGGTAAGCTGCCCTCTGAGTCAACCAACATTCATCAGAGTAGATATTTAAAAATTTTTGACACACCCATTGGGATGGCTATTATCCAAAAATGAAAAATAACAAGTGTAGTGGAGGATATAGAGAAATCAAAACTGTCAGGCACTGCTGGTGAGAATGTAACGGGGCAGCTGGTGTGAGAAATACTTTGGCAGTGCCTCAAAAGTTAAATATAGAATTGCTGTATGATTCAGCGATTCCATTTCTAGGAATACTGTATACCTAAAAGAATTGAAAGCAAGCATTTCAAAAGATATGTATACAACCATATTCATAGTAGCATTATTCACAATAGCCAAGAGTAGAAACAACCACCAGATGAACAGATTTTAAAGATAGTATATAGATACACAATGGAATATTCAGCCATAAAAAAGAAACAAAATCCTGATACATGCTACAGCAGGAATGAAGCCTGAAAACACTATGTCACATAAAATAAATCAGACACAAAAGGTCAAATATTGTATGATTACATTTACATGTAGCATTCAAAACAGATCAATTCATACAGAAAATGGGATATAAGCCAGACGTGGTGGCGCACACCTCCTGTAATCCCAGCACTCGGGAGGCTGAGGAAGGAGGATCTCTAGGAGTTTGAGACCAGCCTGGGCTACATAGTGAGTTCTAGGTCAGTCTCAACTACATAGTGAGACCCTGTCTCAAAAAAACAAAAAACAAACAAACAAACAAACAACAAACAAAACAAAACAGAAAATGGGATATAGGTTTCCAGCATTTATAAGTGTTATTATTTTAATGGGTAGGAGTTTCTATTTGGGATGACGAAAATACTCGAGAGACACACAGTGGTGATGGTTATGCAACACTGTCAAAGTACTTAATGGCATGGAATTATACACACTTAAATTGTTAAAATGGAGACTTTTATGCACATTATACTGCAGCAAAATTTTTTCTAAGTTTTTAGCTAAAGAATATCAAGATATACTGTTAGATAATTCATATACTATGGTTTATTTTTATCTTTCTTAATCTTTGCTGGTTCATGCCAACATTTTTTTCATATGGTCAGAGGTTTTGGTCTTCTCTCTGTTGTCTTTAACTTATACTATATACATACATATATATATTCTAAGAGATAGAAACTACCATAATTCCTAATTGAATTTATTTCTGCAAGGCTTAAAGAAAGGAAGGAAGGGGCTGGGGATTCAGCTCAGTGGTTCCGCTGCCTGCCTCACAAGCACAAGGAACGGACTTTGATCCCCAGTACCAAAAAAGAAAGGAAGGAAGGAGATAAAAGAATGAAGGGTGAAAGCAGGGAAAAGGCTGGGAAGGGATAAGAAAGCAAAAAGAAAAGATGGAAAAGGAAGAGAAGGGAAGGACAAGGAAAAAGAAAGGTGGAAGAGAAGAGGACACAAGGGCAGGGAAGGAATTAAAAACAAAAAAGGAAGAAAGGCTAAATCACTGATGTGTTAAATTAAAAGGTTATACAATATGTGTATTCCATGTGACTTCCTTGACAAAAAAGACAACTTAATCAGTTTGCCCAAGACCCACCTGCCATACGGATATACACTCCCCATCTGTCCTGCTATAATGATATGTCTCACAACAATTTAAACTACTCTGATATGCAAGAGTTGAACAAAGTAGTCCTTCAGATTATTACTAAATGAAGTTACTACCTGTTTCACAGTACAGAAGAAATCAGAGATCCCACAATCTCCAAGCTACTAAGGAAGGAAAGGAATACACTGGGGGAGGAACATCCCTTTATTATGTAATAGGAATCCTATAACAGAACTGCAGGCAAGTCACTATAATCTCCAATAGCATCAATCTAGACTAAAATTTAGACACAGGCAGGTAAATCTCAAACTAAATGGTTACAATTTAGGTCAGGAGGGCCAGTAATGTAGCTCGGTGGTGCTGCACCTGCCTGGCAAGTACAAGGTCCTCTGTAAGACTCCCAGTACCAGAAAAAAAACAAAACAAAACAAAACAAACAAACATACACACACAATTTATGTCAGGAATTACTAGCAAGACTCTCAGTATATATTTTCCAAGTTCTCCTGCTGTTAATCTTTAAGACAGAAGACAGGGGAACACAAAATTAAGTAAAGAGAAGACATTTTTTTTTCCTAAATTAGGTAATAAAGATCATGTTCCTAGCCAAAGCAGTACTTAACAGTTGTGATCCTTTTGCCGTATGACCTTGCAAACCGTTTACATAGCTGGGGTCAATCTAACAGTCTCTTTTTTATCCTCATCATACTCAGAATTCTAGAAATATAGGGGCTGAATTAAGTTTGCCACAAACAAAACAATTAATGCTCCATTTTACTAAAAATCCTAAGGAGCTAAGAGAAAATATATCTAAAAGTGATCTCTCCTTGCAATGAGGTCTTAGAGGAAGACACAAGACCTTTCAGAATTTGTTCAATTTCTCTCCAAAGGTTTCTGCCCAACTTTAATCCTTGGGCCACAGAGACAGCATATGGGTATCTAGTTAAAGCCCTTCATGAGCGAACAACAAAAAAGACATTAAAAGCAGCTCTCTGGATCAATTTGACTTGGACCGAAGGGCTACTTATTATTTCTTAAAACTATCAATTAGAAGATACTAGAGGCTTTCTGCAGCATAAATTTCTGCAAGTTAAGCTATTCAGAGCACAGGAGTGTAGAATGATTCACAACAGCAGAGATTCTATGCATTTCTAACCCAGCCACCCTTGTTTCCCACTGGGCACAAAACACTGTGTGGCTAGAGAATGCAAAGCACACTGATAAAACTTGAAGTAATAAGAGCCAGGATTTTGATAAAGTAGCTTAATGAAGTAGTCAGTGTAAATACAGTAAAAGGATCATCACTATCCCCTACCCCTATCCAATCCTTCTTACACTAATAAAGATCAGCAAAGACAAGAGATTTGTTCAAGGTCATTCAGTAAATGGATGTCTCCAAGCAAACCTAGCATCACCAAGACCATGCTCAGTCCCTCAAAGATGATTTCTAAAGGACTCCTAAATTTACACCTTCAGACAAACACAGGGGTGCATGAGCCCTACCATCTGAGATCAGGGTCTCTCCATATTCACATTCTATCATCTCTCAAAGAAAATGCTATCAACCATCCAAGCATTCCTACTCTGTTGATAGTATCCCTGACATGAAGGGTTCATATCAGCCTCTTCCTGTTCCCCAATTCCTTTATTAAATAATGCCAATTTTTAAAATACACACAACACAGCCCACTCTATGTTCAACACAAATGCATCCATTTGACTTTGCCCTTCCCTTCCCATTTCCACAACTTTTGCTTGGCTCTCATCTTAAATTTAGCACTGCAATATTTGCCCTGCAGTCTTCCTGTCCCCAGCCTTTCCATTCTCCACTTCTTAGGCCCCACTCTAAAATTATTCTCTAGTCAGGTGCATACTTATAATCCCATCACTCGGGAGGCTGAGACAGGAAGATCAGTGCAAGTCTGAGACCAGCCTGGACTACAAAGCGAAACCTTGTCTCAGAAAAAATATTATTCTCCATATCTGCCACATCATACTAACACTGTGTTCCTAAGTTTTCACCAACTCCCAAATAACTCTTGGATAATTTCCAAAACAGTAAAGATAGAAGTGAAACTATCTTTCCAATCACATGTTCTACTATTCTTCTATAATGAACACTAATGTCAGCCTGATCTCACCATCTCCTCAATCCCACTTCACTCCACAAGGGATCTCCAACATGAGACTTTATCTTTCGTATCTTAAACTCGCATTTTTCTTTTATGGGTGTTTTTCGTTTTTGTGACAGGGTGTCACTATGTGGTTCAGAATAGCCATGAGTCACAGTGAGCCTCCTGTTACAGCCTCCTGAGTGCTAGGATTACAGGTGCGTACCACTACGCAAGTCCCATTTTTCCTTTCTGTCCTCACCCACCCCTTATTTCTACTAACAGACTGGAAAATCTTTTGAGACTGACCAGCCTATCTCATTTGTTTCATTACACTGCTAAAAGCAGTCCCTTTCCTAGGACATGTATGGACAAGCTGGCTACAATGACTCCCTAACACCACAGGTCTTTCTGGAAAAGAAATATGACATTCTTCATACACAATGAGGACATTACAAAAGAGTCAGTCATTCAATATGCATTTATTGAGCATGTTTATGTGTTCCAAAGTATCGTAGGGTAGCTTGTTAATTAAAGTACTGAACTTTTGTGGTATCATAGAATAAAAATAGCAAAAACTAAACTCCCAAATATTTTTTAATTTCCAGAAAGAGTTCTCTGAATTCAAGTAGATTTTAAAGACCTAAAATAATTCTTGTCCAGGAAGCAGAGAGTAGAGAAAGGAGTAGGATTAAAAATTATTTAAACCAACTGAGTCCAGGCATTGCACTAACATGTTCTTCATTTCCATAACCCCCATCTCTCATACACACCCTAGTGGGGCTTGGTTTTTTTTAGTTTAGCTTTGTTTTTTTGTAGATAGGCTCTCACAGTGTAGTTCAGGCTTATCTTAAACTCATGGTGATCCTCCTGCCTCAGCCTCCTGAGTTGGGATTACAGGCATATGCCACCATGCCAAGCAGACACCATAGTATTAATTAAAAAAAACTATTCAAGATGATAAAGATTTGAGTTTTAAAGAATAATTTGGCTTTCTAAATTGTTCTGTAAAAGTCTACAAACTATAGACAGGAATAGTGTAATTAAAAGCCGCAGCATGGAAACAGGCACTGTTACAAGAATGCACCTGACCATACAGCAAAACCTGAGTGAAATACCCACCATGAGACACAGAAGGCAATCCTGCTCTTAGGGATCTGGGCTCCTCTTCAAAATGTGTTTCTTTCTCTCTCAAATTTGACACTTTCTCAAAAATGGAATAAATATATGCTAGAGACAGCTTTCAGATTCCTTCCTACTGTGTCAAAGAAACCAGATAACACTGGCATGCGAGTGAACAGTAGATATGGAGGTTGTGGACACAGGACTACAAGGTTCTTAATACAGTTCTGCAGTCGTCTCTTCCAACCCTAAGAAAGGCTGAGTGCCTCTTTGGTTCTAATACCCCTGAAAAGGCTTCTTCAATGAGGAGTAAATGCTAGATAAATTTACTTTATAAGTGAATATTTGGAATTTCATTCCAGATGCCTACTTGCCTTCTTTAATGTGTAAATGCAAGATTTCCCTCTTACTTTGCAGGGATATTGTGATTCACTATAATATGTATCTAGCTGAAGCATAAAACAGACACTCAAGGCTGGGCTTGGTGGCACACACCTGTAGTCCCAGCATTGGGAAGCTGAGGCAGGAGGATCACCATGAGTTCAAGGACAGCCTGGAGACTACATAATGAGTTCAAGGCCAGCCCAAGAGTCATAGCAAGACTCTTTATCTCAAAATACAAGGGCTGAGGATTTAGCTTCGTGGTTCCACCACCTGCCACACAAGGTCCTGGGTTCCATTCCCAGTACCAAAACAAACAAACAAAAAAACCAAAAACAGACACTCAACAAATGGTGGCTATTTTTATTTTCAGATTCCTTCTCTAGTACGTAATGAAGTTCCTGGGATGCTGCTGCTATGAAGGTATAAACCCAAATTCAACTCAGAATATGACTGTCTAAATTCCTCATTTAATTATCACAAAAAAACTAGTTTTCTGGAATGAGAGTGAAGAAGGATTCCCAGGAAATCTAGGTAATTTAATACGCCTGTCCCTGGCTTTATGAGGGTTATTGTCAATTATGCTGGTTTAGTCAGCAAAATAATCTTTGAATTCACAAAGTAATTTATAAACCTGTTATTTAGTAATCTTTATACAATAAAGAATTAGCAGGTTAAAAAATAATTAGCAGGTAAATTACAAAAGGAGAAAGAGCCCCGTAAGAGATTTACTGCCCTAATATATGTTCAATTATGTATCACATCATTTTTTTCCACATCATTTTTATTATAGTTACTTATACTGGCTTCCCCATAGATTTTGGGCAACTTGAAGGAAGGAGTTATATAAAATCTATGCATATATCCATAATACTTTATACAATTTCAAAAAACACAAATAATTTGATCTATGGCACACTTGTCTCAAAAGGATTTAGAATAAATCAAACAGGGGAAGCAGACTATTCAACTTCTGAGAAAACATACACTACATATGGTAGAATCACCAGTCATCAGCACAAAAAGCAATCAGAGGTTGGTCAAATCCCTTCACCCGACTCTTATAAATTAATATTTATCCAATCAGAAGAAGGGATAAAATTCATTTATGTTAGCTCAATGGTTTTTAACTTGGGAGTCTGGAAACAGAGATGTTATGCTAAACTATAAAACAAAAGTAATAGGGACCACCTTAACAAATGTACTCTCCTAGAAATATGCACATTTAGAGCTGGGTGTGGTGGCACATGCCTATAATCCCAGCACTTCTCAGGCAGAGGCAGGAGGACCACCTTGAGTTCAAGGAAACCTGGGCTACACAGTGAATTCAGGGACAGCCTGAACTACAAAGGGAGCCCTTGCCTCAAAAAACAAACAAACAGGGGGCCCGGGATTTAGCTCAGTGGTTCGGTGGCCTGCCTTGTAATCGCAAGGACCGGAGTTCAAACCCCAGGACCAAACAAACAAACAGGGCCGGGGATTCAATGCTTCTGCTGCCTACCTTGCAAGCAGCAGGGACCTGAAGTTCCATCCCATCACCATCCCCGGTACCAAACAAAAGAAACATGTACATTTAAAAACACAAGGCAAAGTTAACTGAAGATTTAAGTCAGAGAGGTCTCAAACTGGCAGAAATCAATGCCCACAAAAGGGTTCTAAAACTTTAAATTTTAGTATAACTTGTAATACCTAAATCTTGGAAAGAGCATATATGCCTGTCAACAGATGAGTAAGGAAAATATGATAATTTCTACAGATAAGAGTACTACTCTGCCATAAAGACAGACAGACTTAAGGCATCTGTAGGGAAATGGATGGACCTTGACAAAATAATGTCAAGTGAAATAAGCCAGATATACAAGTTTAAATATGGCACGGGAGCTGGGCATGGTGACACATGCCTATAATCCCAGCATTTGGGAGCCTGAGGCAGGAGGATTGCCCACAGGTCCAAGGCCAGCTTGGGCTAGTGAGTTTAAGGCCAGCCTGAACTACATAGTGAGAACATGTCTCAAAAAACTTTTTTAAAAAAATTAATTAATTAAAAAATTTAAAAATCACATGGTTTCTCTGATATGAGAAGCGCAACAGATGTAACAGGAAGTAGGACAGTTCTTTACAAGTGGGAAGGGGAATGAGAAATGAAGGGAGGGGGAGAAAGGGAAAGATAAAAATGAGAAAGAAAAAATGGAAATATAGTTTTTCCCAAATAAGCAGAGGAACAGCAGCTGGAAGGAACAGGGAAGGATGGGAGAGAAAGGGGACAACAGAAGAATTAACATATGTTATGAGTGCCAGGCATTTAGCTCAGCGGTTCTACTGCCTGCCTCTCAAGCGCAAGGACCAGAGTTCAATCCCTGGACCAAAAAAAAAGATATGTTATGTACATGTATAAACTCCCCCATGATACATGTAATCATTATATACTAGACATGTACTAATAAATTTTTTTAACTTTAAATTTTAACTGCAAGCGCTTCATTTGGAAATTTCATGTAGGGGTCTGATCTGACAACAGTGAGAATATATTCCTGGTAAAATGGTAACTGGTACTAATGTGAGAGTTATCTCCTTTAAATTGCCTTGTGCTCCCTAGCTTGCTCCAATCTCTACCCAGTCCCATTTTACAGGTGGCGGGCCAATCTAAATTGAGAGATGCTCAGAACCATACAGCTAGTACAAAGCCTGTTTGTGCAGATAGCTACTCTGGGACTTTCACCCTTGACAGCTCTTCAACTTGACCTTCAAATAAAAGGTAATTAAGGTTAGGAGAGGTATTTTAAAAGTCCAGTGCATAAATATTTACAGCAGTATTATTCACAATAGCCTAAAATCTAGAAGAAACCCAAACATCAACTAGTAAACAGGTAATAAAATTGTGCCAAATCCATACAAAACAAAGACTCAAGGACTATGTGAAACAATACGAGTATCTCAAAAGCGTTATGTGAAATTTAAAGTCAAACTAAAAAGACAACACATGCTGTGATTGCATTTACTGTATATGACATTCCAGAGAAGAAATCAGTGACTGGGGTGGGGGTGCACACTAGCTGCAAGAGGTGCACCATGGGACTCCGGAGTGATGAAAATGCCCCAGATATGACTACAGTGGTGGTTAGATGATAGCATATATTCAGCATGTATTCGTTAAGATTCAAAATTGGATGAACTTTCTTTTCTTCTTTTCTTGCACTACTGGGGATCAAATGAATTTCTTTTTTATGTAAATTATATCTCAACAAAGCTGATTTTTAAGAAGTGTTTAGAGATAGGCATGGTGGCACACACCTGTGATCCTAGCACCCAGTTGAGGCAGGAGCTAGCTGAGAGTGCAGAGTCAGCCTGGTTATATGCATATCCATGTTTATTATAGCAGTACAGTTGGTAATAGCTCAATCTTGGAAATAGTACAAATGCCCATCAACTGACAAATGAATAAAGATGTAGTTTATACAATGGAGTGCTACATAAAAAAAAAAAAAAAACCTGAGACATTTCCAGCTAAATAGATGTACCTTCTCAAATGGGAAGGGGAACAAGGAAAGGAGAAGAAGAAAAGGAAGAAAGAGATAAGGAAAAAAAAGAGACTAGAGAAAAAAATGAAAGCAAAGCTTTTATAAATAAGGAGGGAAGAGGGGTTGAATGGAGGGGAGGGGAACGGAGGGGGGAGCAGTAGCAAGATATATCATGTACACGTACAAGTTCCTAATGGTGAATGTCATCATTATGTATATCTAAAATGTACCAATAAAAATAATAAAACACACACAAAAAAATAAACAAAAGGCAACATCATGAGTTCAAGTTGAGCCTCAACTACACAGAAAGACTCTGTCTCAACCAGCCCCTCCCCACCCCAAAAAAGAGGTGTTTAAAAAATATTAGCAAACTACACAGAAGAATCCAGGCTTAGTGGTACAAGCCTGTAATCCCAACACTCTGCAAGGCTGAGGCAGGGGAATTACAAATTAAAGCCCAGCCTGGGCAACTCGAAGCAAGACCACCTCGAAATTTAAAAAATTTTTAAAAGGGCTGGGGATATAGCTCAATGCAAAGGCCCTGGGTTCAATCCCTAGTACTACCAATTCTTTTTTTTTTTGAGACTACCAATTCTACCTGGGAAAATCTGAGGTTTGAACTGGATCTCATTATAAAACAATTTTAAGGTACACAGGAAGTAGAAAATACAGCACATAAGTAGTCATTCTGTAACAGCCTATAAGTGGCAATTTTGAACACAAATGAAAATGTTTCATAAAAAGAAATTCACAGAAATAGATAATTAGTACTTGGATAAGTATCAATGACAGGCTGATTTTACAAGATTGCCTAAAAGGAAATCAAGTCATGGATATATATTACTATTCATATGCAAAATAGTCAGGTAGTAGGAAATAAACTATTTTGTTTTAAAATAAAGCAAAATGAAAGATAAGGGTCGAAGTGAAACCCTAAGGGAATAAAGAACAGAAATGAGCAGGAGATGAACTAAACACAAGGGACACATAGGGTCAAAATTAAAGGTACCCTGGAATCCACAGATTCGAAGAAAAACAAGAGGAAGTGGGTCATACCTTGACTAGGGTCTAAAAAGAAAAACTAAAGCCAAGGATTTAGTCAATCCCCAGTACCAAAAAAAAAAAAAAAAAAAAAAAAAAAAAAAAAAAAAAAAAAAGGAATTAACAAAACCCCAAAAAAAAAAAAAAAAAAAAAAAAAAAAAAAGAAAAGAAAAGCTAAAAACTAGAAGAGACCAACCAACAAAAGTCAAAGGAAAGGAGACCAGAGATCTGACAGTAGAGCAGTCTCTTGCCTTATCTCAAGCTTTTCATACCCACCCCTAACCTATACGTCTTTACCTTTTATACTTCTTTAACTGGACTAGAGTGCTTTCCTCTCTATTCTTCAAAACTTAGTTCAAATGTCACTTTTTTTCTTTGTGAAGCTTCTCACTCTCCCAGGCAGAGTTAGAAGTTTCTGTTGCATATGTTCATGTTTTGTCCTGAAATACTGCCGTAACAACTGGCTGCAATGGTTGTCTTTCTTCCCTCTTCCCTAGTGTATGGGGCAACTCTAGAGGAGGATTCAACAGTAAAGACAAAAACCTTACTAAAAAGCAGTTCCAAAACCGTGTAAGTCCATCACATTATATACAACATAAGTAGGATGGCAGACCCTCTTCTCCTAATTCTTCCCCATAAGTATGCATCAAGGACCTTTTTAAAGTTAAACTTTTGGTAATAATATTTTAAATTTCTCAGTAAATGATAACCTTTTGATGGAGAAGGCAACAATTTCCTCAGGAATAGTGTGCAGCAGCCAGAGGAAATTTTAAACTCTCAAGGTATAACTCTCACCAAAAAAAAAAAAAGAAAAAAGATGATGGGTGACACGTGCCAGTAATCTCAACACTCTGGAGGCTAAGGCAGGAGGATCACAAGTTCAGTCCTAGCCTGGGCAATTTAGTGAGATCCTGTCTCAAAATAAAAAAGAGTGGGGATATATGTCAGTGCAAAAGCCTTGCGTTCAATCCTCAGTACAGTGGGTGGGGGGAAGTGTAAGAAGAATTTGAAGAACACTGGAAGACAGACAAGAAGTCGGCTAGCTCAAAAGGCCTTCACAGGAAACTGTCAAATATACAAAAGAAAAGTAGTTTGGTTTTCAAAAAAGTAAATGATAGGATGATCAGAATTGCTCAGAATTAGAAAGGAGGTCAGTAGTAGTTGAGAAAGTTGTTCAGGGAGGAAAGTTCCAATACAGATTTTGGAACAAAGGTCATAAATTGATGAAAAGTGAACAAATTTTTTCTGGTGGTAATAGAACAAACAGTATTGTATCCACAAAGTGTCAAGGCAATTCTCTGCACCAAACTCTCTCCAAGTATAGCCTGATCCTTGGGGCAAATTAAGTGTGAATGATTTTTTTGAGACAGGGTCTATGTAGTTCAGGCTAATTTTGAACTCACTATGCAGCTGGGCTGGCCTTGAACTCATGGAGATCCTCCTGCCTCAGCCTCCCAAAGTGCTGGGATCACAGGCATGTACCACTACACTCTGCTAGGCAGAAATCATTTTAGTCTTTCTCAAAAAAAAAAAAAGACCCTACTATATAGGTGCAAAATTATCCCAAGTGTACAAGCAACAGGTTCTATTCCTATCTGTCAAATACCCAGAACCAAGCATACTAATGACAAATCTAATGAACAAAGCACAACTTTTTTGTTTGAGAGGTGTGTACACCAAGTCTAATAGAATTTACTTGAAAACAAATTAACAAAAAACTAAGGGTTTTTAAAAAGACATCATAAAATCTTTATTCTTTATTTCTTTTAAGGCTCAACCTTACAGGCTTTCTGACTGGACCATAGTAATTAATTCTTCCCTTCCCAGTAAGAAAATTCCAACATCTCTATAATGGTAGACTTTATTACCTTCTAAATGACATGATCCTACCAAAGTATACATTTATTTAAACAGCTCAAGATGACTGCACTGCAGTGAGCCAGGGAGAGGACAGAAATAAAACAGACACTCTGACCAAACAGCTCATAGTTTAATCAGAAGACAAACACTATGCTAACAGACAAGTGCTAATAAAGATAAAGTGAGAAGGCAAGGATGCCAAAAAGAAATTGGAATCCAGATTTGAGAGGTGGTCTCAAAGCAGATATGGTAATGTATGCCTGTAATCTCAGCACTCTTAGAGGCTGAGGCAAGAGGATCACAAATTCCAGCCTGAGTAATTTAGCAGTTTAGCGAATCTGTCTCAAAATTAAAAACTGAAAATGGCTGTGGGCTGGGCATCTAGCTCAGTGGTGCTGCTGCCTGACTCACAAGCGCAATGCCCTGATTTGATTCCAGATACAAAAAAAAAAAAATGCTGGGAGTAGAAAGCTCCTGGGTTCAATCGCTAGTACTGCCCCCCCAATAGAAAGAGATGTTTCCACTTAACATATTCAAAATACACTAGCTTGAGAACATAGTAACTAAAAATTTCCCAATATCTTTCTGTGACACAGAAATAATGATTAATTCCTACCACTGTAAATTAATAAACAGATTACGAGATTACCCATTGACATCTAGCCAGACAGTAAACCTGCTTTCAGTTCAGGCCAATAATAGCCAGGTATTGGTGGTGCATGCCTGTGATAAAGGAGGAGTGCCTCACGTCTGAGATCAGCCTGGTCTACACAGTAAGTTCAAGGCCAGCCTGAACTCCATAGTGAGAATCTGTCTCAAAAGAAACAAAAAGGCCAATATATTGCACTGAAACTTTTTTTTTTTTTTTTTTTGAGATAGGGTCTTGCTCTGTAATTCAGGTTGGCCTTAAACTCACTATGTAACTCAGGCTGGCATCAAACTGCGGCAATCCTGCTGCCTCAGTCTCCCAAGCGGTGGGACTACGTTCATATGCCACCATAGCTGGCTTCTATTAAAATTTTAATTTTCATAAAATCCAGTTTAAGTAAACGAAAATGAAGAAACATTATATAAGAAAAAAGCAAAAGCTGTTAACGAAGAAAATATGTGTGTAAACTTTTTAGACTAGAGCTTCTTTGCTTCCTTGGATGTTAGCAACACTTGATATTTTCCAAAGAAAAGGAAATGCAACCTCTATCTTTTGAGGCTTTGAAAAAACACTTGCCCTAATGTTTAGATAATTCTACAAACATCTTAGGTAATGGCACAATCTAGGTGTGATCCAAATCCTTATGTATCTGTGAAGAACTATAGGTATTACCTGTTCATTTGGAACGGCATTCTAAGAACAGCAATTCTGTTTTTTTGGAAGTGACTTGCTAGCCGGGTGTGGTGGCACCCATCTGTAGTCACAGCACTTGGAAGGCTGAGGCAAGAGTATTGCCACAGGTTTGAGGCCAGCCTGAGATATACAGAGAGACCCTGTCTCCAAAAAGAGAATGCATCTCTAAAATAAATGGGATTTGGCAAGTGTGGTGGTTCCTTCCTATAATCCCAACATTCACGAAACAGAGGTAGGAGTATCACAGCAAGTTCCACGCCAGCCTGGGCTACACAGTGAGTTCAATACCAGCCTAAACTACATAGGGAGACTATCTCAAGTAAACAAACAAATAAATACATAGGGTTTATACTAATATTTGCTTTAAGCAGCTGTTCAGGAAAGCAGCAATAAGAAAGTGAGGTAAAAATATATAGACTACAATGATGCTATATGCCCTTGTACTAAATTTTTTTGTTTGTTGGTTGGTTGGTAGCAGGGATTGAACTCGGGCCATTGAGCTTGCAAGGTAGGCAGCGGAACCACTGAGCGAAATCCCTGGGCCCTATTAAAATTTTTTTTTAAGGCAGAAGATATATAAAGTTGGCTAATGCTCTACCACTATGACCTGAAATGTATATTTACATACTCTACAATACCTTAATATCACACTGCTTAAAACTCAGTAAGCAAGTCAAGGGTTGCCAAACAATGGCTACCGGCCAAACAGAGCCACAGCCTATTCATGTAAATAGTTTTATTGTAATATACATCCTGAATATACTTTCTATGGCTGTCTCCTTTTTTTGTTTTTTCAGACAGGGTCTCACTATGTAACTCAGGCTGGTCTTGAACTCACTATACAGCCTAGCCTGGCCTCAAACTTGCATTAATCCTCATGCCTCAGCCTCTTGTGTACTGGGATTACAAGAGTGTGCTACCATGCACAGCTCTTTGGCGGTTATCAGTTATCATTCTATAAATTGTAGGACTAAGTAATGGTGAGAGAGACAATATAGCCCATAAGACCTAAGTATTTACTACGTGATTCTGTACAGGAAAATGTCTGTTAATCCCAGTCTTAGAATAATCAGAACTAATGATCTGACAAATTTATGATTAGTCTATAAATTTATGTATGGAATAAGATAATGAGTGAATACGGTCAAAGAGTCAATGAATTCTTTCCCAAAACATCCAACAATAAACTAAATGGGAAAAAGCCTCTGGCTGATTCATCTAAAAATCTTACAACTGCCACTTATGACTAAAAATTAAACTTTAAAAGCAAACAGTGAGGCAGGCATGGTGGGACATGCTTGTAATCCCAGTTACTTAGAAAGCTGAGGCAGGAGGACCAAAAGTTTGAGGACAACCTGAGCAACTTAATGACATCCCATCTCAAAATTTTAAAAAAGGTCACAGGAGTTGCTCAGTGGTAGCGCTTGCCTATCATGTGGGTTAAATCCCTGAACCACAAAAAACAACAACACAAACAACTACACACACAGAAAAGGTAAATTTCTCTTAAGCTTTTAAAAACTGTGCTATAATAATAGAATAACACACAAATCTCTTGTACTTCCATTGTTACTTCTATTTAACCACCACCAAGATGTATACCAGTTCTTTATTTTTTGTATTGATATCCTAGAATCTCTACACGTCCAACCAGTAAACTACTTAGATCACTGACTTTATAAAATGTTTTCACTTAACAGAATAAGAAGGTAATAAGAGTAGCCAAAATCTGTTCTGGATGTATTTGGTCTCTTCTATGTTCGTATGTCGAAAAATCCCAGAACCTGGCATGGCTGCATTGCCTGCATTTCCAGCACAGGAGGATCACTTAAGTCCAGGAGTCCACCACCAGTCTGGGCAACATGGCAAAACTCTGTCTCAAAAACAAATAAAAATAAAAATCCCAAAGCTGCTATAGCAGTCATACAAAAGAACTACAACCAAGTAAGCTGTTAGATATACCAGCTATTCCTAAGAAAAAGCTAAGCAACAGTAACTGACTTTATCGGCTAATGTAACAATGAAAAAATTGCCTTGACCAATTATTCTAGGTATCAATGACACAGTTGTTTGGTTTTAATTTTAGCTACACTCTTTTATAAATGATTATGGCACTGTAAAGGGATAGGGTTCAGAAAGCAATACAATATCGATAGTAAAATACAAACTAGAGTTTCTGTAAAATATTTCTATAAAGTATTTCTAGAATACCATACAAATTATACTGAAAAACTAAAAGTTATCAAATAATTCAGGGCTATATTTTTATATATCATTATCATTCTTAAAAGCACTGTGAGTCAATCATACAAAACTAATACCAATAAAACCCGATTAATTCATTTATTTACCATTATTTTTCTCCAGTTGACAAAGGAGATACTGTGAATTCTTAAAATAGTTCTGAATAGTCTCGAATGATATAATGAAATGTTCCTATTTCTGAGTTCTTAGCCAATAGCCTGGGACCCTTGACAATACCACTGTAGTTACAGGTTGTAAGGCGATGTTAAAATAAGCTTAAATTAATAATTTAACAAGGCCAACATGATGAAAATAAGCAGAATATAATTAAATAAGTGATTTTCTGATTACATACTCATACCACTTTCTTCTTTAGTATCTCAACTATTTTAGATTTAAGAAAACAAATATATGTAAAAGTACAATCAAGTGACAACCAGTTTACCATAGACTTGAGATTTACTCAGAAATCTTATTTTATGCTTTTAAAAAAGAATTAAGTTAGACCTTACTCCTCTTTCTCACCTGCTGGGCATTTTCAAGAAAATATCCTAATGAACGTTCAAGCTTAAATATTTTTTTCAAGGCTCATTTCTCACATGAAGTTGATTTACATGAGTTACCAATAAATATGATCAAGATGGGCAAATTACTAAGACTAGGACAAGTTACGGGGTCAAGTCTTTAAAAGGTATCTGGATGAAAAAATGGAAACCCCACCCAGCATTCAACTTTCTAGGCTTTTCTATTCCCAGTTTTCTCTCTATAAAACCTAGAAAAGCAGAACTTCCTCCTCACTGCCTGCGTAAAGGCCTGGTATAGAAACTCAGATCGCTTTATCCAAGTACCTCCTTTAAGGCAGTCTTAAGGCTCAAGCCTGCTCAGAAACAGCAGAATGGTTGGCCTTCTCACGTTAAAGGAGGGCGATTACAAGGTTTGGCGGCCGGATTTGTCAGGAAGCGCAGGGCCGAGCAAGAGGGAGAATCCAGAGGCTAAGCTCCATCTAGTCCCAGGAACCACCCCCAGGGGAGGCTTGACTGCCCTCAGTACTTCCCTGCCTCCTCAGCTGGTGGGAGGAGAGCGGTAGGTCGGGGTCAGGTTCCCCCAAGCTACTTCCCGGTCCGATGGGACTCGCCTTCGGACACCCGAAACGCCCCCGGCCCGGTTCGCTCGCCCTTTGCCCCGTCTCCTCCCCTCAGTGACCCACCACCACAGGTCCCCTCCCATCTAACATGGCCGCCCCTCCTGGCCCACCCCCGGCACAGCCTAACAAATTGGGGGTGTTCGCGGCACCGCCTTCCCTGCACCCATTGGTGCAGCAGCCTTGGACGGCCTTCCCGATTGGACACCACAGCCTGCCCCTCAGTCCCGAGGGACCCGCCTCCGAGCTGCTTCAAGCTGCTTTGAGAAGACAT
>NW_022900921.1:24541372-24561585 GCF_012274545.1 Fukomys damarensis | reverse complement strand
GCTCCGGCCGTGCTACCTCATGGGCCAGCGGCCCTCCTCCGCCCGCCGCTCGGCTGGCACCCCAGTCCAGGTCCCTGCGAACTCCGGGCAGTGAGCAGCGACGCTTACCTGTAGGTGCGGGGTCGTCTCAGGGGCTGGGTCCGATTGCGTTGCAGGGGCCGCGGCCCCTCTCCATGCTGCCTTGGGTTTGTTTTGTTTATGTCCTTCCTGACGGGTTCCCGGAAATCGCGTGACTCTCCCCCCTCACGTGGGCCGCGGCAAGGAGGAGGAGGAAGGCGGGGGCCGACGGACTCTGGCCAATCGGGAGGCGTTCTACAGCTCAGCCAATCAGGGGCTTAGCCTGGCATAGCACCCTTGTCACATGACACCAGAGGGGCGGGATGCCGGGGAAAACCAGGAAGAGAGGGCCGATCTGGTACGCGGTGCCTGCGACTCTTGGTTTGGGCAAGGGCGGTTCCTGATAAAAAGCCCTACAACTTTGTAGGGATGTTCCTTTTCCGAAGCCTTTCATAGCCAGCGCTCTATCTATCCTGAGAACTACGTATCGAGGCCTGGAGTGACCTTATGTTCATTTGCAGTTTTAAGTTGAAACTTTAAGAAGCGAAGAGAAAGTTCACAAGGGTACTGGATAGATGTTCTGTATTTTGAATAGCCTTGTCATTCACTGAGCGGGACCTAGCTTTCAGTTTGTTCGTTCATTCACTGATGCAACTAACATTCAGTGAACACATACGACGTCCCCAAACACAAGGATCAATCAGACTGCGTGCACCTTTAACAGAGATTTGTACAAAACTGTACAAATAGAATGCTAGTGGAAGCACCAAGACACGCCTTCATAACGTGACTTTAAGGTTATCTTGTGCTTCCTAATTCTTTTTAAAACGCCAGTGTCTTTTGAAACTATATTATGTAGTAGGTTCATCATCTCAACTAATTCTCCCTACAAATACACGAAATAACAATGATTTGTCAGATGGGAAAGTAAAGCTCAGATGGATCATTTGCCCAACGTCAGACAGCTTAGGTAAATGACCTAGCTAGGACTGGAACCTAGGTCTTTTGTGCTTACAGAATGCTCGGCATAGAATTTATCGTGTGCAGCAGAAGTTTGGTTTTATAAAGCACAAGGAAAGGAAGACTGAAGAACAAAGACAGCTGGCTAGATTCCTTCAGGATACCAGCTTGATGCTCTCTCGCTATGCCCTTTCCCATCCCCTTCCTTTCTGGTACAGGGGACAGAGCCAAAGGCCTTGCCATGGAGCTACATACCCAGCCTTTTTATTTTTTTATTTAGAGACAGGATCTTGCTAAGTCGTTCCATTGCCCAGGCTGGGCTCAAACTTACCATCCTCCTGTCTCATATTATGCCACCTACTGGTATGCGCCACTGTGCCAGCTTTCTCTTAAGATAAAAGCATAACTCCCCTTTTCACTGATCATGAGAAACAATTTAAAGTCAATGTAAAAACTGTGAACTTGGGAATCGAAGTCTTCCAGAGCCAGGAGATACATAGCTAAGTTGTAGAGCTCTTGCCTAACATGCTAGGGAAATAAAGATTTCTGTGTAGGGTGACTATAGTCCCAGTTACTTGGGAGTCCCTTTGAGCCCACGGGTTTGAGCCCAGCCTGGACAACATTGTGAGACTCCCATCTCAAAACAAAACACTTCCAAATCTTCAAGAGGGCTGGGACTAGCAGTGTTTGTTCTCTACCCTGCAAGTCTGGCATATAAACAGTCATTATATACTTGTTGAACGAATATCCTGGATCTGAGTCCTTGCTCCACGTGTGAATTAGCACAAATTATCTTCTGTGAGGCTCTTTTCAACCTTTGTAAGGAACTTACAGGGTTGATGTGAGAACTAAGTAGTTCATATAAAGCACTTACCATAGTGTCTGACATACAGTTAACATATAATGAATGGCAGCATTATATTGTTTGAAGGGCATCATTTGGAAAATCTGTAGACTAAAAGGACAACTGTAGACTTTAGCAGCTTAACAGCCATTAAACAAATACTTCTGTACACATAATTAGGTAGGTATATAGAGATAAATACCTAAAAGTAAAAATCTCTCTCTTGTATTCCCTTTAATGGCAAGTACACAAGTAGGGCCTCAATACCTAGTGAAGTAGTGAGTACAGCACAGGAAATGACAGGATTATAATTATTTTCTTTATTAAGTCTAACACATTAGCAGTTTCCAATTTTAACTGGAGTTTAAAATCCAAACCAAAGGTCAGGTGTGTCAGTGCACGCCTGTAATCCAGCATCATTCAGGAGGCTGAGACAGGATGATCACTATGAGTTCAAGGCCAGCCTGAACTACATAGCAAAGCACCAACTCAAAAAAAAAAAAAAATCCAAACAGAAAAATTAGCTTGGTAAACTTAAGCCAAGTTCTCTGGCTTGATAACATTAAATCCCCATGAAATACATCAGTATCTTTTTGTATAATCCTCTGTTTGGGAAAGCTCCAGCAAATGGTTAGCTTTTCCATTGTTACACTGCCCTCTGGACACAGGCATTTCATCTCCTCTATCTGGCAACAGTTTCTTGGGGTCAAGGAGCAGCAGCCAGGTCCATCTTCTAGTAGGAGGTTCCTCCCATTGACAGCGCTTACTGGTGAATTATGTTGGATCCCTGCCTTTGCATTTTCTGTTATTTTGGGAAAACGATAGTATTGGCTAATGGAGACCTTCCCATCCAGGTTTGTTAATGACTCTATTTTGCTCTAAAGTGAATGAAATCACTGGATCCTAATTGATTTGTGTTTCTTTGGGTTTTATCCAGCCAGATTCTGCCACAGTCAAAGTTGGCAAGAAATTGGGACTCTGGAATAGCATTGGCTTGAGGTTCAGGAAGCTATTGTTTTAGCCACAAAGTAGTAACCAACTGGCATCCCACTTTCAAGGTGTTTAACCATCTTCTGTATAATAATTTGCATGTGGGGATATCTTAAATCAGGAAAAAAGTGTTTTACACAAATATGAGAAAAGGGGAAACAAAGCAATAGATATTTAGGACTCCATTGAGTTCTTAAAAATAAGTCATTTCTTTTTGATGAGGTAACAACATATATTGTATAAAATTCAAAAGGTTCAAAAAGGTTTTCAGTGATTATTAAGTCTCCTTAACCATGTTCCCTGGGCACTAATTTCCCCTTCTCAGAGGCAGCCAGTTATCCACACATGCTCTGTGATTCCTTACAGAAATATTCTTTGGAAGTGCCAACATGTCCAGTTTAAACCTTGATGTACAGAAAGCTGTGGCAGGAAGATCCTATAAGCCCAGTGCTTCAAAACCAGCTTCAGTAATACAGCAAGCTCCTCTCTCAAAAATAAGACACAACAAACCTTGATTGTCTGGAATACTGTTCATGAGGACAGGATCTTAATATAAGCTGTACCACTAAATGTGAGACACATGCCTCTCTGGCTTCCAGGCTCTCCACTATGAGGAATCTGCACCAAAAACTGGATATACTTCACAATCCTAGCTGTAACAGCAAGCCTACATCATACAAGAATTAAAAACAGTTGCTAGGCATGTACAGCAGCCCTGGAAACTTCAAAGAATCAAAATATGCCATTAAGAAGACTGAAAAAACTCAGGTGGCACAAAAAACTAAGAAATCTGTCAAGTGTGGTGACACATGCCTGTAATCACAATATTTGGGAGGTTGAGGCAGGAGGACCATGAGATCAATGTCAGCTTTATCTATATAGAGGCCAGCCTGAGCTACTGAGCAAGACTCTGTAGCAAAAACAAAAACAAAGCACACACCCAAGAACATAAGAAAGCTTTTAAAAGTGGTTGTCATAGGTCCTAAATGTCCTCATAACCTAATGTTTACACTGTGACTAAGTCCTTATTAGAACGGATTGAGCCCTGCCTGCTGATTATGTACACATCTTTTTAGTAATGTCATCTTTTTGAGTCAAAATGTTTTCTTTCCAGACTCCTCTGGACCTGTGTGGTATGTTCAGATTTCACAGCTTCAGAAGTGAGATTAATTAACTCAAAACTGGAATATCTCCAGGAAAAGCTGTGTCTCTCTGACACTAAATGACTTTCTTCCAAAGACTGGAGTATTGCAGAGGGTGAATCTAAATGAGATACATATTGTTGGCAATTGGCATCTATCCCGCATTCATCACACCTAAAAATACTCTTTGGGAGAAGAAAAATCAGTTCTTCCCACCGCCTGATCTTTCAATAGGTCAATGTTCTTTGTGTGATAGCTCTGATTCTGTGAGAGCTGTTTTACTCCTTCCAGGAGGCACTAGGTTCTATTCCCAAATACTCTTGCCTAGACTACTACTAATTTATTTATCCCGATTCCTCAACCTTCCCCACTTTCCAGCACCAGGCCTGCCATACAACAGAAGAAGGTTTGTTATCTGAAGAACAAATTAAGATCCAAATCCTATCCATCCTTAACATATCAAGATCCTTGCTCTTGCTGGGAATGGTGGTGCACACCTGTAATCCTAGCACTCAGGAGGCCAAGGCAAGAGGATTGGGAGTTCAAGGCCATCCTGTGCTACATAATGAGTTTGAGGTTAACCTGAGCCATGAGGGAGACCTTGTCTCAAAAAACAAATCTTTCCTGTTTCAGAGAATCTTGTTTCTGTCGTATCTATTTCAGTCTTCGTCTCTTTTCTTCTACTGCCCATGTGAGCACTTGTACACAGTGCTTTACATTATTCATGTCATATGCACCTGTGTCTTTTCAATGCAATCAAGTGGGTATAAACATTAATGTATCTTTGAGTTACAGAGAATGCAAAGCACTTCATTAGATCATATATTTAAGCCTGCCTTTAGTTGACAGCTAGGGGAAGGAAAGGGAGAGAAAGAAACTGACATCTGTAGAATGCCTAATGTGTACACTGAAGACATAGTGGTTGCCTGGAGGAACTCCAAACCCAGTGAAGGAGACTGATGTGGAAAGCCTACCATCCAGCAACAGAATTCATAAGAAGGTAGCCAGAGCATAGTTAGAGCAGGACACATGGATTTCAGTACTACTTTCTGATTATCTTACATGAGTAATTTACTAAGCTGTCTGGTTCTTTCTGTTCTAATTTGCCATGTGAGTTGATTTTGAGAATTTCATAAAGGGCTTAGTAAGTAAAAGGTGTCCCTCCTCCACCTTCCAGGGAGGAATATGACTGGAAGCTTCTTAGAAGGGAAAGCAGAATAATAAAGAGAAGCAGGTAGGCATCTCGGTTTCCTATCATCTTCCCACAAAGCATTCCTGTCAAAATTGTTTTGTTTCTTTCACTGACTAAAAATTTGTAGGATAAGAAGTTGTCACAGTGATTTGGGGTTTTTCAGTTTTCTTTTCTTGGGGGGGCAGTGCTGGGCTAAACATACAATGTTGGTATCAGCAGCTGTAACTGATAGGAAACCAGGAAGCCAGGGAAGGAGAACAATTTAGCAATTGTAGCAAAGACTCCCAAGGGACAGGTACAATAAGACATTCTGTTAGTGAGGCCAGAAGTAGGAAGATTAAAACAGCAAGTTGAGAAACAGTGATAAGAAGCAGGAACCAAGTCCTCTAGCCACGATAACAGTTTGTTGAACTACAAATAGGTACACACTGCAAAGGACTACATCTGGTGTAACACTGTGAAGCTGGATTCCCAAAGGAAGAAAGTAAAGAGATCACAGTGGTTACTGAAGGAAAGAAGTAAAAAGTTCAGCGAATTGGTGCTGTTAGGGGATCCTATGTCAATAAAGTTTTTTTTTAACCTGCAAATTCACAAAGTCATAACTTTCCCTCACAACGAAGTGGGAAACTCAGGAAAGACTATGTTTACAAGTTTCTGGAGTTTAGTTTTAATCTTGTTTTCATAATGCTAGGACTTTGAGATGAGATGTGTCAAATAAATGGGTACACTATTTCACAGCTACCACAGAGCGACTAAGTGAAGTGCATTGACGGACACGAATACTAACTGCAGATTCTGTCCTACACCAGAAGAGCCAGGAGGAAGAGTCAAGATCCCTTCTTGGGGCCAGGGATTTAGTTCAGTGGTTCTGCCACCTGCCTCACAAGCCCAGTTTGATCCCTGGTACCAAAAAAAAAAAAAAAAAAAAAAATCCCACAGGGCAGCCTGCCTTTCTGCAGGGAGGGCTGGTTTCCTCTTGAGTGAAGAAGTATCCCTTCTTCACTCAAGAGGAAACGATAATTCTGGAAACAGAATCTGGGTGAGCTGGGCTTGAGGAGGCCTCCGGCCCCCTTACCTAGCAAACTTTTCCTTTATGGCACAAGAGAAGCCACCTTTGGGAAAACTGGGACTTGAAGTAGAGGTTAGGACAAAGTAGGGAGTGGTTCTCTCCTCCTCCTAACAAAGTAATGACCAGGATCTGCTCCTATAAAGGACATCGGAGAAGGGAATACCCAGTAGGTGGATTTTTTCTCTCTGGGTAGTGAACAAAGGTGCTGGGATTAGACAGCAATGCACAGTACTGCTCTTTGTCCCATACAATCCATTAAAATCTGGAAAAGCACAAGATGACACATGGAATGGGACTGGCAGGTAATAACCACTAGTTTAAGGTTAGCTGCTATCATTATTTTTATTATTATTAATTATTTTGGAAACAAGGTCTCCCTATGTAGTTCAGGCTAGACTTGTACTGTGTACCCCAGGCTGGCCTCAAATTTGAAGTAATCCTCTTGCCTCAGCCTCCTGTGTGCTGGGATTATATGCATGCGCCACAATACCTGGAACAAGCTAGTATTATACTATTAACAATGATTCTGAACTTTCTTGAGGGTCTGAAAAATGCCTTAAACTTGCTCCCCAGAAAAATACAAGTACACATGCATCTAACTCTGTAGAGGTTTTCAGGGGGTTACAGACATTTGTGGACCCCAATTACAAACAATGAGGTCAGAAAGACACTCCCCAATATGCCGGACCATCTGTATAATTTGTGGAGCAAGCTGCAGAATGAAAATGCAGGGACCCTTGTTCAAAAATTATTAAGAAGAGTTAGGAGATATAGTTCGGTGGCAGCACAGAGGCCTAACATCCACAAAGCCCTGGGTTCAATCCTGAACACTGAAAAACAATTTTATTAATAAATTTTATTTTATTTTATACCATTTTCCCCTTCAAGCCCCCTCCCCTACCTATGTACAGAACAGAAAAAATATTTTAAAGACAAAATTATTAAAAATTTCAACACAGTGAGAGCCAAACATCAAACTGATCTTGGAACTTTGAGCCAGACAGTTTTACCCTTGCTTTAAACAAACTCAATTCCTAGAGACTAGAATTTACTAAATTTGAAAGCTGACCTCCCACAGGACTCTTTTTCCAAGCCACCTGACAATAAATGAACATTATCGAGTACCTATTTTGTGCAAAATTGCAGGGAGCAAACACTTGAACCAACCAGGGATTTGATTGTGATGCTAGAGATAAGCAAAGGTGGCCATGAGAACCCAGAGGGACCACAATTTTTCCAGGACCTGATCCTGGGAACCCAAGGCTCAGTGAAGAGGACTGGAGGTATTCTGGCCAAGAGAGGAAAGAGATGATGCCACTTTCTCAGGGCCCTAAATATGCAATGGAAAACTTGAAAGTTCCACTCTGCTCCCATCTTTCAGAAATGCCAGCAGAGAACATGGGGTGCTTGCACATTTCCTTGGCCCAGGCTGCTGCTATCCCAGGTGCTGCTGCACCAGACTGCAGGAACTTAACTTGGGGGGGGGGGGCTGGAACAACTCACACCAGAGCTACTGAGAAAAACCAGGGTACAATTTATTTGCCTGTGGACCTTGAGGTGTGACAAAAGTAGCTAGGAACCACATTTGGGCTCTGCAGGAGAGGGGTGACCATTTCCAAACTGGGTCTAAGTGGAAGCTGGGCAAGAGAAGGACAAAGGTTGGGACCCTAGGGTTAACAGGAAACTTATTCTGAAGCAGCCAAAACAAACCCTGCACAACCAGGTTTAGGGTTTCTAAATGGCCTCCAGCCTCATTTTCAGTAACCTATTGCTTTGCCTTTTTGGCTTCTTCATAGAAGGTGATGTAAAATTAAAAGAACCAGATGATTTTTCTAGGTTAGGAAAAACAACAAACACTGAAAGGCTGAAAGTGTGGCAAAGAAACTCAGACTGTAAGACCACAGTGGGTGTGGTAAGAATTTTACCCTGGGAAGTATCTTTGAGACTCAGGGACACTCTGATGTCCCCTGAACACTAACATTAGACTGTCCTGAGTTTAAATCCATTTCCTCTACCTAACAGCTTAGGATTTTGTGCCTCATATCCACACCCACCTGTTATCTAGACTGGCACCCTACATTCCCCTAGCTCCACCTGCTCCTTATCCTCCAGACCACACAACAGCTGCTCACTGGGCATCTCCCTGTGGAGACCTCAAGGAAATGCAAATTCAAATTGTCCACAACTGCACACTCCACCATGTCCACAGGTCTGTGGTGCTCCTTACACTTTGACCTCAGTGCAAAGTCCCATCTACCAATTGTGCCAGGAACCTGAGGGGCAATCCTTGACTTCTCCCCATGCCCTACCCCCTACACTGCCTCCAACCAACCACTGAAGCCTAACTGTCCTAGCTAATAAATACCATCTCGATGTAGTTGTCTCTCTGGCTTCATTCTTATTACCCTAATCCTGGACACCTACTCTCCTAGAGTCTCCAATAACTTCCTCCCTGGTCAGCCTCAAGTGCTCTGATCACTCATCTTTGCCCAGCTTCTTCATCCTTTAGCTTTACCTGTAAAGGTCATTTCCTTCAAAACCCACCCTCCACCATTAGTATTCCCAGTGCTCTAGCCTCACAACCTGCATTCCCCCACGCACCTTGCCGTGGGGCAGCCTGGCTCAGTAGAAATGCAGTGTTCTTACCTTGATTTAATCAGAATCTCTTCCTTGTGACACTATCCACAAGCAACCACTTTCTTTTTTTCAGTCCTGTGGATCAAGCCTAGGGTTTTAAGTATGCTAGGTGAGCACTCTGCTACTAAGTTACTATATTCTTAGCCCTATAAAAATCCATTATTTATTATTTATTATTTTGGTTTTTTGAGACAGGGTCTGAGTAGTTCAAACTGGCCTTGAACCCCTGGGGATCCTCCGGCCTTAGCCTCCTGAATGCTTGGATTCTAGGTGTACACTACCATCCCACAAAACAACCCTTTATCTTGGTTTTCCTTGTTCTACAAGGTCAGGAACTTAAGTCTCTTGTTTCATACAGGCAACGTATACACAAATAAGAGCTGAAAATACCTGTTCAATTCTGAAAAGCATTTGGAACATGTAAAAATAATCACTCTTAGCTTCTTTTCTTTTTCTTTTGGTACCAGGGATCAAACTCGGGACCTTGCACCTGCGAGGCAGGCAGCGGAACCACTGAGCTAAATTCCCAGCCCTTAGCTTCTTAAAATGAACTCGAATTGAACATACTTTAACAAATCATCTGTTCTGCTTGTTCTGTTTTGGGGCAGTAACCCGTAAGTAGTAGTACACTTTGGACAGTATAAACAACTAAGGAAGCCTTGTCAAAATCCTGACAACCATCTAAATAGAATCGGGCTTGCCCTCATGGGGTGGGAGTGTTGCTGAGGATCCACAGCTACTAGAGTAAGCCTGTTTTGGAGTGCGCCTGGGGCAGGGGAGTGGGATCTGGGAAAGAAGAGCCAACTCATTTCATAAATCAGGATTCCAACTGAAGCAGCTACGCAGCCCGAATGGACTTGCTTAGAGCTGTTGGTAATGGAAGAACAGTGGGGCTTTTTCTAACCCATGTGGGACCCCAGCACATTAATACCCTAGGCTTCCACTTTTCTATGTGGGCAGAATAAAAATCAATGTTCCCTTTTCATTTCCCATGCTGTCAGTGTGAGCACCGATACAAAAGGAGGCGAGTGTTTCATACACTGCAGGATCTGCACTCTGCCCTGCACAATGGAAGCGGCTAATCAGAATTTCTCTGTGAACTAGCTGATTTTCATTAATTCAGAATAGCTGCAGTGTTTTACAAATCTGACTTCATTTCCCCTAACCCTGAATTACTTGGAGAAAGAAAGGGAATGTGTATTACATAATAGTTGAAGAAACCACTAATATTATTCTGACAGTGGTCACAAACCAACCCCTTTTTCCTTCTCTGATTATAAATGTATTTGTTCTGTGTGGAAAAATATAAAAAAATTATAAAAGAAATAAACATTTTAACATCCTTAACTATTTTTTACTAGGCTTTTGTGTACAGCAGTTTAAAATCATGCTTTTCTGAACACATTCAATTATATTTTGTTATTAAAGTAACTCGCATTGTTTTTATTAATCCATTGCACAATATGCTAAAAATATTAAAATCATGTATAATTGCCATCCAGAGACAATGTTAGTTTTGTTGTTTATCTTCAATGCATAGTTTTTACGTGTGTTGTTTTGTTTTTTGAGACAGGGTCTTGCTACGCAGTTCAGGCTGGCCTTGAACTTGTAGCAAGCAATTCTCTTGCCTCAGACTCCTGAGTGTTACAGGTGTGCACCATGATAGCCGGGTTAGGCATACAATTTGAAAGAAATATTGATATTCCTTCATTTGGGTACAGCAGTATGACTGTAAGCATCTTAGTTTGGATATTAATGCTGCTTCCAATTAACTGTACTGTAATACACACTTTGATATTTTTAAATTGCATTTTCCTTTGAAAATTATGAACTTTCTTCAACTTTATACACTCAACTAGAAAGCTTGAATGAAGGCCAGAAGAAAAGTAATGCATAACTTTGGCTCAAGTCTCCACCTCAATTTTTTTCCTCATTGAGTTTATTGATACATTTTAGGCATACAGTACAGTTACAATCATCATTGGGATCTTCTACCTTTACATGACAGGTCTTGGACCTCATTTTTTCCCCAGACCCCTGCCCTCCCTTCACCCCCTCCTCCCTTCCCTATTTACAAACACCTTATTTCAATTTTTTCATTTTCTCAAATTTTTTTCTTTTCCCTTATTTCCTTTCTTCTACCCTTTCCACTTCCCTTTCACCTTTAGCTCTTTTCTTCCTATTTCACATTGTCAATTATACCATTAAGATCTTAGGTACAATTATAGTTTTTTACACCAGAGAAACTATTCAGTATTTACACACGTGACTTATTTATTTCACTTAGGAGTATATCCTCAATATGTATCCATTTTCCTATGAATGAATCTAATTTCTCATTCTTTATGGCTGAATAGTATTCCATTTTATTAAAAAAACCCATATCTTCTTTATCCAATCTCCAACTGATGGGCAAATGGGCTGTTTCCAAGTTTTAGCAAAAGAAACCATCAACAGAACTAAGAGACAACCTACAATGTGGGAAAAAACTTTTACCAGCTGCTCCTCAAAGGACTATTATCTAGAATATATAAAGAACTCAAAACAATCAGCCCCCCCAAATATAAAGACCCGATTCAAAAATGGGCATCTGAAATGAACAGACATTTCTCAGACAAAGAATTTAAAAACAGCAAGTAAATATATGAAAAAATGTTCCACATCCCTGGTCATTGGAGAGATGCAAATGAAAACAATACAGAGATTCCACCTCACCCCACAAAGAATGGCTGCTATCAAGAAATCAAACAATAACAAATGTTGGTGGGGTTGTGGGGAGAAAGGAACCCTTCTCCATTGTTTGTGGGAGTGCAGACTGGTGCAACCACTATGGAAATCAATATGGAGATAACTCAAAGAGCTGGGACGAGAGGTTCCATTTGACCCAGCCATCCCTCTGCTGGGTATCTTTCCATCTCCATTTAAAATACATTTGTTTTCCAAATTGAAGAGTTTGTAGAGAGATGGGATAACAAAATCATGTAAACTACCTAGATATCTTTTAAAATATAATTTAAATTTCATTAAGTAAAGGAGTGTTTGACTCTTTAAATTTCTGCCAGTTGAAATCCAGGGCTGAATTTTCTGAGTTTGAGCAACAATTTAAAATGATTTCCCAATTCTAAATCTGCCTTGGTAGAGCCAAAAAGCATTCTATTTTTGAAGCAACATCAAAGAAAAGATATAAAATATTATGGTGGGACAGCAATAAAGGTACAGAAAACAACCAAAAGGGCTGGTGTTGTACTGGTTCAGTTGATAGAGCGCTTCCCAGCACACAAAGTACTGGGTTGGATCCCTAGCATCACAAACAACAACAAAAACGATAAAAGAAACCAACAAGTCCTCAGACTCCATCTTCCAAAGCATTCCAGAAATACCACTGTCCCATAAGGGTTGGCAGCAGAAGGCAGGAAGGGTGTGGTCCCAGCCACTTACACTAACATTGATTTCCCTTCAGAGGTCAGGCCTGAGGACCTGGTGCAGATGCCTTTTTGAATTTTTTCTGTAACCCTCCAAATACAAATGACTAATCAAAAGGAAATCCATATGTAGAAAGGGAAAAAAAGGCATTCCTCTGGGTCCTATCTTAATAGAAAAAGACTGTCAGTGTGCCCCTGGAAAATAAATTTTGTTTTTTTGAGACAGGTTCTCACAACACTATGTAATTCAGGCTGTCCTTGAACGCGCAATGTAGCCCAGGCTACTGACTCAGCCTTCCTAGTGCTGCATGTAGTGCTGCATGATTACAGGCATGTATTATTACAATTTATAAAAGGATCTCCACCACTAACATTTGGTAACAACTTCATACAGTAGAAAGGGCATGTATTATCTTAATTTTGTAAATTAAAAAAACAGGGTCAGAAATTAAATGATTTGTCCCAAGTTACATAGCTAGCAAGCAGTGCAATGAAAACTGCAAACCCAGGATTCTTCTAGGCTAAGGATCATTTCAGGAGGCCTCACTATGTGAACCCGGAAAGGCTTTGAAAGAGAGGGATGTTTGAGTAGGGACAGAACTCCTTCCAGTTTGGATCCTGGGTAGCACCAGAGCAAGGGAATTGTAAAAGGGAGATTCATAAGCATCCGGCTCAGACTCCAGGGTAGACAATGTGTTGGCATTAAACAGTTCTATTAAAGTGAGGTAATGAGAGACCCTCTACCTAAGCTTACATATAAATAGCATTTAATCTTATCAAGAATTTCAGGGCTGGGGGTACAGCTCAGGGAGAACTAGGACTACTTGCCTAGTATGCCTGAGGCCCTGGGTCCCATCCCCAGACCTGAAAAAACAAACAAAACCCATAAACGAGGAAACGGCCTCTAGAGTAAAGTGACTTCCTGGGCAGAGGGCATTTATTGAGTTTTCCCTCAAAATCTGAGTTGGTTTCATCATTCCATTTCAGCAACAGTAATGCAGCTAGATACTGGCACAGTTGCCGTACATGACCTTTAGGAGCTTATACTCATTCTTTCTGAGAAGTCTTTGATCTCCAATTTGGGTAGAAATTAACACCTTCCTTCTTTAGCAGTGGTCTCATGCTTTATTCTGAGGCCATCAGAGCCTCTTCAGGAGAAAGTTGCAGTAGGGTTTATAGAGAACACTGTTAGGTTCAGGCCCTGGGATGTTTCAGTATCCCACATTTCTGTTATGCGCGCAGTCAACACACTAATCCTCCTTACTTGTGTCTGCAGGAAACAACCCCCACCAAATGGTAGCTACAGCCAAAAGCAAACTAAATAAGACTAAATAAGCAACGTCATGCAGTTCACTTCTCAATGTCTAATTCACGTAGAACAAGTGAAAAGTGTAAAAACGGATCACCACAAAGTGACAGAAGTAAGACAGAAGTCAGGGACTTGAATCAGCCAGAGTTGTTGGGTGGGTTCTCAGCTGTGCCATTAAACTAGAAGTGTGCCACACTCTGATCATCAATGAGAAGAGCCTCCACAGCTGCTTCGATCACTGCTGCAAGGCGTGCCACAGCTCGGGCCTCCCGTGTTGAACTCGACAGGCAAGTGCCACACTTAAGGGAAGTGCTGCTACACTGAGGTTATTATGATGCTCAGCTGAAAAACAGTGCTTGAAAAACACTGTAAAGCCCAGAGCACGGTAGCACATGCCTGAAGCTCTAGCTACTAAGGAGGCTGAGGTGGGAGCTTGAGGCTAGCCTGGGCAGCAAACACTGTAGTCTTTGGAAAAACTTCAGACTAATTCCCATCACCAATGGGTTGTAGGACTTTGACTTTGTGAATCCGAGGACATGACTGCGTGTGCTGGAGTCATACTTTCTCAGGTGGTCAGAGTTCAAAGACTGTGGCATCCTCTCATACATTCACAGTAACCACCAGCACGGCTTCTCAGATGCAAGTCCTGATTAGGGCTCATGTAAGTTGTTCTGGAAGACAGCTTACCCAAGAGTTGGCTCCTGGCCAGTGCAACTCTTAAGTGAGGCATGTTGGCCAGTATAAAGTGCTCTAGAGTAAAAATTAGAAAACAGGGATCCTGCTCCCCAGGCTGCCTCTGACCAGCTGTATTAAACCAGGCAAGGAAATCTCCCTGTCTGGAGTTCAAGTTCCTTATTTATAAAACAACAAGGTACATCTACAATATCATAGCCCCTTTAAGAACTTCAAATCTTCAATGTTTTATGGATTTTGTGAAATTAACTGAAGAGGCTCAGGGCTGGAAATGTACATTGCCTAACTTAAAAAAAAATTTTTTTTTTTTGGTAGGATGTCTGGGTATCAAACCTGGAACCTTGTACATACTAGGCAAGTGCTCTACCACTTTTACCCTACCACCAGCTCAACTTTCAGAAAAATGTTAAATTCAAAACAGAAGTAAAGAATGAAAAGGAAGAAATGAAAGCAGGAGAGACACTTCAACTTGAAACTCCCTTTGGTCTTAAGAATAGCAAGGTAATGAGTTTAAGACAGTTTGGGAGGAATAGAAAAGTACAAACTGCAAAACAGGAAATCCAAACTTGGATGGCTATCAAAAAGCTATGAGGTGGTAAAAATTTAAATCTATTTTACTTTTTAGTTTCTTAAAACTAAAAGAGCTGCCCGATTCATGAACTGATACCTACTACTAATGCACAAGGACACTGCCCCTGACAGGGCTGTTTAATCATTCTAGCTTTCTTTAGTCCTGTTATAAGGGTGTGATGTCTCCATCTCAGCAGCATTTGATAGTCATCCTCAACATGCTCACCACTGTAATTGATTTTTCTTAAGAGACAGGATCTCCCTAAGTTGCCCAGATTAACATTTAACTCCTGGTCTCAAGCGATCTAGGGTCACAGGTGAGTGGTCATCATTTTTAAACAATGGTCAAAGGTAGCCTTACTTATACCTCTATGTATAATCACTGTACCTCTAAATTATGTATCAGCTCCTGCACTTGCAGGAACCCCGAGATAAACCTATTTATTCCTCCAGTGCATAACCTACAAAAGACACTCAAATGGTTACTGAATGATTAAGAAAAGTACTTACCAAGTGAAATAAATAAGTCCCACATGTGTAAATACCAAATAGTTTCCCTGGTGTGAATATTCTGCAACAATGCATAAGATTCTAATAAGATTACTGACATTTAGAAATGGGAGGAAAGGAGCTAAAGGTGTAGGGAAGGTGTGATACGTAGGGGAAGAACAAAAAGGGAAAAGAAAAAAATGTGAGAGAATGAAAAGATGAAAATAAAGTGTTTGTAGATGGGGAGGGGAGGAGGGGGTGAAGGGAGGGCAGAGGTAAGGGGAAAAAAATGAGAATCAAGACTTGCCATGTAAAGGTACATGATCCCAACAATGAATGTAACTGTACTGTATCCCTAAATGTACCAATAAACTCAATAAAAAAAAATTTAAAAAAAAAAAAAAAGTACTTACCAGTCTCTTCAGGGATCTCCAACTATACAAGGCAGGGTTTATACATTCAACCTAAGTTCAGACAACAAAATCTTTGTTTTGTTCTGTTTTGTTTTACTTTGAGACAGGGTCTCGCTATGCGGTTCAGGCTGACCTTGAACTCATTATGTAGCCAAGGCTGGCCTCGAACACTCACATGATCCTCTTGGCTCAGCTTCCTGAATCCTGGGATTATAGGTGTGCACTACCATGCCCGGCTGACAAAATCATTTTTAAAAAGGCATTATCTAGACACAGAATAGCTTATAGAAATGAATTTTATAAACACCAAAGCCAGATTTCCATAGAAAGCAGAAAAATAATTTATTCCAAAAGAAGGCAGACGTAAGATATTCATCCTGAAAATATAACTTGGCGTAAATCCGCTGGGACAGATCTTTCTGAGCACAATCTCCAACTGACTGCTGCACTGGAGGCTTATTTGTCTTACAGCCGTTTTTCAATACATTGCTGATTCCTATGTTGTGAGCTGGCAGGAGCTATCTTCAAATCCACAGATGCCAAGGCAAGAGTAACAGAGTTCTCAGAACAGCACCTTCTCCCTCAGAAGAGTGTATACACATTTTGTAGAGTAGACACGGCTTAGGTTAAGTAGGCACATCTTTCATCAAAGTGTAAAAAAGATGAAGAAAAAATACCACATTGTAGAAAAAGATCTTCAAAGATGACGTGAACTTAGTTTAAGGCAGCTGATGCCCAAAATAGGCAAGTCAAAGAAGACAGTCTGGGTTTGGAGGTGCTTTTGCATCTAGAAGGAATTTTCTTCATGACCTGCAAAATAGAACTATTCCAGTAACTGGTCCTCAAACCTTCTGCAGGGGAGCAAAAACATCATCCAGGACAATACTTTCAAATAGGTGGGTAGGCAATCAATGCATGAACAAAGAACACGTTTTGCAGGGACGGGGCAAGAAGTCTGATCACAAGGATGTTGCTGAGCTGTCACAGGACATGAACAGCCTATGTTACAGCCAGCAGGAAGTTAAGTATAAAACAGATGGTGCTGGAACCAAGAGTGTGCTGGGGTTCCAGTATCGGTGTCCCTCCCTATCCCCCTTGTGACACAGCAGCAAGGTGAGCACAGGTGCTTTGCAGTCTCCCCTGGGCTCCCTGTCTGGCCCCAGGCTGCACTCTAAGTTGTTCCTAATGCTGGCTACCACAAGTGTAGGTGACAAAATTTTTTTTTTAAGATACTGGGGCTTGAAAGGAAAAAAACAAAAACAAAAAAGGAAAAAATGTAATTTAGCAGACTTTTTTACCATGCATCAGGAGAACATCAGGCCAAGGAGTGGCAAGTGCATAGTGACTTGTCTGAAGACCTCATAAAACCTTTTGCTCTGATCTATTGATCATTTTCTTTTCCTCTTTTCTACTTCTTTTGTCACTTCTTTCCTCCCTATCTCCTTCCATCCTTCTGTCCTCCCTCCATTCCTTCAGATTAAAGGGTTGCTTTAGCACTGACTTACACTACTAGCCTCCTTTTTATTATTTTGAGAATGAATGCAGTAGGGTAGCGAGGCAGGAGAAATTAAGTTAATTAGGTCAAAAACTTGCAAATAGCAGGGCTAGAAGCACCAGGTCATGGAGGAGGCAGAGAGGAGAAAGGATGGAAAGTGGTGGTGCTTTGAGGGCAGCCTGGGAAGGTGCTAGCAGCCAAGTCAGAGAGCTAGACATAACCTGCAGATTAAATGTTTCTATCTTTTGTGGCTCGTGGGACCTTTGGTGACCCTGACAAAAGCTATGTACTTGTATTTTATTTGCATTTCACAGGGTAGGCAGCCACTAAAATCAGAGATGTTGGGTTAAAACCCAACCCTACTATAGCCCAGTAAGAACTATTCAAGTTTTGGGGAAAGCAGCAATTGGTCTCAGAAGTGCAGCGTCAGGAAGGTAGATAGGGTGGTGCTTCTGAGTTGGACAATTGCAGAGACAGGGACATCGGGTGAGGGCTGCAGTGATCTGGGCCAGAAATTAGGGTACCTGGAGAAGGACGGAGGAAGAGGAAGGACAGACATAGACTAACGAGCAGAGACTAACAACAGGTTCTGACCCTAAGTGACGGAGCAAATTATGGCATCGGGAAATGAAATGGAGACATAGCTGAGTCTGAAATAGGAGTAGAATATCCAGATAGAAAAGTCAGTAAAAACACTTTTTAACCACAAAACACCTTGTACTGTTTAATTTTTTCCAAGCATGATTTAATTTCAACTTCCCAACAAATCACATAACCTTTCAGAGCCTGAAGTTTTCTTCGAAATCCCTACTTTATATTATACAGTGTGGGGTGGGGGGGATCAGGAATACACAGGCACCTCACTGCCAATATCCTCTATTCCTCTCTTGTCCTAGGCTTCATAATAAAACAGAGTATCTGCCCTTTAGGATTATGGTGAGCAACAATGGCAAGTCTTGGATGGTTGTTAACATGTGCCTGTTATCCCAGCTACTCCGTAGACTGAGGTGGGAGTATCACTTGCGCCCAGAAATTCAAACCAGCCCGGGAAACAGGGAGAGCTCATCTTTAAACAGGGTAAAGTAGCAGTTTGAGGCCAGTGTAGGCTACACAGTAAGGCCAGCCTGAACTTCAGAGCAACACCATGTCTCAGAAACAAAACATCACCAAAAAAACAAAACAACAACAAAAAAAACCACAAAGCAAAGTAAAATAAAACAAAAACAACACAAAATTTAAAAAACCATGAAAAACTTTTAGGATACTGGACCTAGCCAAATCCACTCCCATGGGGATTCTACATAGCATCATACCCCACAGCTGTGACCCAGTGCACAAGCACAAGGCTGCACACGGACAGAACCCACAGCCTCCACACGACACCATAGACATCTTTGGAAGCCCCACTTAGCAATCAAGAAAAAAGTACATGAGGGTGCCTGGGGGCAGAGATGGAGCAAGCACTGGACAAGATTTCTAGCCAATAAACAATGAGTATAACTCAGCATTCTCACCAATAACTATGGTTCAATTCTTCAATACCAGAGAGAAAACCATGACAATTAAAGTAAATAAATTAGCAAAGAATCAGGGGGGTATTTAACAGTATGTTGTTCAGAGCATTTCAGTTTCATCTATATAAAATTATTCTTGGGCTGGCGGTGGGACTAAGGGACATAGCACTTGCCTAGCACATGCAAGGTCCTGGGTTCAACCCCCAGTACCACAAAGAAAAAAAAATTCTAAAGCTTTCATGACTAAGCCTTATTCATCTCTACTCTGTGTACCTTACATTTACTTTCCAAATTTAGCCTCTTAAAGAAATCACATACAGCTGGATACAGGAGGCCTTGGGTTCAAACTACAAACAAAAATACAAACAAAAGTGAAATAATCATGTAGAAAATAAAATTATTTTTCCTTATCAGGTCAGGACAGGCCTAAATCTGTTTTCTGTACTCCTGTATCATCTTACTGTTACATAAAATTCAAAGTAAAAAAGGAAAATAGAGCTCAATCTTTTGATGCTCAATCTTTTGATTTTACCACAAAGCAAAGTGAGATACTATCTTCAGAACTGTCTGCTTTAATCCTAGGCACACATGAGCTCAATCTCTCACTTTTGAAGACAGGGTCTCATTAGGTTACTCAGGCTGGTTTTAAACTCAGGTTCAACTGATCTTTCCTTAGCATCCAGAGTAGTGGGGGCTATAGGCACACAGGTCATAAAACTAGATCTCTTGGTGTGCTAACTCTGAAGTTCTAGAGTTATGGACCATGTAATCATGTTCAGTGGTCAGGTGGTATGACATGAAGCTCATTATAAGGGCCCCCTGGATATGCCTCCAACTTCTTGGTATTTTGTTTTTAAAGGAATGACCACTAATACAGTGTTTCAAGCATCCCAGAGTCGTGTTGCAGACCAGAGTTCAAATGTTAGGATTATGTCAGTCAATCAGGTTAACAGGGACGTGAGTCTGAAAAAAAAAAAGACCAATCTAACCTTCTCAGATTTACCCAGTCAGTGTTATTCAGTGTCAAAAGGCTCAATTCTCTCACTGAGGGAAAGGAAATGAAGCTCAGGGAAGTGAAGTGAAGGGCAACGCTGGAACCAGATCCAATGGGACTGAAGTTCCCAGCTTCAGACCTCAGCAACTGTAGTTTGAAAACAAGAGAACTTGTTGAAAAATGTAGATTAAAAAAATTATAAATGTCAGGGCTGAGGATTGAGCTCAGTGGTGCCACACCTGCCTGGCATGTGCAAGATCCTGAGTTGGATATATGTTAGCCAGGTGTGGTGGTGCACACCTGTAATCCCAGCACCCAGGAGACTGAGCAGGAAAATTACCGAGTTCAAGACCAGCCTGCACTACACAGTCTAAGATCGACTACTTAGTGAGATCCTGTTAAAAAATAAATAAATAAATAAAA
>NW_022900921.1:24538159-24541323 GCF_012274545.1 Fukomys damarensis | reverse complement strand
TGTGATAATATATAAAATAATATAAATGATAATATATAAAAGGCAAATAATATATAAAACTAAATAATATATAAAAGACAAAACTTTAATGGTGCAGGGGTCACTGACTACCTACCTATCAGATTGGCAAAACCCCAGCAATAAAAAAGTTACTATCATACACTGATGATGAGAATGTGAAAATGATATAATCTCCACGAAGAGGAATGCAGCTATCTTTAGAAAAATGACATATGTATGCAACCTGGAGATTTCATTTTTCAAGGAATCTACCCCATAGATCACTTGCAAAAATACCAAATGTCATATGCACAGAAGGTGACGTGGTTGTATCAGTAACAGCAAAACACTGTAAACAACCTATGAAATTATGATACACACATATATTGGTTTTCTTCTGCAGTTCCTGGCTCAAAACTCCCTTCCCAAGGCAGGCCATACAAACTAGAATTTCTCTGCTCCAAGGTGCGTCGCAGAAAATTCTAATCTTCCCTGTCTTTTTGTCTTGGAGTTGGCCAGAAAGAAATTCTCCGAGGCTGGGGATTTAGTTCGGTGGTGCTGCACCTGCCTCACAAGTGCAAGGTCCTGAGTTCAACCCCTGGTACCCAAGGTGGCGGGGGAGTGAGATTCTCCAATCTCCCTTTGTCTGTTGACCCTCCACACCGAAGAGTGGTCCTGCCCCACACCCTGGAGGTGGGGCGGGGGGATGTTGCACAGAAAGACTATTTTTTATAAGCAGACAGGCCATTCTAGATTCCCTCATCCTATTAGCATTAGATAAGCAATGAAATATCCATAAAATACCAAAAGGACAGGGTTTGGCAAAATGGCCAATGCATGGAGGTTTTCAGATGGTGGTGGTCCTTTCTACCTGGCCCTATGCAGATCTTTGTATCCTTTGTAAAATCCTTTATAAAAGATCAGTAAAATGCAATATGTATATGTACCAATTTTCCCAGGATGAATGTATTTATTATGTAATGCAAACACATACTAATATGAAAACTTTCTTTTAAAAAAACAATAAACTGTTTCCTGAAATTCTGTAGTCACTCAAATTCAACATGAAGAAGGGGCTATGAAAAGCCTGGTTCATAACAGAAGTTGGTTGAAAGGGCAAGCAAAACAACCTGGGGCTTGCAACCGGCAGCCCTCAACCTGTGGGAACTGAAACTATCTCCAAGTGGGTATTGTTAGAGTTCAGGAAGCCACAGAACTACTTGCTGGCTTGATGTATGGGGAAACCTTCTGCCTCATGTATGTTATCATAGGTGATCCGTGTTATGAGAGTGTAGGAGGAGAAACTGAGTCTGAGTTGTAGTTGGCTTTTCCTTTTGTATCCTCAGACAACCCAAAGGTTATCAATGGCTGTGGGAGTTAAGGAAGATGTCTATATACTGATAAGCAGCAATTTCTAGCATACATTATTTGGTGAATAAGGTACAGAATCATATATATGATATCTCTTCTGTGACAGCAGCGTATATGGGTACGTATATGAAGAGATGAATGTATTTGTTTAATCTTGGTAAAATGATAAGGTTTCCCCAAATACATCTTATTTATAATTTTGACTCTGAAAATCTATATTCAAAAGAACAGAAAATAAAATTAATATAAATTAAACATTAAATGTAACAATTTAACTGTATATCCAATTAGTGATATAACCAACAAAGAAAATAATTTTTTTTTTTTTTTTGAGACAGGATCTTGCTTTGTAATTCATGCTAGCCTTCAACTTACTGTGTAGTCTAGGCTAGCCTCCAACTCATGGTGACTCTCTTGCCTCAGCTTCCCCAATGGTGTGATTACAAGTGTTTACCACTTTTTTTTTTTGTGGTACCTGGGATCAAACTTGCAAGGCAGGTGGTAGAACCACTGAGCTAAATCTCCAGCCCGGTGCAATTATAGGTGTGAACTACCATGCCTGGCTAGAAAATAATTATTTCAAGTGGTCTCAAAAAACAGCATTTTAGGGCTGGGGATTTAGGCGCAAAGTCCTGAGTTCAATCCCTGGCACCAAAAAAAAAAAAAACAAAACAGCATTTTGCAACTCCCCATGATGAAAGCAATCATTCTGTACTACAAACACATACTAATAAAAATTTTAAAAGTAGAGAAAAAAAAAAAGCATTTTTACCTTTGTTTATTCTAAGGAGAAAGCAGTAAAGAAATCGTAAACTACTTTTGATAAACTTATAACTATTAGTTATAGTGGTGTTATTTTGAAAGTACAATATTTAATATATGTTACATAATAATTAAAGTAATTTGTTGTTATTTGGAACCAAGATACTCAGCAAATACGAATGACATTCAAGTATAAAAGTCAAAGAAGTAAAACCCTTTCAATATTAAATTTAAATTAGAAACACTAGCCGGGCATGGTGGCACACACCTGTAATCCCAGCACTCCAGAGACTGAGGCAGGAGGATTGCTGTGAGTTAGAGACCAACCTGGGCTATGTAGTGAGTTCAAGGTCATTCTCAACTACATAGTGAGACTGTCTCTAAATAAATAAATAAATAAATAAATAAATAAATAAATAAATAAATAAATAAATAAATAAGAAACACTAATGTGAACTCATGATTTTTTAAAAAATATGAGGCATGATAAAAAATTACAGTGAATATCACTATGTCCAATCCTTTTGCCTCAGCCTCCTGAGGGATTTACAAACTGGAATTTATAAGCACGCACCAGCATACCTGGTAACTGGAGAAATAGTTGAATCCAAGTCTGGGACAGAAAACCTATAAGAGGAGTCTGGGTCATCTTGATGTTGCCAGAAACTATAGGAACTGACAAAAGCTAATAACTAAAGGATACATAGAAGCCAATCTAAATAAGCTGCCATTATCCAAAGAAAGAACAACTGCATATAAAACAGATAACAGATATAATTAAAATTAAAAAGAAAAGTTCATTGGATACCCTCAAAGTAACCTGGGCTCCAAGATCTCACTATAAAAATGAAAAGAATTAAATCTGTATTCTGCTTTCCCTACATTACCAGTATTTCAAGGTTACTAAATAACCCTAATTCAGGGAGCCAGGGATTTAGCTCAGGGTTTCAGCTCAGGGCTTCTACTGCCTGCCTTGCAAGTCCAAGGTCCCGAGTTCAATCCCCAATACAAAAAAAAAAAAAAAAAAATAA
>NW_022900921.1:24527653-24538040 GCF_012274545.1 Fukomys damarensis | reverse complement strand
AAAAAAAAAAAAAAAAGATTAATAATAATAGTAATCCTAGTTCATGTGAGAAGGTTGATCTTTATAGGAATATTTCAGTTAATCAAATATAGAAGTGCTCAAATTACAAAATCATCAATCTTGCAATTTCTACTGAAATGATTCAGACCACGATCATGCATGGATAAAATCACTGGATGAAGGGCTGACAAGAAAACTTTTCAACTGAAGGGACCAGGCTGTGCTGTCATTACCTGAACCCAGTGATCATCTTAGCATTAGAAAAACAGAAGAGCCAGCCACAGCATCTCCTGATGTGAGGTGAGCGACAGGTGATTCATGTGCCACCACAGAAGCACCCTTGACAACAAAGCTGAATCTAAATCTATTTAAGCATGTGGCAGTAACCACCATTTAATCAAATAACAGAGATAGAGGAGCAAATAAATGACAAGTTTCTTCTCAGCCAGGAAACAAACTCTCTATTCTACCAGTGTTTACCTCTCTGATTCTCAGAACCAAATAAAAGCTACAACTTTAAGGACAGGTTTCAAAAGGCACCTTTCTCCAGCCAAAGCATTCAGAAACATTCTTAATTTCAAATATGTCAGCCACTTTTCATAGGTGATGGATCTTGCAATGCCAAGTACAAATTGTCACTTTTCTGATCTGTGTCTGAAAGCTTGTGTCCAAGCGTGACTTTGCAAATCAAATTGTATTTCTTTTAAAATGCAGGGTTATAGCACAATTGAAAAACCTCTTATGAATAAAACCCTAAGATTGAGAATGGCTTAGATTCTAAATGTTTTGCTCTTCAGGTCACTTTTGCTTTCAGTGGCTGGCTCTTGCATTGTATTAAAATGGCCATGAAGTTCTGAGAAAAAGTCCAAGTAAATGCTAGCTTACCGACCGACTGACAATACTAATATGAAAGTCAAATGTACAGTCACCTCAATGACTGGGCACCATGGAGCACATCTTCTTCTTCAAGGCCAATGATACCTCAGGTACCAGATGGTTTCATTTTTCAACTGTGGTCCAAAGAGAGGGTTGAGTTGGGCCAGAATCGCAATCAACCAACTAAAAAAAAAAAAGAGACAGAGAGAGAGGAATAAGAATAACCAAAGGTGGTTATGTTGAAACACAACCATTTTCATGAAGGACAGAAAAAAATGCATTAATAAAAATTAAATCTATTTTGTTCAGACTAACCTCTCGATACACATTGTACTAAAAGCAGCAGGTATGATAAAGTATTTCCCAGCACATACCTTGCCTTTTGTTTTGAGGTACAGCCACAGAGCATTGAAGTTTTGTCACAGTATGTCTCTGCCTTTTCTCTCATTACCTGATTATCTTTCTGAGGAACCGAGACTTCCTGAATTCCTTCTATCTGTACTTCAAAGTGTCTTCACATAATCACAATTTGTTATCATCGTAACTTCCAAGCTCAGGGAAAATAGGCCTTATTTTATCCACATTGCAAAGGTTAAGACCTACAACCCATATGACACATCCAATTTTGCTAGTTTAGCAAAGGTCTGATTTCAGCCTGTCAGCTTCCATTTAAACCATAACGCTTATGCTTCCTTCTCTAATCACCACTGCCACTAAAATACATAATGCATCTGTGGGTGCCAGCGGAGCTGACCCAAATGGGCATTTTAATTTCTTCTGCTTACTTCAGAATCTAAATAATAGCGTACAGTATTCCTCTGTATTACAGATAAATTATGGAGTATAATTGTATCTCAGTGTTAGAAGTAAAAAAACACAGCACAATGTTACCCTTAAAAATTTCTTACGCTGTTCAGAAAATTCCGAATAAATGATTTTATACCCAATGTAGCAATTCATGTATCCAATGAAATCTGAGAATCACTGTGCTAAGGCAAAAAGCAGGAAATAAAAAGAAAGACAATATCAAATGTCTGACTATTCAAGCCTTTCCATGTTTTACTTACTAAACAAATATTTAATGAGCACTTACTAGGTTTTACGCACCAGGAGTACCATAAAGAAGACGAATTGTCATTATCCTCATAGAGCTCATATGATTCAGACAATAAATGCAATGAAGGAAACAAAGCAGGGAGAAGGGATAGAAAATGGTTGGGGGAGAATAGAACCTTGATAAGATGGTCAGGGAAGGAGACAACATTTAAACAGAAGCAGAACATACATCCACTTTAGTTCCTACTCAAGATACAGGAATGGATTAGAACTTCTGTCCTGGAAGGAGGCGAGGTATGGCAAATAGATGAGCCCAACCTCCACCTACTGCTCTGCAAGTATGAACTATAGTAATATAATCCCGTGTTATTCTCTCTGCATGGAGTCTAGGGAATTGTTTTCTAAGGAAAAGGAAGAAAGCTCTGTAGGTTTCCTACACTTTCAAAACCTTAAATTCCTCAATAAGAGGGGAACCAGTCAAACCTAACTAGGTCCTTCTTGGGGTTGGATGTCTCTTCCATCCGCTGTCATGTCTGGAATTCTCTCAATCAACAGAACCCAAAGGCTGACTGTTCACCAATGCAGAAACGGCTGGGAAGGCAGCCCACATAGCACCAGAAGCCAGTGCCTACAGAAATGACGCACCTGCTCTCACTGCCCACAAAAGCTGGTTTTGTGACAGGAAATATGATACCTCAGGAAATCAGGCCAAGCAGATACCTCAAACTGACTCACTTTATAAACAAAAAGTTAATTCAGATATGATTCTCAATCTGCTCTTAGAACTAGCGTATTAAAAACAAACACAACATCACGACTCGTAGTTAAGGTACAACATCCATCTGACATTGTACACAAAGCAAAGAGAAGAAAGGGGAAGATGACACAGGCAGACATACTGAAGGGCTCTGTGGCCACAGTCAACAGTAATAATGGTGCAGAGTTAAGAGTCATGGAAAATTCCATCCAAACCCAGGATTTCCCCGATCCTAGCAGGCAATACAAGCTGCCTGCAAAAACAGTTGCCCACATTTTCTAAGAGACTGAGATAACTGGCCAATGCCTAGAAATACAAAATAAAAAAAATGATAGAACCTAAATTAACTCCTTATCACCAAAAATGTATTCTACTGAATAAAAATGCCATCTCCCAGCACTTCAGGGGATGTTCTCAATCTCTGCTGCATGTTATAATGACTTGGGGAGCTTTTGAAAACACTGATGCTATATTTCATATGTATCCTTTCCTTTAATTCTCACACTACAGTTATGGAAACAGAAGCAGATTAGAACTAAGTGATTTTTCTACGATTGTAATACTAATTAGATCCTAGACCAGAAACCAGGTCATATTAATGTTCCTGCTATATAAACTGACCTTTTGAGATAGTTTAACTAAGTTTTCAGAAGGTATGAATTTAGCTAAATCTAAACTGTTTGGGAACTAAGAAAATGAGATTCTACCTGCTGAATATTAATTAAGTCCATCACAAATCTTTGGTACCTGCACTAAAGAATAAATATCTAGAAGCAAGAATGACAACCACTTTGCTTGCTCAGACCAGACCAGTATTTAGAAAATTTTTGAATTTAATTTTACATACCTTTTTTTTTTGGAGACAGGGTCTTACTATATTGCCTAGATTATTTTTGAATTCCTGGGCTCAAGTGATTCTCCTGAATAGATGTACTATTTGTAATATTTCAAGTCAAGAATAAAAAAAAAAAAAACTCCACTTAAATAAAACCCCACCAACTCAGTTTTTAAAAATTCCTTGGGAAACAGTCCAGAATAATACATTTGAAATTTCTTAAGGAATTTTCTCTAACCAGCTGAGTTCTGTGCCTGCCCTTCTGACTGCATCCTGAGTTAAAAATTTCCCTTTAAAACTGATAAACATGCAGAGGATTGGAAGGAGAAAAAAATTCTACTGTGAACTGATGGAAGTGGGTGGAGGAAGAGATCATATTCTAATGAATCTATTACTTCGTGTGTAAAAGAAAAGGAATTAAATGTACCCTTCCTATTTGCCCAAACTGTGCCACCTATCCTCATAACCTGAGAGCCAACCAAAACCCCAACCATCTGAGATGCTTCAAACTAGAGGCAGCTATGGAGCAGCAGTGTATTTCAGAGAACTACAGAGACAGAACGGAATTCAGTCCTACATTTAAAATCAGTTCTGCATTTTAAAGATGAGGAAACTAAGTTCCAGAGTTGAATAACCCACAGTGAATCACTGATAGAGGTGGAAGGGGGAACCCAGGATTCCTGAGTCCCAGTATACCAAACTGCTTAGATAGTTTTTTTTTTTAAACCAGGGATCGAACTCAGGACCTTGTGCGTATGAGGCAGGCAACAGCACTGCTGAGCTAAATCTCTGGATCTCAATACAGTATCAAGGATGAAACCAACAGCGCAGCCTCACTAATTCCATAATCATTTACCAGGATCATGCTCCAAATTAGGCTGAAGACAGAGTGGGTTGATGATAAACCAAAATGGTGTAGCAGAGTGCACCCTGGCAAAGATATGCCCAGGTACTTTCATCCTACAAACACTCCCTGGCCATTCAGCATAAGCTCAAGCTCTTGGTTACCAGAATTCTCCAAGCATAAAATATACTCTCACCACTGAAAAGGCTCTACCCAGCTCTCTCAAATCCTGCTTTGTTCTTTTGTTCCACATTCGGATGTAAGAACAGGGAACAAAGGCATGGGTTACTTCCCAGAGACACACAGAGGGAGCAGTCTCAGCCTCCCTGCTGGAATGGGGAAGTCAGGCTAGGACTGCTCTTGTGATCTACTGTCCCTCCAGCCCAGGCCATGAGAGGAGTGACCTCTGCCGGTGGACTCCTTATCAAATAGCAGAAATGCAGATGTCTTGTCCTGACTCTGTTAAGGGACCTCTGTAAAATCCCACCATCCATTCTAATGGTGTAAACACTGTCAAGGGCAACAATGTTATTACGTGCTATTAGAATACAGAGGATGTGGTATTAGACAGGGTTGTATTTTACTTCGAATACACCATGTACTGCTAGAGGGGCTCCATGCCAAGTGACCTTACAACCCTAAGGTCATTCCCCCACTTGTAAAATGAAGATGATAAGGCCAGGGATGTAGCTCAGCAGCGCAGTGCCTGCCCAGCAAGCATGAGGCCCTGGGTTGGATTTCTGGCACCAAAAAAGAAAAGTAAAAAAAATCAAGATGATAATCCTTGCTTCAAGCTGTTAAGAATTAAACAGATAGGACCAAGGATTTAATTCAATGGCACTATGCCTGCCTCACAAGCACAAGGTCCTGAGTTCAATTCCTGGTACCAAACAGACAAACAAATAGAAAAGAATTAAAGAGATAATGTGTCCTGAGCAGTAGCTGACAAATACATGTTCAACAAACATGACAACAAGCTATTTACTTTACAAAGGAGTTTTTAACGTAGCAGTGAGTCACTCTATCTCCACCTTCTCTCCCACACTGCAACAGGCAGACTTCTGGTTCCAACCCCCTGGTGTACAGACCCACATAAGCCCCTGGAACAGTGAAACCTGTAATTAAACTGTGTTATGCTGCAAAGCAAGCTTTATCAAAGGGAGACAATCTTCAGTGGACCTAGCCTAATCAGGTGTGCTCTTAAAAGGGACAGGGCTCTGCCTGCCAAAACACATGCGGAGTGTGTGCACTGATTATGATTTATTGCCTCTCAGCTCCAAATGCACCCCTCAGTATGTGCTTGGGGAGAAACAACTGAATTCCCCACATTCAGCCTTCTCAATAGAGGGAACTGCAGGGATGTTGCAGATTTGAGGCTCAGTACATGTGAGAGCACGTGAAGAAGCCTGCTCAGCCCAGGCCCAGAACTGGTCTCTTTCTGATCTGGTGGCATTGGCCTGACATTCCTTTTCTATAGCCTGGAAGCCAGAGCCCTCGATGGGCCATGTGCTCTGAAGGCCTCCACTTGCACCAGCACAGACAGCCAGGCCAATGATCTCTTGCCCTTCTGCCTACACTCCTGAAGGTGGCCAATTAGTGCTTGCCCAGGAGCTCCAGACCACCTCTGGCCTGGTAAAACCAACAAACTTCTCTGATCTCTGGTGGAGCTGAACCACACCTTCTCCTAATGAGATGTGAATGCCTTCCAAGTTTGTTCTTCCTTGACTATAGTCCCTCAACTCTCAGTGGCCGTGCACTTGCCTAGTATGTAAGCCTGAGTTCAATCCCAGCACCAGAAAGAGCTGAAACTGAAGCAGAAAACTATAGTTATTATGGACTTGAAGTGTCAATTGGTGACAGACACCTCTAATTCCAGTATTCTGGGAGGCTAAGGCAAGAAGATCACAAGTTGGAGCCTAGTCTGAGCTACACAGTGATTCAGCAAGACCCTGTCTCAAAGATTAAAATGTAGCTCAGTGCAAAGGCCCAAGGTTCAATTCCTAGTAACAAAAAATAAATAGATAGACAGGGAATCTCATAAAAGAGGGTGGAGCTAGGAATCTATCCCAAGCAGAACAACTTACTAAATTACCAAGACCCTGTCTCAAAATAAAAAAGGGATGGGGATGTAGCTCAGTACAAGACCCTCGATATAATCACCAGTCTCTCTCTCTCTCTCTCTCTCTCTCTCTCTCTCTCTCTCTCACACACACACACACACACACACACACACACTCTCTCTCTCTCACATGCACACACATATGCACACATACACAAAAAGCAAGTGGAAATTCTAGAACCAGAAAGTATAACCTCTAAGCTGAAAAAAATCAGACCTCCCCAAATTTAAAGACTCAATGCAAAAATGGGCATTTGAAATAAAAAGATACTTCTCAGATGAAGAATTAGAAACAGCAAATAAATGAAAAAATGTTCAGTGTCATGGGCCATTTGTGAAATGCAAACTAAAACAATGCTGAGATTCCAACTCACTCCAGAAAGAATGGCTGCTATCAAGAAATCAACCAATAACAAATGCTGGAGGGGCTATGAGGAAAAGGGAACCCTTCTCCACTGTTGGTGAGAGTATAACCTTGTAAATTCTTCCTAAACCACAATACCAAATGCACTGAAGACATAATAAGAAAGAAACAGCAATCTGGCATTAAACACTAATCATATGTAAACTATGTACAGTAGGGACCTTCCCAGTGCCAGAAAAACTCAAAGCCACACAAAGTTGATCAACAGCATAGTGATGCTGTCTTTCATTTTCATTTGTTTCATAGCCATCAGATTCAATATTTAGTGTTCTCCCTCTCACACCCTTGCCCCCCTCCCTCCCTCTCTCTTTCTGTTAACTGAAGCAAATTTTACACAAAAGAAACTTAGTTTTTAAATTTTCATCCATAATGTTGAAAGAAAATAAAATAGAGTACGCTATTGAATTAGAAGCAACCGTAATTACCATTAATATTAACTAACTTATAAACTATCATTTTATAATATATTTATATGATTATTTTGCACCATCTTTAGTGATTAGTTAAGCCAGACTGTTAGGCAGAAAAGAGTGGCACCTGCCAGGCCCTGAGTTCGACTCCTGGTACCCCAAACAAACAAACAGACAAAGTCCAACTGTTGAAAACTAAAGATAAAGAGAAAATTCTGACAATAGCCAAAGGTGGGGGGACACCACATAACTATTCAAATCACAGCAGAGTTTTAAGAGAAACAATAGAGGCCAGGAGACAATGGAACGGCATCTCTAAAGTTTGTCTACAAAGGGGAAAACCTAAAACTAAAAATTCATAATCCAGAATTCTATATTCAGCAAAAATATTTAAAAATGAAACTGAAATAGATATTTCCAGATGAATGAAAGATGAGAGAATCCATTGCCTAACAGATCTGTCCTACAATCAATACTAAAGAAAATTCTTTAGGGTAAAGCAATACCAGGTAGAAACTTAACCCTATAAGGAAAAATGAACTCCAGAAATGATATGGACAAATATGAGACATTTTCCTCTTAATATTATAAAAAACATGACTAAAAATTTTGAAATACTATTTTAGGTTTTACAGTGGCTTTTATGTAGGTATAAAATATTTGACAATAATACCACAAAGATGCAGAATGAGGGTAAATTGAATTATACTGTTGCAAGATCATTATATTTTACCCTAAGTGATTAATTAGTATTAATTCTAAGTAGATTGCAGAATATTAAGAATGTGTACTATAATCTGTGGAACACTAAGAAAAAAAGTGTAAGACATGTACATTAGATGTTCTTAGCAATACTGAAAGACCACCAAATAATGTTAAATTAATTCAAAATAAGGCAGAAAAAGAATAGGAACAAAAACCAGATGAAACAAATAAGACAATAAAACAGTAAGCCCAAACCTAACTATACCAATAATTACATTAATTTTATATGGACTATCCATTTGCCATTTAAAAGGCAAAGACTGGAGCCAGGCATGGTGGTGCATGCCTGTAATCCCAGCACTTGGGAGGCTGAGGCAGGAAGATCACTGAGTTTGAGACCAGCCTGGGCAACATAGTGAGTTCCATGTCAGTCTCAACTACATAGTAGGACCCTGTCTCAAAAAAAGTTTAAAAAAAAATAAAATAAAAAATAAAAGGCAAAGACTGTCAGAATTTATTTTTTTTAAAAAGACCCAACTATATGCTGTCTGTGAAAAGACATATTCTAGCTGGGCATGGTGGTGCACACCTGTAATGCCAGCACTCAGGAAGCTGAGGCAGGTGGATCACCATGAGTTCCAGTCCAGCCTGGGATACATAGTAATCTCAAGGCCAGCCCCAATTATATAGCAAGAACCTGTCTCAAAAAACCAAAGGAAAAGAATACATTCTAAATGTAGAGACACATAAACTAAAAATAAAAATATAGACCAAAACAGACCATGCAAATGAGTGACATAAAAAGTTAGTATGATTATTAGTATCAGATCAAGTAAAAGTCAAAGCACATCACCAAAGATACAGGATATTTTATAATAATAAAACAATCTTAATTATGTATGCTCCTGGTAACAACTTCAAATATATAAAGAAAAAGGGGGAAGAACTAGAAGAAATAAAAGTCTACAATTATATGCTAGTGATGTTTAGCATCACTCTCAGACAAAAACAAAAAACAAAACAGTAAAAACACAGAAGATTTTAATAATCCTGATCTAACATTTATAGAAAACTGCCACCAACAATCGAAGACTATACATTCTATTCAAGTACACATGAAATGTTGGCAAGATACATCATAAAGTAAGTTCCAGTTTCAAAAGATTGAAATCTAATAGCACATTTTCTGACCACAGAAAATTATATAGGAAATAAGATATTAAAAAAGCACAAAATATTTAGAAATTAAATGCCACAATTTTGAACAACCAAATGTTTAAAGAAATTGCAAGACAAATTAAAAATATTTCAAACTGAATAAAATTTAAATTCACCATATCAAAATTTTTGATGCAGTTAAAGCAGTATGTAGAGGAAATTTTACTACATTAAATGCCTATGCTAGAAAAGAGCAAACCAAATCCAAAGAGAATGAAACAAGAAAGATGAGATGTCAATGAAACAAATAACAAACCTCAAAAGTACCTTGCCTAAAAATTTGATTCTTTGAAAAGATTTAAATGATAATATGCAACTATTTCATTTAAATGAATCAAAAATTACATTAAAATACTTAGGAATACATTTAACAAAAGATATGCAAGATCTCTACCGCCCATTATAAAATATTCTTAAGCGAAACAAAAGAAAATCTAAATAAATGGAGAGGGATATTATACAACTAGAAAACTAAGTATTATTAAGATGTTAGTCACCCTGAGTTGATTCCCTGTACCAAAAAACAACAACAACAAAATTAGTTCTTTCCAAATTGATCAATATAATCCTAGTTTAAATCTCAACAGACCATACAGTGTTTGGTGGTGCACGCCTGTGATCCTAGCACTCTGGGAGGCTGAGGCAAGAATATCAAAAGTTTAAGCCCAGCCTGAACAAGTCAGCAATTTAGTGAGACTTTGTCTCAAAAGAAAAAATGAAAACAAAAAACAAAAACAAAACAAAACAACAACAACAACAACAAAAAGAAAATAAGGCTAAGGATGCAGTGAGTGCAAAGGCCCTGAGTTCAAACCACAATACCACAAGTAAAACAAACCAAGCATCTCAATAGGCTTTTATTTTTTTTTTTGTAGAAATTCAAAATATGGCTATTTTATAACAGTGAATATTCAAGGGAATATTGGTGCAAAGAGACCAGGGAACAAAAGGGACAGGCCAAAACTAAACCTTGTATGTATATGATCAAATAATTTTGAATATAAGTGGCAAAACTATGCCTTTTCAAAAACTGGTACAGGGGCTAACATAAGTTCAGTGGCAGAGAGAATGCTTAAAATGAATAAGGCCTTGAATTCAGCACCCCTGTACACACCAAAAAAAAAAAAAAAAAAAAAAAAAAAA